>NW_024412647.1:18413-97969 GCF_014898765.1 Herpailurus yagouaroundi | reverse complement strand
GGAAGGAAGGAAGGAAGGAAGGAAGGAAGGAAGGAAGGAAGGAAGGAAAAATGAAAAAGAAAGAAAAGAAAAGAAAAGAAAAGAAAAGAAAAAAAAAAGAAAGAAAGAAAGAAAGAAAGAAAAAGAAAATTACAGACCATTATCCCTGATGAACATGGATGCAAAAATCCTCAACAAAATATTAGCAAACCGGGGCGCCTGGGTGGCTTAGTCAGTTAAGTGTCTGACTTCAGTTTAGGTCTCGATCTCACAGCTCGTGGGTTCAAGCCCCACGTTGGGCTCTGTGCTGACAGCTTAGAGCCTGGAGCCTGCTTTGGATTCTGTGTCTCCCTCTCTCTCTACTCCTTCCCCATTCACGTTTTGTCTGTCTGTCTGTCTCTCTCTCAAAAACAAATAAACATTTAAAAAAATTTTTTTTAATATTAGCAAACCAAATTCAACAATACATTAAAGAAATAGTTCACCACAATCAAGTGGGATTTATTCCAGAAATGCAAGCATGGCTCAATATACACAAATCAATGAGTGTGATACTCCACATTAACAAAATGAAGAATAAAAATCATATGATCTTCTCAATAGATGCAGAAAAAGCACTTGGTAAAATTCAGCATCTATTCATGAGAAAAATTCTGAACAAAGTGGGTATAGAGAGAACATATCTCAAAAACACAATAAAGGCCATATACAAGAAAACACAGCTTAACATCATACTCAATGATGAAAAGCTGGAAGTTCTTTCTCCTTAGATCAGGAACAAGACAAGGATGTCCACTCACCACGTTTATTCATTATAGTACTGGAAGTCCTAGCCATAGCAATCAGAAGAAAAAATGAAAGGCATCCAAATTAGTAAGGAAAAAGTAATACTGTCACTACTTGCAGATGACATGATACTATATGTAGAAAATCCTAAAGGCTCCGCCAAAAAACTATTAGAACTAATAAATGAATTCAATGAAGTTGTAGAAAACAAAATCAACATAGAGAAATCTGCTGTAATACAACTACCGAAAGAGCAGAGAGGGAAATTAAGAAAACAATCCCATTTACAATTGTATCAAAAAGAATAAAATACAGTACTTAGAAATAAATTATCCAAAGAGGTAAAATACCTACTCTGAAAAATATAAGACATTGATTAAAGAAATCAAAGACAACACAAATGGAAATACATACCATGCTCACAGATTGAAAGAATTAATATTGTTAAAATGTTCATACCACCCAAAGCAACCTACAGATTCAATGACATCTCTTTCAAAATACCACAAGTATCTTTCACAGAACTAGAACCAAAAAAAATCCTAAAATTTGTATGGAACCACAAACAGACGCCAAGTAATCAAAGCAATATTAAGGGAAAAAAAAAAAAAAAACAAACAAACAAAGCTAAAAGTATCACACTCCCAGATTTAAAAAATTGAGATATAATTGACATATAACATTATATTCGTATCAGTTGCATATGATTCAATATATGTATGTATTAAAACATGATCACAACCATAAGTCTAGTTTACACTGCATCACCATATATAGTTATAATATTTTTCTTGCAATGAAAACTTTTAAGGTATACTCTCTTAACAACTTTCAAATATATAATACAGCATTATCAACTATAATCACCATATTATACATACTTTGCATACCCAGGACTCATTCATTTTATAACTGGAAGATTGTACCTCTTGGCCCCCTTCACCCTTTTGTCCATCCCCCACCCCACCCCCACCTTTGGCAACCACCAATCTGTTCTTTGTATCTATGAGTTCAGTTCTTTGTTTTTTAATTTCCACATGTAAGTGAGATCATAAATACCTGTCTTTCTCTATCTTAATTCATTTAACCTAATGCCCTCAGGGTCCATCCATGTTGCTGCATATGGCAGGATTTCCTTCTTTTTTATAGCTGAATAATATTCTATTATGTATATACCAGACATTCTTTATCCATCCATCCATCACTGGATACTTGGTCATTTCCATATTTTGGCTACTATATTGCTGCAATGAACATAATGGCATAGATCTTTTGGAGTTAGTATTTTCCCTTGGATAAACACACAGAAGTGGGATTGCTGGATCATTAAATTTTATAGAACCTGGAATAGGATGGGCACTGCAAAAAGAGCCTAAAGCAACTCATAATGAGCACTAGGGACACAATTCCTGAAATACATATTCTCTAACCACATGATTGAATGTAGCCTCAAGTTACTTTCCCTCCTATTACCTGCTTATCTCTTTCTTAGCACTTAAAAAAATCTGAAGTTATTTTGCCTATTCAAGCATTTACAAATTTGTGGTCTGCTTCCTTCACCTAGAATGTAAACTCCACAAAGGAGTCTTATTCATCCATCAACCCACAGCACCAGAACATTTCCAGGCATACTGAAAAACCTCAATAAATATTTGTGGAATAGATGCTGGGATTTTAAACATATCTTTGCTAAGCCTCTGCTCCATGGTACTTATATGATCTAGTTCACTTAAAGGCACATTATCATGATGGGTAGGAGAGGAGAGATAGTCAACAAAGAGAAGGTCCCTAGACAGGACTGAGCAGTATGAATACACTGGAGATACACCCTAGACTGGGTAATTGGAATGTATCAATACGGCTTAAGAAGAATTTTTCCATAAAATTGTGAGGGCAGAAGTGAGACTAAATAATAAGTGCATGGGATGCACTCATCAGTTTATGTCATCAACAAATATTTATTGAGCCAGAAGTGCTAAATTTCAAGTTTCCTTCCTATTTTTCTTTAAGGAATCTATCATTAAAAAGAAAATGAGGAAGCTAAAAGCTTGTGGAAGAGGCAGGATCCAATTTTCATTTAAATGGAATGGGAAGAATGGTTTTCTTGTCCAAAGCAAAGCAACCATGAATGTAAGATACTCAAGATATTGTACACTCCAGATATAAAAATCAAGACCGAAACAGAGATAAGTATGAGCAGGATTTAGAGGACAGAAATTTTTTATGTCAACTTTATTGAGAAATAATTTGTGCACAATAAAATGCATCCTTCCATATTTTGATGAATTTTACCAGCTTGAAACCACTGAAACCTTGAAACCATTCCTACAATCAATGCACAAAACATTTTCATCCTCCTAAGATTCTCAGTGCTCCTTTGCAGTCCATCCCTCCCTCTGTCCCACCCCTAGGAAACCACTGATTTTAGTTACTATAAATTATTACGATATATAGATATATATTTTATATATTTTTATATTTTTTTATATTTATATTTATGTATAATACATTATGTATTATATATATATATGAAATAATACATTATGTATTATTTTGTTGATGGCTTCTTTTGCCCAGCCTGATTTTTTTTTTTACTTTTTCAAGTTTATTTATTTATTTATGTTTAAGGTTTTTTTTTCTGAGAGAGAGAGAGAAAGAGAGACAGAGCACACAAGCAGGGCAGGGACAGAGAGACAGAGAGAGAGAGAGAGAATCCCAAGCAGGCTCTATAATACCAGTATAGAGCCCGATGTGGGGCTTGAACCCACTAACCATAAGATCATGACCTGAGCCAAAGTCGAGAGCTGGATACTTAATCAACTGAGCCACTCAGGCAACCCTATTTATTTATCTTGAGAGAGAGAGAGAAAACAAACGAGTGGGGGAGGGGCAGAAAAAGAGGGAGAGAGAAATTTAAGTAGGCTCTGCACTGACTGAATGGAGCACAACACAGGGCTTGATCTTATGAACTATGAGATCAGGACATGAGCCAGAATCAAGAGTCAGGCACGTAACAGACTGAGCAACCCAGGCACCCCCCCACCAGCATAATTTTTAAATTCAATCATGTTGTTGCAAGTGTAAGTAATTATTCAATTGTATTGTTGAGTAGCATTTCATTGCATATCATATTGTGTTTCTCTATTTACCTACTGACTGACATTTTAGGGTATTTCCAGTTTGGGGCTATTATGAAAAAAGCTGCTATGAACTCTATACAAAAATCTTTGTATGAACATAGATTTTTACTTCTCTTAAATGCATACCTATGAAATTTCATTGTTGTGTGGCAGGTGCATATGTAACCTCTTATGAAATTTCCAAACAATTTTCTAAAATAGTTACCACCAACAGTAATGAGAATTCTAGTTGCTCTATATTTTCCTTGACACTTGATATTGTCAGTCTTTTTAATTTTAACCATTCTAATGCGGAGTACTCTTATTGCGGTTTTAGTTTGCCTTTCCTTGATGACTGATGTTGAGCAATTTTTCATTTACTTATTGAACATTAAATATATTATTTTGTTAACTGTTCAAGCTTTTTGCCCATCTTAATTACATTCTCTTACATACTGTTGAGCTAAAAGAGTCTTTATATAATCTGGATACCAGTCCATTGTCATACATATACATTGCAAACATTTTCTTCCATTCTTTGGTTTGCTTTTTTTCCATTTTTAAATTGAGGTATAATTGACATGACATTATAGCCTTTTAATTTTCTTTTAATCTTTAATTTTTCTTGATCCTTTTAAGGTGTTCTGAAATTCAGTTTGCTAATATCTTGTTGAAAATTTTTGCATCTATATTCATCAAAGATATTGGTCTATAGTATTCTTGTAGTGCCTTTATCTGGCTTTGGTATCAGAATAATGCTGACCTCATAAAATCAGGTGGAGAGTATTCCTTCCTTTACATTTTTTTTGGAAGAGTCTGAAAAGGTGTTAATTCTTCTTTAAATGTATGGTAGAATTTACCAGTCAAGACATTTGGTCCTGGGGTGTACTGTGTCTAGAGAGTTTGGTTATCAATACAATCTCCGTACTCATTATTTGTGTGTTCAGAATTTTCTATTTCTCATTTATTTAGTCTTGGTGGTTGCTATGTTTTTAAGAATATATTCATTTCTTCTCAGGTATCCAATTCATTGGCATATAAGTGTTCATCATAATCTCTTACGGTTCTTTGCATTACTGTGGTGTTAGGCTTAATGACTCCTTTTTTATTTCTGATTTTATTTACTTGAGTCTTTTTTTTCTTAGTTTAACTAAAGGCTTGTCGATTTTGTCTTTTTCATAAAACCAGCTGTTCATTTGATTGATTCTTCTACTATTTTTCTGCTATTTCATTTATTTCCACTCTGATCTTGTTATTTCCCTGCTTCTACTAATTTGGGGCTTTGTTTATTCTTTTTCTAGTCCTTGAGGGGTAAAGGCAGGGTTTTTGTTTGAGATTTTCATATTTCCTTAATATACCTATTTATAGCTATAAACCTTCCTCTCATAACTACTTTTGAAGCATTCCATAGGTTATGGTATGTTGTGTTCCTCTTCGATTCATTTTTGAGATATTTCTCTATTTCCCTTTCAATTTTTCTTTGACTCATCAGTTGTTCAGGAGTGGGTTGGTTGATTTCCATATATGGAAATTTCCAACTCTCCTCTTATTGATTTCTAGTACCATACCATTGTGGTCAGAAAAGATACTGGATATAATTTTAATCTTAAATTTCCCAAGACTTGTTTTGTGTCCTATCATATGATGTATCCTGTTCCATGTGCTCTTGAAAGGAATATGTTCTGCTGCTGTTGCATAGAATGTTCTGTAAATGTTTGTTTGGTCCATTTGGTCTAATGTGTATTTCAAACCCACTGTTTCCTGGTGGATTTTCTGTCTGGATAATCTACCCATTGCTGAAAGTGGGGTACTGATGTCCCATTATTATTGCATTATTGTCTATTTCTGCCTTCAGATATGTTAGTATTGGCTTAATATATTTAGGTGCTCTGAGGTTGGGTGCTTATCTTTTTATGACTGTTATATATTCTTGATGAACAGACACTTTTATCATTATATATTGACCTTCTTTGTCTCTTGTTACCATTTTTTGTTTAAAGTCTATTTTGTCTGATATTAGTAAAGCTACCCCCACGTTCTTTTGGTTTCCACTTGCATGGAGTATCTTTTTCCATCTCTTCACTTTGAACCTATGTGTCTCCTTAAAGCTGAAGTGAATCTCTTGTAGGCATCATATAGTTGGGTCTTGTTGTTTAATCCATCTAGCCAATCTGTGCCTTTTGATTGGTGAGTTCAATGCATTTACATTAGGAATGTTACTGATATGTAAGGATCTACTAATGCCATCTTATTAATTGCTTTCTGTTTGCCTTATATTTCTATTGTTTCTTTTTCCTTCTGTTTCCGAGTACTTTGTAAATTTGTTGTTTTCTGTTGTTTCCCCTTTAATCTTTTGCGAATCTACCCTATGTTTCTGATTTGTGGTTATCATGAGGCTTATACATCTCATAAATAAAAGTCTTTTATGTTGGTTGCAATTTAGTTTTCATTGCCTACAAAGGGTCTCCCCTTTTGCTTCCTCCTTTTACATTTTTAATACCATAATTTACCTCTATTTATATTATATATTATTATAATAGCTATAGTTACTTTTAATATTCTTTTAACTCTTATAGCATTCAGAGGTAAACACATTATGTTAGAGAATTAGAGTTTCTAAATATTTATCTTTACCAGTATGTTGTATTTTTTATAAGTTTTCATGCCACTAATTAGCATTTTATTTCAGCTTGAGGAACTCCTTTCAGTATTTCTTGCAAGGCAGGGCTAGTGGTGATGAATTCCCTCATTGCTGGTTGTCTGGGAAAGCCTTTATTTCTCCTTCATATAGAAAGGTTAACTGCGAGATAGAGTATTCTGTTTTATTTTTTTAATATTTTTAATATTTATTTATATTTTGGAAGACCACAAGTGGGGGAGAGACAGAAAGAGGGAGACAGAAGATCTGAAGCAGGCTCTGTGCTGACAGGCTGACAGCAGCGAGCCTGATATGGGGATCGATTTCATGAACCACGAGATCATGACCTGGGCCAAAGTTGGACACTCAACTTTGAGCCACTAGGTGCCCCAAGAATTCTTTTTTTTTTTATTTATTTAAATTAAAGTTAGTTAACATACAGTGTAGTATTGGTTTCAGAAGTAGAATCCAGTGATTCCTCTCTTACATAGAACACCTAGAGCACATCCCAACTAGTGCCCTGCTAATGCCCATCACCCACTTAGCCCATTCCCCCCACCCATCTCCCTTCCAGCAACCCTCAGTTTGTTCTCTGCATTTAAGACTCTCTTATGGTTTGCCTCCCTCTCTGTTTTTATCTTATATTTCCTTCCCTTCCCCTATGTTCATCTGTTTTCTTTCTTAAATTCTACATATGAGGGAAATCATACAATATTTGTCTTTCTCTGACTTATTTTGATCAACATAATGCACTCTAATTCCATGCATGATGTCGCAGATGACAAGATTTCATTCTTTTTGATCGTCAAGGAAAATTCCATTGTGTGTGTGTGTGTATATGTATATATATGTACACACACACACACACACACACATATGTATATATATCTCATATCTTCTTTACCCATTCATCAGTTGATGGACATTTGGACTCTTTCCATAATTTGCTATAATTGATAGCACTGCTATCAACATTGGGGTGCATGTGTCCCTCCAAATCAGCATATTTGTATCCTTTTGATAAATACCTAGCAGTGCAATCACTTGGTTGTAAGGTAGTTCCACTTTTAATTTTTTGAGGAAGCTCCATAATGTTTTCCAGAGTGGCTGCACCAGTTTGCATTCCCACCAATAGTGCAAAAGTGTTCCCTTTTCTCCACATCCTCGCCAACATCTGTTGTTTCCTGAGTTGTTAATCTAGCCAATCTGGCAGGTGTGAGGTGGTATCTCATTGTAGTCTTAATTTGTATTTCCCTGATGATGAGTGATGTTGAGCATCTTTTCATGCGTCTGTTAGCCATTTGGATGTCTTCTTTGGCAAAGTGTCTATTCATTTCTTCTGCCCATTTCTCCACTAGATCATTTGTTTTTTGGGTGTTCAGTTTGACAAGTTCTTTATAGATTTTGAATACTAACCCTTTATCTGATATGTCATTTGCAAGTATTTTCTCCCATTCCACTGGTTGCCTTTTAGTTTTGTTGATTGTTTCCTTCGTTACACAGAAGTCTGTGTCTTGATGAGGTTCCAATAGTTCATTTTTTCTTTTCTTTCTCTTGCCTCCAGAGACATGTCTAATAAGAAGTTGCTGCAGCTGAGGTCAAAGAGGTTGCTGCCTGTTTTCTCCTCTAAGATTTTGGTGGTTTCCTATCTCATATTTAGGTCTTTCATCCATTTTGAGTTTATTTTTGTGCATGGTATAAGAAAGTGATCCTGTTTCACTCTTCTGCATGGTGCTGTCCAGTTTTCCCAGCACCATTTGCCGAAGAGACTTTTCCATTGGATATTCTTTCCCGCTCTGTTGAAGATTAGTTGGCCATACATTTGTGGGTCCATTTCTGGGTTCTCTATTTTGCTCCACTGCTCTATGTGTCTATTTCTGTGCCAATACCATACTGCCACTCTTGATGATTACAGCTGAACTGTAATGCCTCCAGCTTTGGTTTTCTTTTTTGACACTACTTTGGCTAATGAGGGTCTTTTCTGGTTCCATACAAAGTTCAGAATTGTTTGTTCTAGTCCTGTGAAGAATGCTGGTGTTGTTCTGATAGGGATTGCATTGAATGTGTACATTGCTTTGGGTAATATATACATTTTAACAATATTTGTTCTTCTACTACTGCATGAGCATGGAATGTTTTTTCCACTTCTTTGTGTCTTCTTCAAGTTCTTTCATATGCTTTCTATAGTTTCCAGTGTACAGATCTCTTACCTCTCTGATTACGTTTATTCCTAGGTATTTAATGGGTCTTGGTGCAACTGTAAATAGGATTGAATCCTTAACTTCTCTTTCTGCTGCTTCATTATTGGCATATAGAAATGTAACCAATTTCTGTATTTTGATTTTATGTTCTGCCACTAGCTGAATTCATGTATCAGCTCCAGCAGTTTTTTGATGGAGTCTTTTGGGTTTTCCACACAGAGTATGTCATTTGAGAAGAGTGAAACTTTGACCTCTTCCTTGCCAATTTGGATGCCATTTATTTCTTTTTGTTGTCTCATTGCTGAGGCTAGGACTTCTAGTACTATGTTAAACAACAGTGGTGAGAGTGGACACTCCTGACCTTAGGAGGAAAGCTCAGTTTTTCCCCATTGAAGATGATATTAGCTGTGGGTCTTTTGTATATGGCCTTTATGATCTCGAGGTATGATCCTTCTATCCCGAATTTCTTGAGGATTTTTACCAAGAAAGGATGCTGTATTTTTGTCAAATGCTTTTTCTGCATCTATTGAAAGGATCATATGGTTCTTATCCTTTCTTTTATTTATGTGTATCATGTTAATTTGCAAATATTGAACCAGTCCTGCATCCCAGAGTAAATCCCACTTAATCATGGTGAAGAATTCTTTTAGTGCACTGTTGAATTCAATTTGCTAGTATCTTGATGAGGATTTTTGCATCCAGGTTCATCAGGGATTTGGCCTGTAATTCTCTTTTTTAGTGAGGTCTTTGGTTTTGGAATCAAGGTAAGGCTGGCTTCACAGAATGAGTTTGGAAGCTTTCCTTCCATTTCTGTTTTTTGGAACACTTTGAGAAGAATAGGTATTAAACTGTTCTTTAAATGTCTGGTAGGATTTCCCTGGGAAGCCATCTGGTCCATAACTCTTATTTTGGGGGCCACTTAGAGTATTCTTGATTAACAATTTTTTTCTTCCAACACTTCACATAGGTCATTCCAGTCTCTCCTGGCCGGTAGGGTTTCTTCTGAGAAATGCACTAATAGCCTAATGGGGGTTCCTTTGTAGACTACCATCATTTTTTCACTGGATTTTAGGAGTTTCTCTTTATCTTGATTTTTGACAGTTTCATTATAATGTGTCTTGGAGGTCTTTTTGCACTGAGATAATAGAGTGATCTCTTGGCTTCATAAACTTGGATGTCCAATTCTCTCCTCAGGTGTGGGGAGTTCTTGGCTATTATTCATTTAAATAAACTTTCTGCAACTTTCCCTCTTCTCCTTCTGGAATCCTTATTATTCTGATTTTTTTTCTTTTTATAAAATCCTATGCATCATGCAGATTTCACTCTTTTCTCAATCTTTTTTCTTTAATCTCCACTAATTGGGTTATTTAATTTTCTTGTCCCCTAACTCACTTATTCTGTCTTTCACTTGTTCTACTATTGTGTACATGCTCTCTATTGCATTTTCCATTTCATTCATTAAGTTCCTCAGCTCTACTCTCTAGTCTGCTGAGGATGTATCACCAGACCATCTCATCCACCAGGGAAGTAAAGCACGAGCACACGTATTAGGACCTGAAAGATGGTGAACTATGTCTTGGAATGGTGAAGCCAAAGGAAACTTGGTGAAGGTCTGTAAAGGTCCTGATGTGCAAATTGGTTATCTGACCTGTGTATAGGGGCAAAAGACTAATCGAACCATTTAGTAACTGGTTTCCTCCAAAGTTTCCCTCAGGATAGCTGGCATGCTCACACACAACCTACAAGTTTTATCTAGTAAAGTGAATGACTAGGGTCTTCAACCACAACTATTTCAACCTACTCTCAAACTTCAAATGGCTAAGAAGCCTGCCTTGATAGCATGGAGCCAGGAGTGGAATGCAAGTGCCTAGTGGGCTACTTTTGGTAAGCAGAAGTAGTGCTACAAGATGAATCAAATGCTTGGTTAAGGTACCCAATGCCAAACCTCATTAGACCCCAGAAAAGATATTGGTTGATATAAACAGGATAATGTCAATGGAAGTTGGAACCCACTAAGAAGTATGTAAACACCCACTTGCTGAATGACCTAGCCCTGAAAATGTTGGGAGTGATAGGCCCATACACAACCATGGCTGGCATTTGGTGATGCATGCAAGAAGGATGGAAGCAAGTGGGGGGCAGGGAACATGGGTTCCCCCCAGGGCCACCACAGCCACTATGCCACAATGAGTAGGAAGGCCACTGTGGTGAGACTTGAAGCCTTGGGCAATGGGCCCAGGTGGAGCTGCCACTGGTGCAGATCTTGGTGATAGTAGCAAATATTCAAATGAGAACTTTGAGGGCTGGGGGCACCTGCATGACTCATTGGTTGAGCTTCCAGCTCTTGATCTCAGCTCAGGTCATGATTTCATGGTTCGTGGGATCAAGCCCCATGTTGGGCTCTGAGCTGACAGTACGGAGCCTGCTTGTAATTCTCTCTCTCTCTGCCCCTCCCCTGCTCTCATGTATGCACATGCAAGCATGCTCTCTCCCTCTCTTTCAAAATAAATAAATTTTTTAAAAACTTAAAAAAAAAAAACTTTGAAGGCTGAAGTAGAGAAAGGTTCCATGTCAACAGCAATTGAACATGGGTCAGTTGGTCCTGAGAGATGGGCAAGCGCCATTGTGAAAGAACAGGCAATTGCCTCCATTGTCTTCGGCCAATCAAAAGGGAGTCGATTCATATTTTTAAAAAATTCACCTAGAGGAGGATGGGGGCACAAGAAATACCCAAGAAACCAATCTGAAGGTTGACAGAACAAACTCCATACCTAAAGGGGGAGAAGAAGCCACATCAAAGAAGGTAGGGAGTGTGGAGACGTGGTTCAGGGGAGAAAAAGATCACAGGTGCTGTGGAGAGTAGGGAGCCATGGTTGTGGAGAAGAGTGAGAGAGGTCAGAACACACAAGGGAACACAAAAAGACAAGATTTCCACAAAGCCATAGGGTGAGAAAATGACAGGGGCTGCTTTGTATATGTTCTTGCAACCAGTGAGTCTTAAAGCCTGAAGTTTTAAAGGTCAGCAGGCTGGACTGGGATAGAACCCTGAGGGCACTGCCCTGCTCCTGAAGAAAGGTCAGGCAAACAACCTAGGGGAAATGGCCTGGAAACAGTGACCTGAAGAATGCCTGGGGCACACAAGGAGGGAGATTATTTTCTCTCCTTGGGGCACATCCCTAAAGGCAACATTCATGAAGAAGCCTCTACAGGGACAAAGGAGCTGGCTGGCACCATTTCCCTCCTCCACCCCTCAGCATAAGCACAGAGCCACCTGCTGGCAGCACAGCACAGACACTGGGGCCTAACTTTCTTACACCAAGCCCCAAACACCTGTGCTCTGGCATGACTGACTTTCTTGGTCAAGCTTGCCTCAGTCCCAGTGCAGCAGGCCCCTCCCCAAGACTAGTACAAACCCCTGTCCATGCCACTCCCTAAAGCCTGAAATTTTAAAAGTTATCAGGCTGGGCTAGAGCTCAGAGGGCACTGTCCTGCTCCTGGAGAGAAGGCAGGTAAACAACATAGGGGCACACAGTGTGGAAACAGTGATTTGAAAAATGCACACGGGGAATTATTCCTTCTTCTCAGAGTGCTTCCCTAAGAGGCAGCATTCATGGAGAAGCCTCTAAGAGGACAAAGAAACTGGCTGGAACCATTTCCCTTCCCCACCCCTCAGCACAAACAAAAAGCTACCCTGGGTAGCAGCCCAGCACTGACACTAGCTGCCTAACTTGCTTACATCTCGTCCCACACAACTGTGGTCTGGCGGGACTGCCCTTCTCAATCAAGCTTGACTCAGTCCCAGCACAGTGGGTCCCTACCCCAGAAGACCAGCAGAAACCCCTACCAACACATCTCCTGACCACAGAGTTCTGCAGGGTCTCAGTTCTAGTGGAAGTAGTATCAGGTCTCATTTAACAAGCAGACCAGACCCCACCTAGTTAAAACTCGCCACATTCTGACCAAGGAGCAAACATTTTCCTAATCGGGGTAAGGAAACAGACATCCACATCCAGGAGACACAGGGAACTCCTTAAAATCAACAAAACTGGCCAACATCAAGACATATTGTAATTAAATTTGAAAAATAGAGTGATAAAGAAAAAATCCCAAACGCAGCAAGACAAAAGAAGCCCTTAATTCACAAGGGGAAATCCATAAGGCCAGCTGCAGATTTCTCAACAGAAACTTAACAAGCCAAAAGGTAGTGGTATGATATATTCAAAGTGCTGAATGGTAAAAATCTTCAGCCAAGAATACACTATCCAGCAACACTATCATCAAAACAGAAGAAGAGATAAAGAGTTTCCCAGACCAACAAACACTAAAGGAGTTCATGACCCCTAAACCAGCCCTACAAGAAATATTAAAAAGGACTCTTTAGTGCAAAGGAGAGACCAAAACTGACAAAGACAGCAAAGGAAGAGAGAAAATACCCAGAAACAATTACAAAGCAAGTAATAAAACTGCACTAAATGCATATCTATCAGTAATTACTCTAAATGAAAATGGACTAAACTCTCTAATCAAAAGATATAGGATGTCAAAATGGAAATAAATAAATAAATAAATAAATAAATAAATAAATAAATAAATAAAAAGGAAGACTCCTCTTTACACTGCCTACAAGAGACTCATTTTAGACCTAAAGACACCTGCAGCTTGTAAGTAAAGGGATGAAGAAACATTCATAACACAAATGGATGTCAAAAAAAGAAAAAAAAAAGCCAGAGTAGCAATACTTACTTATGTAAGGAAAACTAGTTTTTTGTTTTTTTTTTTTTTAATTTTTTTTTCAACGTTTATTTATTTTTGGGACAGAGAGAGACAGAGCATGAACGGGGGAGGGGCAGAGAGAGAGGGAGACACAGAATCAGAAACAGGCTCCAGGCTCTGAGCCATCAGCCCAGGGCCTGACGCGGGGCTCGGACTCACGGACCGCGAGATCGTGACCTGGCTGAAGTCGGACGCTTAACCGACTGCGCCACCCAGGCGCCCCAGGAAAACTAGTTTTAAAACAAAGACTATAACAAGAGATAAAGAAAGGCACTTTATTATGACTAAGAAAACAATTCAACAAGAAGGTATAACAATAGAATGTTTATGCCCCCAACATGAAGCACACAAATACATCGAAAAATTAATAATACACATAAAGAAACTCATTGACAATAATACAATAGTAGGGGACTTTAACACCCCACTTACATCGGTGGATATATCATCTAAGCAGAAAAACACTAAGGAAACAATGGCTTTGAATGACACACTGGACCAGAAGGACTTAACAGATATATTCAGAACATTCTATCTTCAAACAGCAGAATACACATTCTTTTCAAGTGCACACAGGACAGTCTCCAGAATACATCACATACTAGGTCACAAATCAGGCCTCAACACATACAAAAAGACTGAAATCATACCATACCGAAACCAGATAAAGACTCCACCAAGAAAGACACCAGGCCAATATCCTTGATGAACATGGATGCGAACACTGTCAATAAAATACTAGCAAAACAAATCCAACAGTATATTAAACGAATCATTCACCATGATCAACTGGGACTTATTCCTGGGTTGCAAGGGTAGTTCAACATTCACAAATCAATCAATGTGATACACCATGTTAATTCAAGGAGTGACAAGAACCATATGGTCCTTCCAATAGATGCAGAAAAAGCATTTGACAAAATACAGCATCCATTCATGATAAAAACTGTCAACAAAGTAGGGTTACAAGAAGCATACCTCAACATAGTAAAGTCTATACATGAAAAACCCACAGCTAATATCATCCTTAATTGGGAAAAACTGAGAGCTTTTTCCTACCATCAAGAATAAGACAGGGATATCAACTGTCACCACTTTCATTCAACATAGTACTAGAAGTCCCAGCCTCAGCAATCAGAAAAAAAATCAAAAACATCAAAACTGGCAAGGAAGAAGTAAAACTTTCACTATTTGCAGATGGCATGATGCTCTATACAGAAAACCTGAAAGACCCCACCAAAAAGTTACTAGAATTGATACATGAATTCAATGAACTTGCAGACGACAAAATCAGTGTAAAGAAATCTGTTGCATTTCTATACACCAATAATGAGGCAGCAGAAAGAGAAATTAAGGAATCAACCCTATTTACAACTGCACCATAAACCATAAGATACCTAGGAATAAGCCTAACTAAAGAGGTAGAAGATCTGTACTTTGAAAACTGTAAGATACACTGATGAAAGAAACTGAAGAGGTCACAAAGATATGGAAAACCGTTCCATGTTCATATGGATTGAAAGAACAAATACTGTTAAAATGTCTGTGTTACCCAAAGCAATGTACACATTTAACGCAACCCCTATCAAAATACTACTAGCATTTTTCAAAGAGCTAGAACAAACAATCCTACAATTTGTATGGAACCATGAAAGACTGTGAATGGCCAAAGCAACCTTGAAAAAGAAAAGCAAGGCTGGAGGCATCACAATTCCAGACCTCAAGTCATATTACAAAATGCAGTTTTCAAGACTGGTACCAAAATAGACACCTAGACCAACAGAACAGAATAGAACACTCAGAAATGAACCCACACTCTATAGTCAATTAATCTTCGACAAAGCAGGAAAGAATATCCAATGGGAAAAGGACAGTCTCTTCAACAAGTGGTGTTGGGAAAACTGGACAGCAACTTGCAAAAGAATGAAATTGGACCACTTTCTTACACCATACACAAAAATAAATTCAAAATGGATGAAACAACCTGATGTGACACATGAAACCATTCAAATCCTAAAGGAGAACACAGGCAGTAATCTCTTTGACATTGGCCATAGCAACTTCCTACTAGATATGTCTCCTTAGGCAAGGGAAACAAAAGCAAAAATAAACTATTGAGACTTCACGAAGATAAAAAGCTTCTGCACAGCAAAGGAAATAAATCTAAAAGACAACCTACGGAATGGGGGAAGATATATTTGCAAATGATTTATCTGATAAAGGGTTAGTATCCAAAATATATGAAGAACCTATAAAACTCAACACTCAACAAATGAATAATCAAATTTAGGGTCGCATGGCTATATCAGTCGGTAGAGCCTGTGATGCTTGATCTCGGGGTTGTGAGCTTGAGCTCCATGTTGGGTGCAGATCACTTTAAAAAATAAAACAATATTTTAAAAATGAATAATCAAATTTAAAAATGGGCAGAAGACATGAAGACATTTTTCCAAAGAAGACACACAGACAGCCAACAGACACATGAAAAGATGCTCAACATAACTCATCATCAGGGAAATACAAATCAAAACCACAATGAGATACCACCACCTCATACCTGTCAGAATGGCTAACATCAAAAACACAAGAAATAACAAGTATTGACGAGGATGTGGAGAAAGGGGAACCCTCTTGTACTATCCGTAGAAATGCGAATGGTACAGCCACTCTGGGGAACAGTACGGAGTTTCCTCAAAAAGGTAAAAATAGAACTATCCTACGATCTAGCAATTGCACTAGGTATTTACACAAAAGATACAACACGCTAATTCAAAGGGATAAAAGCACCCCTATGTGTATCGCAGCATTATCTACAACAGGCAAATTATGGAAGGAGCTCAAATGTCCATTGACTGACAAATGGATAAAGAAAATGTGGTATATATATACAACACAATATTAGTCAACCATAAAAATGAATGAAATCTTGCCAATTGCAAGGATGGTGATGTAACTAGAGAGTATAATGCTAAGTAAAATAAGTCAGAGAAAGACAAATACCATATGATTTCATTCATATGTGGAATTTAAGAAACAAAACAAAGGAGCATAGAGCAAAAAGGAGAGAGGCAAACAAAGAAACAGATTCTTAATTATAGAGAACAAACTGATGGCCATCAGAGGAGATGGGTGTGGGAATGGGTTAAATAGTTGATGGGGATTAAGTAACTTGTTGGGACGAGCACCAGGTGATGTATGTAAGTGCTGAATCACTAAATTGTACATCTGAAACTAATATTACACTGTATATTAACTGAAATTTAAATAAAAATTTAAAAAATAAAATTGAGGGGAAAATAAATAAAAATAATATTGAATGTTTATTACTCATCTGTTTCTTAATCTTATAAATTACAGCTTATAACTTTATTAATTTCAGTAATTTGTAGATTTTTCTTTAATTTTTCTTTAATTTTTTTTCAACGTTTTTTATTTATTTTTGGGACAGAGAGAGACAGAGCATGAACAGGGGAGGGGCAGAGAGAGAGGGAAACACAGAATCGGAAACAGGCTCCAGGCTCCAAGCCATCAGCCCAGAGCCTGACGCGGGGCTCGAACTCACGGACCGTGAGATCGTGACCTGGCTGAAGTCGGACGCTTAACCGACTGCGCCACCCAGGCGCCCCTATATCATTTTTCAAATAAACACAATATTTTATTTAAAAAATTATAATAAAATAAGATAAAAATTGTTCAGC
The DNA here is from genome assembly GCF_014898765.1 of Herpailurus yagouaroundi. Classification (NCBI taxonomy): domain Eukaryota; kingdom Metazoa; phylum Chordata; class Mammalia; order Carnivora; family Felidae; genus Herpailurus; species Herpailurus yagouaroundi. The sequence continues at coordinate 80,775 of NW_024412647.1, read as the reverse complement.
TCCAGAATTTCTGCTTGTTTCTTTTCTATGATCTAGTATCTTTGGTAAGTATCATTTTATTTACATATCTCCCCCTCATTTCCTTAAATAGTCTTTCTGAGTTTTTGTAGCTCACTGATTTTCTTCAAAACAGGTATTTCAAATTCTTTATGAGGAAGGTCACAAAATTCCAAGCCTCTGAACTAGGTTACTGAGAATTATTATCTTTTGTTAATGACACGTTAATGACATTTTTCATGTCCTTGTAATTTTTGTGCTTTGCATCCGAAGTTGGAAGACACTTCCTTAAATCTTTACTAGTTCCCTTCAGTCAGAGTATTCTGTGTATTGGTACTATTACATCCGGGGTTTTCTCTATCTTTGTATGGCTACAACTGCTCCATTATTCTTGCTCTCTCTTGTGGCAGAATTCTTAACCTTTAGGTCTTGTCTGGTTGTCACAATTCAGCAGATTGGCTACTGGAAACTTCTCTTTTGTTTTCCAGAAGGTGGTGCTATGGCTCAACTGTATGGTTTCTCTCTTCCTCACAAATCCTGATCTGTTTTGCTAACAGCACTCTAACAGACTAGCTCTCACCACTGAACTCAGGAGCATGCACAGGAAGTCAGCCACAATGGGAGGTGGGGTGTATTTGTCAGCTTAGCACTTGGTCATTGAGGGTGCCCTTGGACCTGGTGGGGAAATCCTTGGGTGAGGTTCTCCCAAGAGGCTGGGGGGGGGGGGGTCCTGTTGAATTCTTGAGTGTAATCAACAGGGACCATGTCCCTTTAAAGTCCTTTGATATTCTTCTTTCCCAATCTCTTCTCCCTTCTCCCAGTCCTGACTTGAGACTCTGGGATGAATACCCAAAAATGGATTTCTCCAGCCATGTCCCACACAATTGGGAGTAGATGGGCAATCTACTATCCTCTAGCCCCACTGGAGAGGTCACTGCCAATGGACAGTTCCAGTCCACCAATGTCAGCAAATTTGTGCAGGAATCTCCCATCAAGAGGGCTGGATTTTTGGAAATTCTTTCTTCTGTGAGTATCTGCCCAGGACAGCACACGCCAGGTTTTTTTCTGAATGTGGCCAGGGGGCTGGGGCAGACTTGCTGGTTTTGCTGGTTCCATGGCCCATACTGAGGTCTTCTGCCTATTACCGAATTCACAGGAGGATGAGACTACTCCCATGTCCCTTGGCCTATGGTGCTGTATCTCACAACTCCCACTGAGGCACAACTCCCACTGTTCACAGATGGATGTCTAATAAGTTGTTTTAAAAGGGAGCCAAAAAAAGAGGAACATCTTATACCACCATGATGCTGATATCCGCAAGTGAGTTAAAGGACAGGACAGTAAATAAATATCATAAAATGGCCTAAGAAGAAGTGACAGAAAGACAGGAAAGAAACCACTCAACACAGGTTTGACAGAAACTTAAGAGAGGAAATATAATTGGTGGTGCCACTCTTGTTTTTTGTTTGCTATTGAATAATTTGTTTTAATTTTTTTCTTTCTGTTTTCAAGTTTTTATTTAAATTCAATTTGGTTAAGATACACTGTAATATTAGTTTCAGGTATAGAATTTAGTGATTCATCACTTACATACAACACCCAGTGCTCATCACAGCAAGTGGTCTCCTTAATCTCCATCACCCATTTAACCCTTCCCTCTACCCACCTTCCCTCCAGTAATTCTGTTTGTTCTCTGTAGTTAAGAGTCTGTTTGGTGGTTTGCCTGTCTTTTCTTCCCCCTACGTCCATCTGTTTTGTTTCTTAAATTCCCATATGAATGAAATCATATGGTATTTGTCCTTCTCTAACTTATTTTGCTTAGCATAATACTCTAACTCCAACCACATCATTGCAAATGGCAAGATTCCATCTTTTTTCTTTTTCTTTTCTTTTTTTTGTTTTTCTTTTTTCTTTTTTTTGGGGGGGGGCCACTCTTGGTTTTAAAACAAACATCAGGCTATCAAATCATGCATGTTTCCAAACTCCAACCCTCAGCTTAATGCTTTCCATGCAATCAATTCTGTGTAATAGGAAATGCCAAAAGCCAGGCTTCAAGGTGCAACTCACCCTGGTAACTAAAAGGCAATCCATGTTGAAAACACCCACAAGGATGTCTTGCCAAAGGAAGAAGAGAAGAAGAAGAAGAAGAAGAAGAAGAAGAAGAAGAAGAAGAAGAAGAAGAAGAAGAAGAAGAAGAAGTTGTTTTAACAAAATATATTCATTGGAACAATGAAAGGAGGAAATGAGAAAGCCTTGGAGACTTGCATCTTTACTACATTTACCCTTTGGCTATGTGACTTCTAAGGTCATAACACAGGCTAACTGAGTGTCTTTTCTTCCCACAGCCATGGCCACAGCGAAGTCCACCCCTGATGAGCCCCTGCTCAGAGGCAAAAGAACACATGATCTCCAGGAGATGTTGACAGAAGTAGGACTGGCACTCGAGTACTGGTTGCCCAAGTTGCAGGAACACCTGGGTGTGACTTGTGCCCAGGCCTTACAACACCTGGAAGAAAAAGACCTCCAGAAGCTGAAATCTCAAGCACGACATTCCTGGGAGAAAAAAGCCCTGGAGATGCTTCTTAACATGTCACACTCAAATAGTCTTTCAGAGTTACAGGAGTCTCGGCTGGAGATGATAAAGAAAATGCAGAAGCATGCAGAGCAGACACTGCAAGAGCTAAGAGACTTGCTGTCAGAAGGGAGGCAGCAAGAGGAAGAAGCAGTGAGGAAAAAGCAGGCAGAGCTGAGGCAGGCAATGGGGATCCCTGAAGAATACTGGCCACCTCCCCAAAAGTCCCTACAAGAAGTCATGGAAAACATTCAGAAACAACTCAACCTCATGGAGGGGACATTGTCTCACAGGCAGAACCTCCCAGATGGAGATCTGGTGAGATGGGCATCTGGAGGGTTGGCTCTGCAGGGAATTTACAAAACTAGCGATGAAAGGGGTTTGATAGAGAAGAGAGAGGAGCTACTCAGTGTCCCAAAGAACTTCTCACTCTTTGGCCCTGAGCAGGGCACACGGATGGAAACAAGAGAATTTACATCTTCTCAAGCAGAATCCACATTCACCCAGACGATAGAGAAGCTGGGCTTCAGTGCAACTGCCTCAGCCAAAGGTGAAGGTTGGGGATTTAGCCTGAAAGCTAGTGTACATCACAGCATACATTCAGAATCTAAGAAAACCCAACAATCACATTCTGAGCACTCTTATTTTTGCTCAACCAAGTTCAGCTACATCCCGCTGGCTTCCTGCCACTTTCCCACTGATCAGCTCCAGTTATCCAAGGCTGCTCTCCACGAATTAAAATGCATTGAAGACCTTCTGGGTCAGTCTGCAGGCTCAGACAGACTCCCTTTGCTAAAGTCCAGGAGTGAAGCCTTCTTCCATAGGTTTGGCTCTCATGCTAACCAGGGCCCTCTGCACTTGGGAGGAATCTACTGGTGGAAAGCCATTTCAGAGGGTTTCCAAAGTGAACAGCTGGCAGAAGTGAAACAGCAGTCAGCCAAGGCCCTGGATAGTTACATAAGGGGCAGCTACAGTGGCTTTGGAATTCAAGTTGCTACACACGTGGCTGTGACAGACTCTCATTCGAAAGAAGACTCTCAGAGCACAAGCTCCCAAAATCTCCAAACCAAAATCCAATTATCTGCGGCCCAGACAGGTGGCCCACCAGAAGCAAATGACCTTTTCCAGTGGAAAGCTGGCCTAGTTGCCAGTAATCGAACCTGGTGTGTCATTGACCGGGGAATTCAACTGGTGCCCGTCTGGGACATCATCCTCTCCAGCCACAGAAGTGAGTTTAAAGATCCTTTTCAGGTAGCTATGTGCCTGAAAGACAGCTACACTGCTCTGACTGGCCTCACTACCCAGATCCAGAGTGGAGAAGAATTACTCAGTGTTGTGAAGGAGGCCAGGGTTTTCCTAGAGGATGTGAAATCCTGGGAGGTATCTGACCCTGAAGAGCAGCTTAAAAAACTGATAAGTTTCATGCAAATGTTGAGTCAAAAACTAAAAAGCTATGACACTTGGATTAACATATGCCTGACAGATAGGGATCTGCAGAATTTTCTGGTAAACACTGTCAACTTTTGCAAAAGGTATTGCATTTATGAAACCAAATTTATTAAATCTCAGTTGCGCAGCCTTTTGGATCCTCACATCTATAGCGTGACAAACTTTCCTCAGGCTCATTCCATCATGCAGTGGATCTTCAGGTCAGAGTCAGAGCCAGAGTATATCAAAATCTCCCAATTTTCTGAATTAATTAAAATCTTTGAAAAAACCAAAAATGACTTCATGGAAGTGAAGATTAAGTCCGAGTCCCCAGAAATAGTGGAGGAAGCACAAAGAAAGGCCACGTATGAGGTCAGCCTGTCTCTTCGCTGCTTCTTGAATTACCTCCAAGAGACAGAGCAGCCAGACATACAGCTCTTGCTACTTTCCATTGCAACTGGCGCAGGTTACCACATGGAAAACAAGACTTTTCGGTATCTCCTGGGGTGTGATGAGTTAGACTTTCTAGTGCATGAAACGCAAACTGCCCAAAATAAATACCAGGAGCTCAAAAATATTTGCAGCCACAAGGCTCAGGCATTCCTGGTGCTCACAGGTCTGACAGCCACTGTTGGAGTTACAGCTGTTTCTCCAAAGGAGAAAACACAACGTTTGACATTTATAAGACAGTACATGGGACAATCATTGACTAAAGAAGTTGTAGATGTCCTCAACAAACCTGGAGCAGATCATGATTGGGTAAACCTACAGAAAGACTTGAGTCTGCTCATTGATGGGAATAATAAAGCCACCACCCCTTCACTGCAAATGGATGAAGTGAGAAAACATTTGCAAAGTATCTTCCATGAAAAGGAACTGCCTCATGAACCACATGATCATGAAAACAACAAATGGGAGGCCACAGAAAATGGAGCTTTCTTAGAATTGCTCCAGCGTCTAGGCCTAGAACACTACTACCCAAAGAGGATGAGCAGAGCTCATTTCCATCTGATCTACAAGACTTCTGTGTACAACACCCAGCCCAGCTCTGAACGGGAGCTTCCCTTCTACTTCCTACAGAAGCTACTGATGTTGGATTATGGGCTGAGATATCTGGTCTTCAAAGATGATGGAAACACAGAGAATCAAGTCTATCTAAGTGCCTCAAAACAGAAAAATGAGGTTTTTGATCCATATGATGATTTTTTTGAAGACAATGATAGTCCCACTAATCCTTCAGATCCTAATTCCAGACCCCATATTCACCCTATGGATATTCAGATGGCAATTCTTCACTGTGCTGATGATTTTGCTAGACAATATATTCTGGCCAAACTTTCCATTTGCCAGTTTGCCCTCCCTCTTCTTATACCTAATCCTTGCAATTCTCAAATTGAATTCTCTCTTTGGTCTCTCAGTCAAATTAGGAGAAGCTGGCAGCAAGCAAGGAAATCAACAAAAGACTCAGCAAAGAACAATTACAAGAATCAGCAAATGTGTCGTGTCTCTACCCCCATTGTGTCCTTTGTTAGGGTTGGAAATGGCTTCTCTGCTTCCAAATCTCAGATTATGAACTGTATTCTCAGTAAACGTAAACATGATATCTTTTTTCATCGCCATTGCAGAGGGAGTAGCAAAGACTGTCTCTTGATGGGGGGTGTAGTGGAAATCTGCTGGTTCTGTCCTGGGGGTGAAGATGAGGACAGATTTGACAACTGTCTGACCTTCACCAATCTGCATGGAGATGCCAAGGAACATGAGAAGCAACTCACCTTCCTGCAGGAGATCTCTTCTCTCATTGTAGTCCTCATGGCAACTTCTGATGGCAATCAAGAAAACCGAAAAATTATCCGTGGCCTGTGTGAGCTATCCAAACCTTTGATCTGTCTGCTTGATGACAAAGAAAAAACCACAGCCAATAATTCTGGCCAAAAAGTGAGGATTGGGATCAGGAACAGAAATGAGGCAGAATTAACAGAGGAGCTCAAAACTACAATCAGACATTTGCTAGAGCTCTCTGACACTACTTTTAGCTTAGAGGACTGTGCCCAGATTGCTCGTAAGCAAGGATTCCTTATTGATGAAGACCAGAGAGACTGCAAGGAAGCCAAAGAAAAGGCAGAGGTTCTCATGGCCCTATTAGGAGAAATGAAGATATCTCAGATGAAGGAAAACTTACTACCCCTTCAGGGACACCTGTGGCATCTTTGGTGTAAAAAGGACAAAGAACTCTATCATCTGAGAGAAAAGGGAAATCGGAGCATTGAACAACACAAGAGTGAGATTGAGGCAGAAAAACAAATAATACGGCAGCAACAATTGACCAGAGCCTTTCCTCTCAATGAGTTAATGCAATCTGTCCTTGAAATTATGCAAAACCATTCAGAAACTCATACCAAACTCTACTTCTTACAATGGCTGAGTGTGTCTTTGGACAACCTGACTGCAGGACACTTGGAAAAACTGAATGAAAGGAAAAAGGCTTTGTGGTCACTGGTACAAACAGAAAAGAAAAAAGCACCAAAGAACACCTCCCTGAAACACTGGCAAAATGAGATAGAAGCTATTTCTACAGAGATTACTGACTGCACCTTGGGAATTGAACAACTTCTCAGAGAAATAGGCCAGATCTATGAAGTTCTGGAAGAAACTTTCTCCACAAAAGATAACCTTTTTCTCTCCCTTCCCCAGATTGCTGCAGATCTAATGATATCTGGTCTTCCCATTGAGCTGATGGATGGGGATGCTTCATATGTGCCTCTAAAGTGGGTAGCAGCTATTTTTGACAAGGTCTCTGAGAAACTTGGAGACAAACGACTGTTTGTTCTCTCTATCCTTGGCCTGCAGAGCTCAGGGAAGTCCACCCTGCTGAATGCCCTTTTTGGGCTGCAGTTCACTGTCAGTGCTGGGAGGTGTACCCGGGGCGCCTACATGCAGCTCCTGAAAGTGGAGGAGACATTCACAGAGGAACTGGGCTTTGACTTTGTGCTTGTTGTGGACACAGAAGGACTTCGGGCCCCAGAACTCAGCAGCAAATCCCAGAATCGTGACAATGAGTTGGCAACCTTTGTTATTGGACTTGGAAACTTGACTCTGATTAACATTTTTGGGGAAAATCCATCAGAAATGCAAGATATTCTACAAATAGTTGTCCAAGCCTTTCTGAGGATGAAACAAGTAAAAATCTCCCCTAGCTGCCTTTTTGTCCATCAGAATGTGGGGGAAGTTACAGCTAAAGACCAAACTATGGAAGGACGAAGGCGGCTAGAGCAGAGATTAGATGAAATGGCAGCAAAAGCAGCTGAACAAGAACAGTATTCAGATGTAACCCGATTTAGTGATGTCATTAAGTTTGATGTCAATACTCATGTCTACTACTTTGCTCACCTCTGGGATGGCAATCCTCCGATGGCCCCTCCCAATCCTCGCTACAGCCACAATGTCCAGGAACTGAAAAGTAGAATTCTTCTCACAGCCAAACAGGAATCTAGGGGAGGCATCATGAAGATATCAGATGTAAAATTCCGAGTCCAAGATTTGTGGAGAGCCCTGGTGAATGAGAACTTTATTTTCAGTTTCAGGAACACACGAGAAGTCATGGCCATGAGCAAATTGGAAACAATGTATAACTACTGGACCTGGGAGCTGAGGAGTCATGTGCTGGGTTTGCAGAACCAGCTAATCAACCAGATTCAGAATGGGAAAATCCAGACATTCAGAAAAAGCACTTTTGAGGCGCCAGTCACAGAAAAATATGAAGCCATCAAGCAAGAACTTGAAAAATATTTTAATGAAGATCCAGATAGCGAAATACTGGTTCAGTGGAAAGCAAATTTTGAAAATAAGCTAATGATCCTTACAGAGGCACTTATTTTAGAAAGCCAAAAAAAAGCTGATGAACTTATTAGTTTTAAGAAAAGTCAAGAAAAACTGGATAGCAAAAAGTCAGGTTATGAAAAGGAATTATTAGAAAAAAGCCGAAGGTTGGCTTTAACTGTCAAAGGCACAGAATTGAGTGAGAAAGAGCTACATGAGAAGTTCAATCAACTTTGGGAAAAATGGGTCTATGCTGTGTCCTCAACTCTCCCTCCAGTCACAGAGCCTAACATTGATGTGGATTCTGAAAACATCCTTTTGGAGTATTTCAAAAAGGAGAGAAATATTGTAGACACACTGAAGGAAAATCCTGGAGAAAAGTTTCAAATCAAATATGACAAACATGTCAAAATGAACACGAAATATTACATAATTACAAGGACATTAGAGGGCTATGATAAAATGTCCATAGATAAGACTACTGACCGCATTATTTCAAGATATACTGAAACTATTAAGAATATTTGGACACAACAGCGTGATTACAATCCAAATTATTTCCATGAAATCCTGAGAATAATAGATGAGGAAGTGAAATCTGCAAACACTGAGGGAAGATACACATTTACAAGTAAATATGAAATTGATTTATCTTTGTGTTTATTCCAAAAAGCATCAGAGACTTTTAAGAAGATGCACAGGGCATTCAAGAGAGCAAATGATCCTGTGAACTATCTGGAAAGTAAGAAAGAGGATTTCTTCATGAGTTTTAAGATATCTTGTCAAGGAGCAACTTCAGTCAAAACATTTGTTGATTTTCTGTGGCACAAACTCACTCGTGCTGTCTCTAACACCATATGGGAACAAATGGTCCTCAAAATTGCTGGGGACATGCGAGCTAACTGCCCAGCATTCAACGGAAACAAGTCTAACCTGGAGAAACATATTCTCATCTCTCTGGCAGAAGAAGAAAATTTTGATAATTACTGGGATTACCTTCATAATTCAGAATCATTTTTTAGGAATTACATTCAAAACCATATTAAAACATATTGTTCAGACAAAGGAAGTGAAAAAATAAAGACTTTTTTAAAAACAACTTTAGATGATATCAAGACTGCCATCCTCTCAGCTATTCAGAAATCCACAGTAATAGCCAAAGATAAAAGCAGCACTGTGTCTGGGTGGTTGGATTTGTTCTGTGACCACCTGGGGAGTAATGTGATCTTTCCAAGAAAAGACTTGATAAGCATTGAACACCAAGAGATAAAAGATATTGAGTTTCTCAAAGAAGCTATGAGTGAAGCTTTGGATCCCACAATGAAGAGCGTAGAAGGGAACTATTTGAATATGTATGAACAAGCAATGGTTCTGGAAGTTCAGAAAATGCTCTCTGAACATCTCTCTGGCTGCTGGAAACAGTGTCCCTGCTGTGGAGCAATCTGTACAAACACAATCCCTGGACATGAAGGAGACCACAGTGTTCCCTTCCACCGTCCTCACGCTGTTAGTGGAGGGTGTTTTTACAAAACAGACAATTTTGTCATTGATTGCTGTACTAATTTGGTAGCAAGCGATCTTCTCTTGGTTTTGAGAGATGACTGGAAAGTCCCATATAAGAACTATCGACAGGCAGGAGGGGAGTATGCCATGTGGAGTATCACCCCAGACTCATCTACCCAGCCATACTGGAAATGGTTTGTCTCTCACTTCAGAGTAAAGCTGGAAGAAAAATATCAGAAAAAATTTATAAATAAAGGTAAAATCCCTGATGCTTGGGACAATATAAAAAAGCAGGATGTGCTCGATGACTTGAAAAAACAGTAAAACTCAATGAACCCCAATACTCAGACAATCCTAAAATACCTCCTCCTCACAGTAAGAATCCTCATTATTACCTTTTTTCAAATGAAAAATCTAAAACTCAATCAATTAACATTTCAAGAGTTGAAGATTTCTTGTGAAAAGACTTCATTTTTCATTGCTTCAATTCCTTCTGGCTCAAAAACATATTTCTAAAATATATGAACATATGATAAAATCAAATAAAATCCATTTAAAATATCTACTGTACATTTTAAACTATTATTCAGAATGTTTTTATTTTGAAATATATAATGTTATATAAAGTCTCAGAGAAAGTCATTTTCATAGGAGGAAAACAAAATCATTGCAGACTACTACAAATTTACAAATTTCTATAGAATAAATATATGGATATTTCATACAATATTGACTGGAAGCTACCAATAGCCTTTTTTTCTTTAATCCTCTGAAACTGTGAGAAAAAGTTACTAATCCTCAAATGGAAAAACATTCATGGAAAATTCATGATCCCCAAGCACAGCAATATTTAGGCATATTCTGTTCTGGAGAGGAATAAAACAGAGACTTTACCAGAATAAAGTCTGCATCAATTCAAGAAATGTTATCAAGCAAATATAGAAAACAGAAATCAAATAACTGTTCTTCTCATTTAATCCTCACCCTCTTCTTCCCTGGCATCTTGCCTATATATGTTAAAAAAAGGGGGGGGGGGGTGTCACAAGAGCTTAGGTATTCAAAGCTTGGTGCTATATACAAGTCTGGAATAAACTGGCTTTTGGAACATAATTTATGACCAGCTAACATAATTTATGACCAGCTAAAAAGGGCCATTTTAATCGAAGCTGTGGATAAAGTCAAATCTGATTAAGCCATTGATGATTTAAAAAAAAAACAACTATTTCTTTAACAATAAAATATCAACTATTCCTTTAAGAATAAAATATCAAAAACTATACAGTTTTTTAGGTTCTAATATTTTAATAAGCAATTCTTTTTATACATTCAAGTATAAGGAAATACTTATCTCCACATTAGGTGACAAGTAACTTTTCATACTGTTTAAGTCATAGGGTCATGATCAGAATAAAAATGACAATGACTCTGAAGCTAATCAAGGACGTGAGAGGGGAAAGAAATAGCCATTCTACAAACCTACACCTTCTAAAACAATGACTTACACTAGGTTCTCAAAGCTGATGATCTAAAGGAATCCTGATACAAAGAAGGAAATTTATGTCGGACATAAGGGCATCCATTGGCTTCTATTTAAGACACACTATCAACCCCTCCATAGCCAGTAAAAACAAACAGGACAGGGAACCATAGTCAAAGGACTGGAATCTTTAAAGTTAGGAGATAGGAGTAATGACTCTGCTGTTTTATTACTCGAAAAGTTTTCCAGAATACTATCAGTTTCAGGTAAAATGACCCATGTCTCCAAAAGAAGTCCTGGAACAGAAAAATTATAAAGGATAAAGGAAACAGGTATTCTTGAACAGCACAATTTTCCTTTTGTTCTCTGGAAAATAATCTCATTAAGAATTGGAAGGACCTACCAATATGATTAAGCTGAAACAGTGATGGAAACAGAATCCCTGCATGCTTCCTGTCTTGCAAATCACTGCATCCTCAAAAATTGCAATGTTCAGTTAACATTTGCTGAATGCTTTTTGTATTTGTTTAATGAATCCAAAATCACCTTTAAGAAGTATTACATATCATGTATTAACTTTGATTTTCAAGCCAAAATTGTGTATAAATAAAGAAGATCTTTGACAAATTCCTCAGGCATTTAAGCAGTATGATTATTCAATGAGATTCAGACACTATGCTCAAGAGATCCCAAATAAACTGGCAAGAAGTAAATTGGGATAGAGAAAAGATGACTGTATAGGAATGGAGTTTTCTAGGATAGTAATGGAGAATGTAAAGCTGCCATGAAGGTGGAGTCAAGATTAAAGAGATTATAGTGAGAGATTCTTCCTTGGGAGATTATTAGAGTAAAATAACTTATTGAGAGCAAGGCCCTCATGATGGGATTAGTGCCCTTAGAAGAAGAGACACCAGACAGACCTCTCTCTCCCCATGCCATGAACCAAGGAAAGGCTATGTAAGCCCACAGTGAGAAGGCAGCCATCTGCAAGCCAGGAAGATTGCTTACCACAAATCTAACCAGGTAGCACGCTGATCTTAGGTGCTCCAGAACTGAGAAATAAATTTCTGTTTTCTAAGATACACAGTCTATGATTATTTTGTTTCAGCAGCCCAAACCAAGACAGTGTGTGTCTAAAAATTCACCCCCTAAAGTTCTGGCAGATTCTTCCCTTGGACTATAAGAAAAGACACATGAATCATGCAAATTTTATTTTTTCCCTTGCCTCAAAATAATTCCCTTGAATCATTTTAACCCTTTAGTAAGGTGTGGGAGTGTTGTGGTACATGAGTGAACAAGGAAGGGAAGGAAAGTGTGTGTATCACCATTGATATTATCATGATAATTACTAATACTGCTATCTTTGTAGCAGTGGTACCTGTGAGGCTTTGGGCATGTAATTTAACTTCTCTGTGCTCAAGTGCCCTATCTGTAAAATAGTACATTTCTCATGCAGTTGTTGAGAGAAATAAATGAATTGCTGTATATAAAGCATTTAGGACAATGGCATATACATAGTAAGTACCCTATAAGTAATTATTATGTTATACTCCCTCTCTCAGGTTCCTTCTTCCTTTGCTTTTGCGTAACATTTTGTTAGAATCACATTGATGGGTTAAGATAGCCTCATGTGACTAAGGTTCATTGGCAGGAATATTTAACAAGGACTCCTTGGGAAATCATAATTAGAACATAGTAAGTTCTCAATAAATGTGATTATCACTTATAGCTCAAAATGCATCTCAAGATATCAATGTCCTTTGATACTTTATGAGTAGTTACAATGATTTCAAATACTAATCAACCAATCAAAAACTTAGAGGAGTCACTGCCAAAATTGTTTAGCAATGTGAAAATGATATGTCTTAAATACCTCAGAAGCAGGCCTAACACATAGACTGACATAAAAGTGACTAATTACAAAACTTATCCCAGGAAAAATGAGTAAGGGGAAGCAATGAGGGAAAGGCAATTTAAGGTGAGGGAATAAATAAGTAGGTTTAAGTCAAGTTTTAAGAGTTAGGGAGTGTCAGCTTGCAGTTGTAGTTAAGAACACAAAATCAGAAGTTAGATTGCTTTTACATAGGGCCTCCACAATTTCCTGGCTGTGTGATCTTGAATGAGTTCCTCAACCTGTCTCTGCTTTATTTTCTTCACCTATAAAAGGGTGCCAGCTCACAGAGGTGCAAGATTACTTGAGACAATGTACATGCCTGGCACAGAGTACACGTTCTAATGACGTTCGGTGGCAGTAGTAGTAGCATTAGCAGCAGCAGCATAAGTCACATTAATAGAATTACAGGAATTAACATTATTGTTATCATTGCTATTCTACTAAAATGTAGTTATGCCTGTAACTTGTTCTGGACTCTAAGTTCCTGAAAAAAGAGGGTCCATGTCTTGCTCATTTCCATATGCTCAGTATCTTGAATGGTACTTGCCACAAGTGTGGGTGATAAATAATGACTCTTAAATATAATGGACAAGTTTTCTACCTATTGGAGGTGAAGGTGATGACAGGTGGAAGGAAAAGAAAGAAACTGAAGATGGTTCTAATATTTCACACAGTGATAATGCAGCTAAATTAACTAAACAAAGGTCACCAATGGCCTCTGCTTTGTTAAATCCACTTTTTTTTTTTTTTTACTTTCAATGATCTTACTTGATCTACCAACATCATTTTATCACTCTCACCTCCCTGAAACACTTTCTCCACTAGGATTTGAGAATACTGCACCCTTGTTTTTCCTCCTCCAGTCATTCTGCTTTACTGGTTCTTCCTCTACTATTAGAACTCTCAATGCTAGCATACTCTGAGGGGCTCAATCTTTGGTCTTCCTTAATGTGTCACCTGTCCCCAAGGCATTAAAGAGCACCCATACATTGACGACTCCTAATACATATGTCTCACCAATACCTCTTTTCAAATGTCAAACACTTGCCTATTCAACACCTGCACCTCAAGTGTAACACGCTCAAAACTGGATTTTCAATCTCCCCTCACCTGAAACCTGCTCTACCCACAGCCTTCCTCATCTCATTTAAAGGGAAATTCATTGTGTCAATCCCCCAGGCCAAAAAATACTCTGAATCATTCATAATTCATCTCACCCCTCTCATTCACTGGTAAATCCTGTGGGGTCTACTTTCAAAATATATCAAGATCTAGCCACTTATCACCACTCCACTGCAAGCACTGAGCCTCAACGGCCTGCTAACAGATTGCCGTATCTATAGCCTATTCTCCAGAAGGCAGTCAGAAAGCTTTCTTAAGAATTTATGCTAGATCATTTCAATCTTTTGCTCAAAACCCTGAAATAGCTCCATTTCTCATTCAGTGCGAAAGCCAAAGTCACAAGAGTCATCAAGGCCTCTGGTTACTGTTCTGATCTACTCTCCTACTTCTATCCTCTTTGGTCACTCACTCCAACCATACTACTTGCTATTCCAAAACATTCATTGTTCCGACCTTAGCTGTAGGTCTTACCTCTACCTGAAGGAATATTCTTCCCCCAGATATCCAATGTGAAAACTCCCTTATGCTCCCAAATACTTCTAAGTCTTTGCTCGTACTTCATCTTATGAATGAGACCTTTCCTAGACCACCCTAATTAATAAAACAGTCTGCACCCCTACCTTACCTCTGGCATCCAGGTCCTTATGTATGACTTTTTTGTTTTTAAACTGACCATCTTCTGGACTCTATCATATACTCATTTGTTATTTCATTTTATTGTCTAGAATATAAGGTCCATAAGAGCAAGAGATCTCTTTTGTTAACTGTGACACCCTTGGCACCTAGCACAATGTATACTTAGTTCAATAAAGGTACACAATAAATATTGCTGAATGGATAAATAAATGAATCAATCTGTTTTAAAATGAACAGAGTTGGGGTGCCTGGGTGGCTCAATCAGTTAAGCGTCTGACTCTTCATTTCGGTTCAGGTCATGATTTTATGGTTTGCCAGTTTGAGCCCCACGTCGGCCTCTGCACTCACAGGGTGGAGACTGTTTGGGATTCTTGCTCTCCTTCTCTCTCTACCTCTCTTTCTCTCTCTCCCTCTCTCTCTCTCTCAAAATTATAAATAAAACAAAAAAAATGAACAGATTTGTTTTTTCATGTGATTTCAAATTACTCTCTCAGGCTCTTTGCTTTCAACCTAAAGAACTTCCTTTAGTATTTCTTTAAGATGTGTCTTCTAGCAACAGATTCTCTCATGTTTATTTACCTGGAAATGTAGTTTGCCTTCATTTATTTAAAGACAGTTTTTCTGGAATAAGATTCTTGATTAATACCTTTGTTTTCTTCTAGCACTTTGAACATACCATCCCACTGCCTCCTGGCCTCCTGGTTCTGGTGAGAAGTTGACTATTAATCTTATTAGGGTTCCCTTATACAAGATAAGTCCATTTCCTCTTGCTGCCTTCAAAATTTTCTCCTCCTTTTTAGTTTTCAGCATTTGGACATGCAAATTAATATTTATAAATAAATTTGAAAAGTTTTTAGCCATACTTCTTCAAATATTTTTTGCACACCTCTCTCTCTCTCTCTCCTTTCCTTCTGGTACTGACATTATGTATGTGTTGGCATGCTTAATGTGTCCCACATTTTCCTGAGTTTCGGTTCACATTTCTTCATTCTTTTATTCTCTGTTCTCAGATTATACATACTTGCATACTCTCTATCAGTCTACCTTTAAGTTTGCTAGTTCTTTCTTCTGCTGGTTCATATCTACTGTGGAGCTCCTCTAGTGAATTTTTCATTTCAGCTATATTTGTCCCCCACCTTATCCACAGGGGATACATTCCAAGCCCTCCAGTGGATGCCTGATACCACAAATAGTCCAAATTCTATATATACTATGTTTTCTCAGATACATACACACCTATGATAGCTTAATTTATAAATTAGGCACAGTAAGAAATTACCAACAATAACTAATAATAAAATAGAACAATTATAATATGTTGTAGTAAAAGTTATGTGAATGTGGTCTCTCTCTCAATATCTTATTATACTGCACTTACCTCCTTCTTCTTCTGATAACGTGAGATGATAAAATGCCAATGTGATGAGATGTAGTAAGGTGAATGACGTAGACATTGTAATGTAGCACTAGGCTACTACTGACCTTCTTTTGATGTATCAGAAAGAGGATCATCTGCTGCCAGACACAGTTGACCATGGGTAACTGAAACCACAGAAAGCAAAAGCATGGATGGAGGGGAGGGGGTGGACTGTTCTACTGTACTTTTTGAACTCCAGAATTTCCATGGGTTTTTATAATTTCTTTTTATTGATATTCTTTATTTGATGTGACATTGTCATCATACTTTACTTCTCTAATCCTGCTTTTATTTAGTTCTTTGAACATTTTATAATGGCTACTTTGAAGTCCTTACTCTAATTCTAATATCTGATTGCTCTCATAGGCAGTTTCTGTTGTCTGCTTTTTTTTTTTTCTGTTGTATGAGTCATACCTTCCTATTTCTTTTAACATCTCGTAATTTTTTGTTGCCAAGTAGACATTTTAGGTAATATATTACAGCAAGGTGGATATTGGTCCCCTTTATGGGTCTTGTTATTATTTGTGTGCTTAGTGACTGGCTGGACTGTTTTAATGAAGTGGATTCTCTATTCTCCTCCCCCCATTCTGCCTCTTTTGCAGTCTTATGCCTCTGATGTTCTTCCTCAGAGAATGCAGCCAGTGATAAACACAATCACCCTGGGGTGACTGGTTTTAGCAGGATTCTATTTGTCTCTTTCTCTGATCTGTTCGGTTTACCACCACCTTCAATATGACACCCAGCTGGACTCCACTAATTCCTCTCTGAAGGTTCCATTCTTTTCAACAGTGCCCTGGGGCATAAGAGGTTTCACAGTCTGCTCCAATAAACTGTGAGTGGGATTAGTTTTTAAGACCAATCTTTGAGGGTTTTCTCCTGACCCCAGGGTGCGTCTTCCTGTCTCTTTCCCTAATTCTCTTTGTCAAACTACCTGACCTATAGTTTAGCATGTTACTGTCATAGAGTTATTAGCCTCCCCTTAACTCTTACCACAGAAATCTCCATTGTTTTCAGAAGCACCCTTAGGTTTTAACTTCCCCTCACACTCTTTTAAATAAAGTCAATTCTTTAGGGGAGAGCTTCAGGGCTCTCTGTTCTTATGAACTGCCTATTCACCTAAAAATCTCTGAGCTACTCCATAGACACTGAGTAAGGGCAGCAGTCTTCAGTCTTCCTGGCTTGCCCTTACCAGCATAGAACACGTTCCCTACAAGTGAGCTGAGGTCCCAATATTTTCAGCCTGCCATCCCTGTGGTAGAAACCCCACACCTTTGGGTGGGGCTAGGTGGAAGAAGGGAGCCCCAATTTCTCAGCAGCAGTCTCTTACAAATTAGCCTCTACAACTCGAAATTGGAGGGGATGAAAAATGCTGGCCACCTGCCCCTCCCAGTAAAATACCCTACACCTCTTCACTGGGAGCTGAGGGAAGAGGGAACCCCATCTTCTTATCCACATCTGCTTACAGTGGAAGGAAGAGTGGGTCATGGATCATGCCACAGACTCTTTTGCTGTTCTTGCCAACTTTTAATAGAGTTTCCTGATAAAATTTCCTTCATTTGCTGTATGGCCTTAAGATAATTCCCAGAAACTTATCATTGGTTGATTTTTTAAATAAATTTCACCAGCTATACTATTTCACTGAGAAATGGATCCATGAAGTTCCTCACACTGCCATTTTAGAAGCAGACCTCTTCGAACACAGGCAGCAACCTCTTTCACCTCACACACAGCAACTTCTTACTAGACACATTGCCAGCGGCAAGCGAAACAAAGCAAACATGAACTACTGGGACTTCATCAAGATAAAGTTTCAGCACAGTGAAGGAAACAATCTACAAAATTAAAAAGCAACCTACAGAATGGAATGGGAGAAGATATTTGCAATGACATATCTGATAAAGGGTTAGTCTCCAAAATCTATAAAGAACTTATCAAACTCAACACTCAAAAAACCACAAAATATCCAGTTAAGAAATGGACAGAAGACATCAATAGACATTTTTCAAAAAAAAATCATACAGGTGGCTAGCAGGCACATGAAAAGATGCCCAACATCACTCATCATCAGGGAAATACAAATGAAAATCATGATGAGACACCACCTCACACCTGTCAGAATGGCTAAATTAACAACACAGAAAACAACAGGTGTTGGTTAGGATGTGGAGAAGGGGGAACCCTCTTAACACTGTTGGTGGGAATGCAAACTGGTGCAGCCTCTCTGGAAAACAGTATGGAGGTCCCTCAATAAGTTAAAAATAGACTACCCTACAATCTAGCAATTGCACTACTATGTATGCAAAAGGACAGGATACAAAACTACAGATTCGAAGGGGTACATGCACCCCAATGTTTATAGCAGCATTATCAACGATAGCCAAACTATGGAAAGAGCTCAAATATCCATTGACTGATGAATGGATAAAGAAGATATGGTATATTGAGGCATCTGGGTGGCTCAGTCGGTTAAGCGTCAGATTTTTTTTATTTCAGTTTAGGTCATGATCCCACTGTCATGAGATCAAGCCCTGTGTTGGGCCTCTGCACTGAACATGGAGCCTACTTGATATTCTTTCTCTCCCTCTCTCTCTCTCTCTGCCCCTTCCCACACTTGCAAATTCTTTCTCAAAAAAAAAAAAAAAAAGGTTAAAAAATGTGGAATATATATACAGTGAAATATTATTCAGTCATCAAAAACAATGAAATCTTGCCATTTGCAATGATGTGGTTGGAGCTAGCGTATATTATGCTAAGCGAAATAAGTCAATAAGAGAAAGACAAATACCTTATTTCACTCATATGTGGAATTTAAGAAACAAAACAGATGAACATATGGGAAGTGGGGGGAAAGGAGAGAAGGAAACAAACCATAAGAGACTCTTAACAATAGAGAACAAACTGAGGGTTGATGGAGGGAAGTAAGTGGGGATGGGCTAAATGGGTGATGGGTACTAAGGAGAGCACCCGTTATGATGAGCACTGGGTATTATACGTATTGTTGAATCACTAAACTCTACTCCTGAAGGACAGGGCTCCTGGGTGACTCAGTCAGTTAAGTGACTCTTGATTTCAGCTCAGGTTACGATCTCACAGTCTGTGAGTTGGAGCCCCATATCAGGCTCCGTGCTGGCAGTGGGGAGCCTGCTTGGGAATCTCTCCTTCTCTCTCTCTCTCTCTCTGCCTCTTCCCCACTCATGCACTCTCTCTCTCTTTCAAAAGAAATAAATAAACTGTAAAAAAAAAAATCTATTCCTGAAACCAATATTATACTATATGTTAACTAACTAGAATTTAAATAAAAATTTGAAAAAGAAAAAAACATAGAACTCCTCTAAAATGGAACAGATTTGTAGAATCTTTAAGGAACAGATTTAAGAATGTCATTTAGGAGTACCTGAGTAGCTCAGTCAGTTAAGCATCCAACTTTGGCTCAGGTCATGGGCTTGTGAGTTCGAACCCCCCATCACCCAGGTCAGGTTCTGCGCTGACAGCTGGGAGCCTGAATCCTGCTTTGGATTCTGTGTCTTCCTCTCTTTCTGCTTGTATCCCCTCTCTCTCTCTCTCTCTTTCTCTGTCTCTCAAAAATAAATAAATGTTAAAAAAAAAGAATGCCATTTTTTAAATATTTATTTTTGAGAGAGAGAGAGAGAACACATGCCCATGCAAGCGGGGGAGGGGCAGAGAAAGAGGGAGAGAGAAACTCCTAAGCAGGCTCCTCACTCAGCACAGAGCCCATGCGGGGCTCCATCTCAACACTTCAAAATCATGACCACGAGATCACAATCTGAGCCAATATCAAGAGTTGGACACTTAACTCACTGAGCCACCTAGGCACCCCTAAAGAATGCCATTTAGAATATGCTGAGTTTGATCCCAACCTGTTAAAGAATTTATGAGTTTTCTATTGATTAACCTGCCTGGTCACCTCCCTGAGCTTCCTCCTTTATTCTCATAAGCTCTCTAGTAATTAATTTTGCTTTCATTTCTGCTCCCATTATCTTCCATTTGTATTTCCTCTCACCCAATGCCTGACTGCAAAAACAGAAACAAAACAAAACACATATATACCTGCTTCATATCCAATGTTGCATCCTACTGCTGCCATAGAGGTGCATCACTTAGTTCTCCTTCAAAAGAACCTGCTAAAGGACAGCTTCAAGGTGCTACCCTTTTGGATCCACTATGGTGTTCATACCAAAGTCACAAATGGTGTTCAGATGTGGGCTACCCCCAGCCAATGACTGAGCATGATGGGACTATTAGAGCCGGACTGTTCCCACCCACTGCAAAGCTCCTCCAGCAAGCGATCTTTGCTCAGGACCTGAGAGTTTGCCAGAAGTGGGTTGTAATCTGAAACTTTTCCTACCTTATCCTTCTTCCCCCTCTCCTTTACTGATGTTAGACTAGCATTATGATCTCAAGGTGCTCACTGATAGACTACTTGCTCCCACCACTTTATCCTTCATATGCATGTCTCTCATTAAATCTCTTATATGTCTAATCGTATTTTAGTGTATGTTTCTTGAATAGCTCAAAGTTACAGAGATGGTACTGAAATGGTCCCAGAAATGGGAAATAAAATAGAGTTTAGAAACTGGCTCACCTACCACCAAGCTGACAAGGAGGACCCAACTTGAGTAGAATGTAAAGCACAGTCCCTCACATAAGATGGCAACCAAATTGTTAAATAATTTACCAGTGGCAATTTCATAATGTTGTTATCAGTGTGATGATTCAGATATTTGAAAAATATGGAGAGAACACTCCCTATAGGAAAGTGAGGTTGACTGGTTATTAGAAAGTTGTACTGCCACCCTGCAGAGAAATAATGAGAAATTAGGGGTAGTTAACAAATAATTAAAGCCTGTGTATAAGAGTCTAAGGGACTCTTATGCAGCTTACAAAGAAGCCATTGTCCCCTGCAGTGGAAGAATGAGCACATTTAAGAAGCAGACTCAGGACTTAACAGTTAGAGTCACAGATATCCAGAGATGTTCAGCCAGGGCAAGTCTGTTTTGCTAAGGTCAGGGCCCTGACTGGGAAAGTCTAGAACCTGGAACCTGGAACCTGGAACATGGGATGGGCTATCTCAGTGGATACCTGCAAGGATTACTGAGATTACATCCCAAGAGAGCCACAAGAATTAGTTAGTATGTATTAGCACCATATGATCCTCTCAATAGATGCAGAGAAAGCATTTGACAAAATACAGCATCCTTTCCTGATAAAAACCCTCAAGAAAGTAGGCATAGAAGGATTGTACCTCGAGATCATCACACAGAGAACTTTCCCCCTAAGGTCAGGAACAAGACAGGGAGGTCCACTCTTGCCACTGTTATTCAACATAGTATTGGAAGTTTAACCTCAGCAATCGACACACAAAGAAATAAAAGGCATCTGCATCAGCCAGGAGGAAGTCAAACTTTCATTCTTCTCAGATGACATGATACTCTATATGGAAAACCCAAAAAATTCCACCAGAAAACTGCTAGAACTGATCCACTAATTCAGCAAAGTTTCAGGATATAAAATCAATGCACAGAAATCAGTTGTATTCCCACACACCAACAACGAAGCAACAGAAAGAGAAATCAAGGAATCAGTCCCATTTACAATTGCACCAAAAACCATTGGATAGGAATAAATCTAACCAAAGAGGTGAAAAATCTAGACACTGAAAACTATAGAAAGCTTATGAAAGAAATTGAAGAAGACACAAAAACATGGAAAAATATTCCATGCTCCTGGATTGGAAGAACAAATACTGCCCAAAGCAATCAATACTACCCAAAGCAATCTACATATTCAATGCAATACCTATCAAAATAACACCAGTATTCTTCAAAGAGCTAGAACAAACAATCCTAAAATCTGTACGGAACCAGAAAAGACCCCAAAAAGCCAAAGCAATCTTGAAAAAGAAAACCAAAGCAGGAGGCATCATAATCCCAGACTTCAAGCTGGATTACAAAGCTGTAATTATCAAGACAGTATGGTATTGGCACAAAAACATTCACATAGACCAATGGAATAGAATAGAAACCCCAGAACTAGACCCACAAACGTATGGCCAACTCATCTTTGACAAAGCAGGAAAGAACATCCAATGGAAAAAAGACAGTCTCTTTAGCAAATGGTGCTGGGAGAACTGGGCAGCAACGTGCAGAAGGTTGAAACTAGACAACTTTCTCACACCATTCACAAAAATAAACTCAAAATGGATAAAGGACCTGAATGTGAGACAGGAAACCATCAAAACCCTAGAGGAGAAAGCAGGAAAAAAACCTGTCTGACCTCAGGCCATAGCAACCTCTTACTTGACACATCCCCAAAGGGAAGGGAATTAAAAGCAAAAATGAACTACTGGGACCTTATGAAGATAAAAAGCTTCTGCACAGCAAAGGAAACAACCAACAAAACTAAAAGGCAACCAACGGAATGGGAAAAGATATTTGCAAATGACATATCAGACAAAGGGCTCGTATACAAAATCTATAAAGAGCTCACCAACTCCAACCCAAAAAAACAAATAATCCAGTGGAGAAATGGGCAGAAAACATGAATAGACACTTCTCTAAAGAAGACATCCAGATGGCCAACAGGCACATGAAAAGATGCTCAATGTCACTCCTCATCAGGGAAATACAAATCAAAACCACACTTAGATATCACCTCACACAGGTCAGAGTGGCCAAAATGAACAAATCAGGAGACTATAGATGCTGGAGAGGATGTGGAGAAACGGGAACCCTCTTGCACTGTTGGTGGGAATGCAAATTGGTGCAGCCGCTCTGGAAAACAGTGTGGAGGTTCCTCAAAAAATTAAAAATAGATCTACCCTATGACCCAGCAGTAGCACTGCTAGGAATTTACCCAAGGGATACAGAAGTACTAATGTAGAGGGGCACTTGTACCCCAATGTTTATAGCAGCACTCTCAATAATTGCCAAATTATGGAAAGAGCCTAAATGTCCATCAACCTATGAATGGATAAAGAAACTGTGGTTTATATACACAATGGAGTACTATGTGGCAATGAGAAAGAATGAAATATGGCCCTTTGTAGCAACGTGGGTGGAACAGGAAAGTGTTATGCTAGGTGAAATAAGCCATACAGAGAAGGACAGATACCGTATGTTTTCACTCTTATGTGGATCCTGAGAAACTTAACAGAAGCCCATGGGAGAGAGGAAGGAAAAAAAAAAAAGAGGTTAGAGTGGGAGAGATCCAAAGCATAAGAGACTCTTAAAAACAGAACAAACTGAGGGTGGATGGGGGGTGGGAGGGAGGGGAGAGTGGGTGATGGGTATTGACGAGGGCACCTTTTGGGATGAGCACTGGGTGTTGTATGGAAACCAATTTGACAATAAATTTCATATATTGAAAAAATAAAATAAAATAAAATGTGAAAAAAAGAGAATTTACTGATTATAAGAATATAAAAAAAAAGTATGGTACCGGCACAAAAACAGACACTCAGATCAATGGAACAGAATAGAGAACCCAGAAATAGACCCACAAACGTATGGCCAACTAATCTTTGACAAAGCAGGAAAGAATATCCGTTGGAATAAAGACAGTCTCTTCATCAAGTGGTGCCGGGAAAACTGGGCAGTGACATGCAGAAAAAATGAACCTGGACCACTTTCTTACACCATACACAAAAATAAACTCAAAATGGATGAAAGACCTCAATGTAAGACAGGATGCTATCAACATCCTCAAGGAGAAAGCAGGCAAAAACCTCTTTGACCTTGGCCGCAGCAACTTCTTACTCAACACGTCTCTGGAGGCAAGGGAAACAAAAGCAAAACTGAACTATTGGGACCTCATTAAAATAAAAAGTTTCTGCATAGTGAAGGAAACAATCAGCAAAACTAAAAGGCAACCAATGGAATGGGAAAAGATGTTTGCAAACAACATATCAGATAAAGGGTTAGTATCCAAAATCTATAAAGAACCAATCAAACTCAACACCCAAAAAACAAATAATTCAGGGAAGAAATGGGCAAAAGACAGAAACAGACACTTCTCCAAAGAAGACATCCAAATGGCCAACTGACAAATGAAAAAATGCTCAACATCACACATCATCAGGGAAATACAAATCAAAACCACATGAGATACCACCTCACACCTGTCACAATGGTTAACATTAACAACTCAGGCAACAACAGATGTTGGTGAGGATGCAGAGAAAGAGGATCTCTTTTGCACTGCTGGTGGGAATGCAAACTGGTGCAGCCACTCTGGAAAACAGTATGGAGGTTCCTCAAAAAATTAAAAATAGAACTACCCTATAACCCAGCAATTGCACTACTAGGTATTTTACCAAGAGATACAGGTATGCTGTTTTGAAGGGGAACATGCACTCCAATGTTTATAGCAGCACTATCAATAATATCCAAAGTATGGAAAGAGCCCAAATATCCATTGATAGATGAATGGATAAAGAAGATGTGATATATATATATACAATGGAGTATTACTTGGCAATCAAAAAGAATGAAATCTTGCCATTTGCAACTACGTGGATGGAACTAGAGGGTATTATGTTCAGTGAGATTAGTCTGTCCGAGAAAGACAAATATCACAGGACTTCACTCATATGAGGACTTTAAGATACAACAAAACAGATGAACCTAAGGGAAGGGAAGAAAAAATAATATGAGGGGGACAAAACATAAGAGACTCTTAAATATGGAGAACAAACAGAGGGTTACTCGAGGAGTTGTGGGGAGGGGGATGGGCTAAATGGGTAAGGGGCATTACCCTGAATCTACTCCTGAAATCATTGATGCACTATATGCTAACAAACTCGGATGTAAATTAAAAAAAAAAAAAAAAAAACAAAACCATTACAATCAACACAGGGGATGGCAAAGATTAACACCCTCATTAAAGACCTAAAGAGGTGGTGGTCCCTATCATATCTCCATTTAATTTGCCAGTTGGCCCCTCTAGTAACAGATGGATCCTGAAAAATTATCGTAAACTCCTGCAAGCTCAGGTGGTAGCCCTACTGCAGATTTTGTCCTAGACATGGTAACATTGCTAGGGCAGATTAATAAGGCTTCAGTTGCATAGTATTTATCATTGATTTGGCAGATGAACTCATTTCTATTTCAGTAATAAAAGACTTCCAGAAATCGTTCACATTCACATGGAATGGACAAAATATTCATTTAAAGTTTTGCCCCAGCACTATTAATTTTCCCACTTTTTGTCATAACAAAATCCAGGAAGACAGGGGAGCATCCCATTGAACATCAAATTGATCCATTCTATGGATGACATCGTATTAATCAAGCAGGAAAAGCAAGAGGTGACTAATGAATTGGTGGCCTTGTTAAGACATATGCCCCAGAGGGTAGGAGATAAACCCTACAAAGAATCAGGGAACTGCCTCACAACAGAAGAATGTAGGGGTCCAATGGTCAAATTATCCCCTCCAAAATAAAAGGCAAATAACTGCATCTTGCATCCCCTAACATAAAGAACAAAGCACAGAACCCGATAGGCCTCTGATCTATTCCGTACATAGGAATACTTCTCTGGCCCAGATACTAGGCGACAAAGAATGCTGCCAACTCTGAATGGAATCCAGAAGTGGAAAGGACTCTGCAGTAGGTTCAGGTTGTGGTACAAGTTGACCAACTGCTGTGCTATATGATCCAGCAGACCACACAGTATTGGAGGTGTCAATGTTGGTAAAAGAATCACTGTGGAGTTTGTGGCAGGGCTCAGCAAACAATGGCCCATGGGCTAAACTGGTATGCCACCTTTTTTGGTACAAAATGTTTTATATTAATACAATCATGTAAATTCATTTGCATATTATCTATAGATGCTTTCATACTACAACGCAGAGTTAACTAGATGAAGGAAAGAACATATGGCCACTAAAGCCTAAAATATTTACTATCTGGGCCATTACAGAAAAAGGTTGCTTACGCTTGGTTTATGGTAAACCCCAGTGAGAGAATCATAATATAGGGGTTCTGGAGTAAAGCCATGCCATCAGCGGCAAAGAATTATATGCCTTTTGAGAAGCAGCTCCTAGTCTGCTACTGATCTCTGGTAGTTATGGGATGTTTGATCTTGAGGCACAAAGAGATGATGCAACTGGAATTGCCCATTATAAGTTGGGTTATTTTGGACCCACCAAAGCATAGAGTCAGAAATGCCCAGCAGCAATCCATTATAACATAGAAATAGTATATCCAAGATCAAGTTTGAGTAGAACAGAGGGCATGAGTAAGTATGACCAGGTAGCCCAGAATGCCAAGTCACTCACCCTCGTTGAATCAGGACCCCACACTCCGTTCACATCTATGGCTTTATGAGGATCACAAACAAACAGCTAAAAGAAATGAGAAAAGCTCCCTAAGAGACAGCCGCATCTGGGAGTCGGAATGCTCATGGGTAGAAATTAACTAAAGAGCTACAGAAAAGCTGTATCAGTCCCAGGGATAAGAGCTGTGATATTTGATTCTAGGATAAAGCTACAAGAAAAATTTATTTCACTGGGGAGAGAGAGACAGAGTTATATGAAAAACTCCAGAGGCAGCATCAAGGACAGAAACAGAAACAGATGAATGGTTTCAATGTCCAGCCTTCACAATGGCCATTGAGTCCACACACAGAGAATCTAAGCACCTGGCTAGGCAGTAGAGCAGCCACCTGAGTATACTTGCCTTCTCATAATTAGCCAATGTGTTTGCTATCAGAAGAATCATAATTTTCATATTCTGTGGGGAAATTCATTCCATTTACCAACACAGGTCAGTCCAACTAAAAAATCACAAAAACAATGGGGAAAAAAAAACAGAAAGAGAGAAACTAAGCTGGACACAGAACTATCCCCAAGAAAACAGTTAATGCTGGAACAGAAAAAAAAGTTTTTTTAACAAGCAAAATTAATGTATTATTCCCAGAAAAATGTGAGAGACTATCCAAACACAAGATGCTTCCATAAAGAGTCATCTTTGACAGCCTCCTCTCATTATTCATATCTAATCTATAACCGTGATCTGTCAACTTTACCTCACAAATATCTTTCAAATCTACTCACACCTGTCTACCACCAACATTCTGATACAAACTGCCACCATCTCTCTTAGTCCCCTACCAGTTGGTCTTTCCTCATTCGTTGTTGCCCATCCAATCCAGTTTCCAAATTTTAGTCAAACAGTGGTTTTTAAAATTTAAATATGATCATATCATATATTACCACCCTCCCTTGAAATCTTTTTTATGATTTCCCAAGCCTCTATGAAGAAAGGCCAAAATTGTTAACAAAGTAGACAAACCCCTCCCCAGAGTGGATCCTGTTTATCTTTCCGGCCTCATCTTCCACCACTCTCCCACTTAAACATTATTATGGAGCCCCAATGGCCTTTTTTAAAATTTATTTACTTGAGTGCCCCATGTCTCCTCACTTACCACGGGGCCTTTGTGTACATTTCTTTGGTCTATAATGTTTTTCTCCACACTTCTTCCTTTTCTAGTTTTTTGACAGTTCAGCTGGAGTCACTTTTCCAAGGAAGGCTGCTCTGACCTCCCAGCATTAAGTCAGCATCCTCACCCATTTGGATACTCTACTAACCCTCTGTAGCTTTCTCACATGTTCTCTAACTACCATGGAATTGAATTAGAAGTCAGTAACAGAAAGAAATTTAGGGGGTGGGGGGGAAGCCTGAATGACATAAGAAAACCAGGAAAAGATGATGGAGAATGGTGGTGATGATGATATGAGGCTTGTGTCTTGTAAGCCAAAATGAAGAGACTGTTTCAAGTCGTAGTGGCTTGTCAACCCTGTCAAATCCTACTGAGAGGTCAAATAAGGTAACACTGAACATTTTCCATGGACTTGGCAAAATAGAAGATTTTACTGACCTTGGTAATTGTTGTCTCATCGGAACTGTGGGAGAATAGGTCAGATTAAATCGGGCAGAGAAGTGAGTGAAAGGTAAGTAAATTCTCTACGTTTGCTGTGACAGCAAAAGTAGACAATTCTTCCGATAAATTTGTTGTGAAGGGAAAGAAACAGAGTAGAGTACAGGGGTATATGGGATATAACAGATTAATTGTATGATTTTAAATTTCCCTTATCTTTCCTTATTTTTGCCTGTTGGATCTGTTTCTGTAAGATATGTTTAACTGCCATTATGAATGTTCGTTATTTTTCCCTCCCTGTATATTTAAAATAACTTTTTCACTGTATTACTATTAGTTCTTCTTGCTGGATTTTATCTTTTATTAATTGAATTTGCCCCTGATAGTCTATGGCTTTTATCAGTTGCCTTTATTGTCAGCACTGATAAGCTTGGCCTTATTTTGACAATCTTATTTTAGGGTTTATTTTTTTGTGTATTATTTCTGACTGTTTCTTTTTCCTTTTCTGGCCTACTGGATCAGTCAAACTTTACCTTTTTTTCCTTATGATATGCATTTTCCACCTTTATTCTACCATATGAATTTTTTTAAGTATAACAAATATACCTGGTTTATTAAATGTGTTGGGA
Organism: Herpailurus yagouaroundi; assembly: GCF_014898765.1. NCBI lineage: Eukaryota > Metazoa > Chordata > Mammalia > Carnivora > Felidae > Herpailurus > Herpailurus yagouaroundi. The sequence continues at coordinate 52,386 of NW_024412647.1, read as the reverse complement.
TCAGTAGGTACAAGCAAAAAGCAATTTTATTTTTCTCATGACTGCCTCATTTAGTCTGTGCAGTGGACTCAGTTCTCATCAACCATGGAGGAAATATCAAGTGAATCACCTAGTTTTCTCAGTGAATCTTAGTCTTTAAAAAGTTTAATATAGGGGCGCCTGGGTGGCGCAGTCGGTTGAGCGTCCGACTTCAGCCAGGTCACGATCTCGCGGTCCGTGAGTTCGAGCCCCGCGTCGGGCTCTGGGCTGATGGCTCAGAGCCTGGAGCCTGTTTCCGATTCTGTGTCTCCCTCTCTCTCTGCCCCTCCCCCGTTCATGCTCTGTCTCTCTCTGTCCCAAAAATAAATAAAAACGTTGAAAAAAAAATTTTAAAAAAAAAATAAAAAAAATAAAAAGTTTAATATAGTCTAATACAATCTTATTCAATTGAAAATTTATCTCTTTCACCAACTCCAGACCTGCCTCATGGCAACAGGAAAAGAAACTGAGGTTACCTTCTTAACTATTTTCCCGACTTGTTCCTTTAATCTTCCTTCATTTCTGTGCTCTCACTACTCTACAGTTGAAAATGGGAAGATATATAAATGACTAATAAGCATACAAAAAGATGCTCAACATCATTAGTCATCTGAGAAATGCAAATCAAAAGCACAGTCAGATACTGCCTCACACCCACTAGAACAGCTATAATCGAAAGGACAAAAAAAAAAAAAAAAAAAAAAAGAGAGAGAGACAATGACAAGTGTTGGTGAGGTTGTGGAAAAATTGGAACCCCTATGGGAATGTGAAAAGTTAACAGCTACTTTGGAAAAGTTTGTCCGTTTCTTAAACTGTTAAATAAAGAGCTACACTATTACCCAGGAATTTCACTCCTACACATACACCCAAGAGAGAGGAAACATATGCCCACACAAAAAATTATGCACAGCAGCTTCTTCATAACAGCCAAAAAGTAGAAACAACTCAAATGTTCATCAACTGATGAATGGTAAACAAAATATGGTAGATTCATACAATGGAATATTACTCAGCAATAAAAAGGAATGAAGTTCTGATATGTACTATAACATAGATGAACCCCCAAAACATTATACTAACTGAAAGAAGCCAGACATAAAGACCAAATACTGCATGAAACTATTTATGTGAAATATTCAGAATAGGTAAATCTATAGAGACAGGAAGTATATATACCGGTGGTTGCCGAAGGCTGAGAAGTAGAGGTAGGGGGAGGGGAGGAATGAATACTAATGAGTTCAAGGTTTGTTTTGGAAGTGATGACAACAATCTAAAAATAGATTATGGTGATAGTTACACAACTCCATAAATAAAATAAAAACTACTCAATTGTGCATTATAAATAAGTAAAGCTTATAGTATGTTATATCTCAATAAGGCTATTTACAGAAAAAGTAATTAACAACAGGCCATCAAAATGTCAGTATGCCCCCAAATATAGAAACTACAGAGGTTACATTATCTAAAATTAAGAACAAATACCCCCAAACCATTAACAACTTGGAAATTTTTAAATATCTCTCTACAGGGGCGCCTGGGTGGCGCAGTCGGTTAAGCGTCCGACTTCAGCCAGGTCACGATCTCGCGGTCCGTGAGTTCGAGCCCTGCGTCAGGCTCTGGGCTGATGGCTCGGAGCCTGGAGCCTGTTTCCGATTCTGTGTCTCCCTCTCTCTCTGCCCCTCCCCCGTTCATGCTCTGTCTCTCTCTGTCCCAAAAATAAATTAAAAAAACGTTGAAAAAAAAAAATTTAAAAAAATAAATAAATAAATATCTCTCTACATAAAGTAGAAATCAAAGCCAAAATCACAGACTATTTATAAATGATTGACAACTATAACGTTGTACAGTGTATTACAAATATATGGGTTATAGGCAAAGGAAAGCTCTGAGGAAATTTTGGTCCTGTAGATACATAAAATACTTAAAGTAATAATAAAAGTTAATAAAATTTTCAAGTAAACAATGATTATAATATATTTATTATTAAAAAACATAAAGTAAGTAGAATTAAAGGTAGATCACTGAAATGAACTAAACACAGAAAAAATCTTTTGAAAAGTCTGAACAAGACAAAAGGGAAATATATATAAATAAGAGAAATACAAAAACAGAATAGAATACTACATTAGTATATTATATATAGAATATAATACTATAATACTACATTTCTTTCTGAAATATGTATTTCAAGGAAAATATAAATGATGAAATATGGCTTTAAAATTGGTTTCGGGGGCGCCTGGGGGACTCAGTCGGTTAAGTGTCCGACTTCGGCTCAAGTCCTGACCTCACAGTTTGTGGGTTCGAGCCCCGCAATGGGCTCTGTGCTGAATGAACACTTGCTCAGAGCCTGGAGCCTGCTTCAGATTCTGCGTCTCCTTCTCTCTCTGCCCTTCCTCTGTTTCTGCCCTGTCTCACTCTGTCTCTCAAAAATAAATAAGTGTTTAAATATATATATATGTGTATATATATATATATATATATATATTTTTTTTTTTTTTTTAAACTGGTTTAGGGATGGGGAGCCTGAGTGACTCAGTTGGTTAAGCATCTGACTCTTGATTGCGACTCAGGCCATGATGTCACAGTTTGTGAGTTATTTTTTAAAAAATGAAAAGTAAAGAGGGATGGTGAGGGGAGGTATGGCAATGTATGGAATTCTCCCTTTTTTGGTAACTGTGCCTGGTTGTAAGTAGCCCATTTGTCAGTTAGGGATATTTTGAGGTGATTAGCCTGATGGCCTTGTCTGTATTCAGCCAGCTGTCACTGTGGGCCGTTTCCACATTCCATTGTTCAACCCTGTTTTCCCAGAAGCCACCTCTACACAGATGAAGAAAAGTAAAAAGAGGGACAAGAGGGAGGTAATGACAACACAGATGAATACCCTCTGGAAATAGGAGGGGGCATTTGAGGTGTCTTACAGGCTGCTCCCAGAAGTTTCCAATTATTTCTGATTATTAACTAGTGAGATATTGTGACATAATAATAAATATGTATTCAGTGTTTGTCCAGGTTCCTGGCACAGTGCTCCTAAAAGTCTTGTAATTTCAGGAGTGATGGGGTAAGAGCAGTATCCTTTGTTATTCTTAATAAGTCCTTTTCAAACACAGCTGAGTTTATGCTAATGAGGTAACTCTGGATGGGCCTCTAGATAGCTTTAGAAGAGGGGCTGGTTGCTAGAGAACCTAATCATGGAATTAAAGGGCTGAAACCTTCAGCCCACTGGCCCCTCTCCACCTCCAGGCAGAGAATGACTGGAGACAGAGTTAATCACCAATGGCCAATGATTTAATCAATTGTGCCTATGTCATGGACCCTCCATAAAAAAAAAAAAAAAAAAAAAAAAAACACTTAAATGAAGGCATTCAAAGACCTTCTGGCGTGGTAAACATATCCACAGGCTAGCAAGGGGATGTACCCCAAACTCCACAAAGATAGAAGCTCCTGTATTTGGGACTCTAACAAACCTCACCCTATATGCCTCTTCACTGGTTGCTCATTTGTATCCTTTCTAATATCCTTTATAAATTAACTGGTAAGTGAAACCCCTGAGTTCTGTGAGCCATTATAATAGCAAATCATCAAACCTGAAGATGGGGTTACCCAATTTGAAGCCAAGTTGGAGAAGTGTGGGTAACCAGGGACCTACGACTGGTGATTGGCAACTGAAATGGGAGGCAGTCTGATGGGACTGAGTCCTTCAACACTGGGGTCCGCACGAACTCAAGTACTTACTGTCAGAATAAAATTAAATTACAGGACATCTAGTTGGTATCCACAAAAACTAGAGAATATCTTGGTATGGAAAAATCCACACATTTGGGGTCAGAGTGTTTTGTGGGTAGAAGCAGATCTTAATAATAATAATGATCATTAGTAGTCCTTCTAATCAAAATAAAATTATGAGTAAGTGTCCTCATGATGTATGATAAGGGTAATGTGAATTAAAAGTGATTTCAGAGGTGCCTAGGTGGGTCAGTCAGTCAGTTAAGTATCCAACTGGGCTCTATGCTGACAGCAAAGGGCCTGCTTGGGATTCTCTCTTTCCCAGTCTCTCTGCCCCTCCCCCATTCATTCTCTCTTGTCTCTCTCTCTCAAAATAAATAAACTGTTTTTAAAAAGTGATTTCAAGAGAATGAAATAAAAGTAAAACGCCTATTCCAGTACCTGGCATTTATTCAGTCAACATTAATTAAGAAAAAGCAGCAGCATGGTAGTGGTTAAAAGCAGAGAATCTGGTATCAGGTTGTCTGGGATTGAATTCTGGCTCCTCCACTTGCCAGTCTTGTGATACGAACAAGTTGTATCTCTGACTCTATATGTCCTCAACTATAAAATGGGGATTATAATAGTAAGTTGTTAGGAAAACTTGTTAGTGTTGTGACTGAAGAATGTGAAATGGTTTCCAGACTAACAGGGGCAGTTAGGGAGGGTCATAAAGCAGCCAGAGAGTTACAGGTCAGGAATGACAAAGAAGTCAGTGTCACAAGAACAGCAACGGTGAGGAGCAGCAGGAAGAAAGATAAGGCTGCAGAGACAGGCAAGAGATCACTAAGAGAAAAGGTTGAGATGCCAAGATTTGGGCCTCTGTGCAGGAGCTCATCCACGGGCCTGAAGCTTATACAATTTAGAAGGCTCTCTTCAAGAAAAAGAAAACATGATTACAAATCCAAAGGTAGGTACAAAAAGAATTTTTAAAAAATGAATACTTGTAGAAGAAAAGGAATGTAACAAATGACAAATGTTAAAAAGTGACAACTATAGGGACGCCTGGGTGGCTCAATCGGTTAAGCATCTGACTTCAGCTCAGGTCATGATCTTGCAGTTCGTGAATGAGTTTGAGCTCCACGAAGGGCAGGCTGCTGTCAATGTAGAGTCTGCTTTAGATCCTCTGTCCCCCTCTCTCTCTGCCCCTCCCCCACTTGTGCACACACTCTCTCTCAAAGATAATAACTACACATTTTTTAAGTTGACAACTATAAACCACAAAATCCAAAACCAACATATTTGTATTAATTAACTGATTGATATACCTCTAAAACCTTTTCCTTCATTTTTGGCGGTATACTTTTCATATGTCGACAACTTTGTATTGTTTTCTGTAGTAAGGATAGAAAACTAGTTCAGTCTTTCTTCTAACATGTTATCTAAATTTGTTATTATGACAGTTGGAATGTGTAAAAGCATACAGCTTCACACCGTTGTACAATTTGTAGTGTTTACATATGTGTGCCCTACGAACACAGAAATTCTAAAGAACTCTCTTTCACATGATTCCCACCAAAAAAAGAGGGGGGAGTTTAATGCATTTTAAATGGTAATGCTACTTAAATAAATCAAGTGTATTTAGGAATACAGAACTTGCATTTTGACCAAGTATCAATGAAAACCAAATCCTTGCTTACAAATCTTAAACACTGGAAGAATTCTCCAGAGATCAGCTTCTGGCTCCATATATTTCAATTCTTGTTTTTCTTTCTTTTTTTTTTTTTTTTAAGTTTTATTAATCAACTTATTTATTTTGAGAGAGAAAGAGAGAGAGTTAGTTTGCACACAAGGTGGGGAGGAGCAGAAAGGGAGAAAGAGAATCCTAAGCAGGCTCCACACACAGCGCACAGCCCGATGCAGAGCTCAATCTCACAACACTGAAATCATGACCTGAGCTAAAATCAAGAGTTGGACACTTAACCAGCTGAGCCACCCAGGCACCCCTCTCTTTCACTAATACATTTTTCTAGTGCTAGCACCATAACACAGGTTCACAATGCATAGTACCTGGACTGTGGTCTTGTAATATGAACTTCCACGAAAACATACGAGGGCTTTTTCAAGAAATATCTGATTCCAAGTCTGCAGCATAAAATGTACAGAAGGGTCTAGAAATTATTTGCATACCAGATAGAAAAGAAGCTATCAAAAACAACTAAGGTCATGACAAAAGGACTCAGGAGCCATCTTGAAAGGCCTCTCGCTAATTAAAGATTAGACAATCTGAGCTTCAAAAGAATAAAAATTATAATTTATTGAAATCTATCAAATATGTTTAACATTGATCACTTTCAGAAAATATCAAGGAACCAATAATTCATTGTTTTGAAGACATCACAATAAACTAATAATTAAATTACTAATCAATAAGTTAAAGAAAAAGAATCAACCATATATCCTTCCTTTCCCATTTGATCTCTACCCCTGGGCTACAAAGTAGTAGAGAAGGGGAAGTATTTCTCTATGAAAGGATTCTCACCTATAATTCGATGAAAATTAGAATTTCACCATTTTGCATCCTCCACTGAATTACTGCATCCAAGCTTTGAGCACCAACAGCCACTACCACAAAAAGAGTGACAGACCATGTGCCTCCTAACTGAAAGAACATAAAACACCAAAAGGAGCAAACATAAGTCTTATCCAGTCTCTGGATCAAGCTGCCAATTTACACAAAATACAGAAGACTGAAGCAAATTGAACTGCACCAACAGTATGCAGCCAGAAAAATGCAGGGTGGAGGAATAGGTCGAGTATCATGCATTCGTAAGGAAACCTGTGAAGAAAAGAAAGGAAAGGAGGGGAAATCTTGTAGAATAATAGAAAATAGAAGAGATATCACATTGTTTTTTAATAGGTAGGATTAAACCATAGTGACTAGGGATAAACCCTTGGGAGATAAAACTGTCAATAAAAGCAAGTAAGCAATTAATATAAAATTAAATCAATTAATATAAAAGAAGAGTAATTACTACTGAGGGAAGGAAGATTAAGGATTAAAATTGAAAAGGGGCACTTAAGAGAAGCACAGAGAGGTAGTGAGTTCTATATTTTGACCTAGCAGTGGTTACAAATGTGTTTGCCTCATTGTCTCCTGTATTTGTATTTTATTTTCTCTAAATAAGATTTTTAAAAACACAGTAGAATTAAAGATATAAACCTCAAAAAGGGGATGAGTTTGGGAGGTGGGGAGGTCAAAGTGGCTAGGCAAGGACAGGATTAGAGCACTGCAGGTTCCTTGGCAATAGCTCCCTAATAGGGCCCAATGCCATTGTTATTGCTAATGCAATCTACGGGATTTGCATTTATTCAAAGTTGGAAAAGTTGTGAACCAGGGCATATTCTCTGGGAACAACCTGCCTACTAGTTTAATTATCTTTAACGCCTTTCCTTTGAACCAGGAGAACAATACTATTCATCTTGTAATTTACATTGTGATTCCCACCAATTCTGCTGTGGTAAACACAGTAACGTGCCGCCCAGATCTTCCTTCAAGGAAACACTTGCTGCCCAGCTGAGGGGAATAGAACAGAGTAAGCAGCTATTCTTCGGCCGTCAGATCCTTCAAATCTGCCTCAACCACAGAGAGCCCCTTCACCTGAAGTCATAATCTTCTTGGGGCAGCCTACATGCAGTGACTAAGCGAGACAGAATATAAAAAAAACATCTGACCAGTGTCGCCTGACAGAGGATGCTATGATGGGCTACATTAGTTCCAGAGCTCCCCACCTGGCTGATGATGGTTTGTGGGATTCTCCTCACAAGTTAACTTCTTCTGCCTCCTTTCTAGGTGTTCGTCCCTTATTAATAAACACGCTGCTTCAGCATTTGCTTCTGGAGAAACCAACCTGTAACATCCTTTAAGGCCTGGTGAGAAGACTGCTACATCTAAGTGGATTTGAACAATGAGGTTGTGGAAAATAAAGCAACCGTGCAGAAAAGAAATACGGGCTGCATAATATTCCTACAGAATGCCGCTGTCAGAAGAGAGCGGCATACTTTAAAGGGTGAGAGAATGCAGGCCTTCCAGCAGTGAACAGCAGGCAGGGAAGTAAACAGTGGCCCACAGCTCTGTTGAGAGCAGTGGAGAGGAGCATGAGATGTAGCTGCCAGGTGGGCAACTCATCAATAAATGATAATTAGAAAACAATAAACTGGAGGGTAAAAGAGAGAGAGAGAGAGAGAGAGAGAGAGAGAGAAAGGTAAAATTGATGAGCAGAGCAAGAATAGATATTTTTTCTAAATGGTCTTGGAGGTGCAAGTGAAAAAGGCAGGATCAAATAAAGAAGCCTAGGCCTTGAAAATGGATTCTTGAGGAGGAAAGAGGTAGGGATAATAGTTAAATTGAGCCAAAACAAGGAGCCCTACCCTGGTTTCATGTGCTCTGGGCTAGAATTATTCCTGAAGAACAGACTCAGCATCCTGTGTACTGGGGAGGCACCTATGTGTCCAATTGCAGATCCCCACCATCACCCCAGCTCCCTTCTACCTGCCAAGTTAAATAAATCTGTAAAGATTACCCAATGCCTTTCTTGCTTTAGCACCTAGTTATTCAGGGTCTCTGGAGTCACAATGAAACTGGGAATCTTAATGTGGGGTTCATAAATAAACAATACCCACCTCATAAGAAACTACTGGGCTTAATAAAAACATCACAGACACTCTAAACCATGAATATTTCTTGCTTTTCTCTTGCCTCCCATTCTAACTATAACTATCCTTATAGCCGCCCCATCTTATTTCTGAAGCCCTACTTCATCCATTTGAATTTCTGCTGAAGCTACATAGAAGTTGTAGACCCACCACTTACCACAAGATGGTGGTAAAGAGCCTCATCGGGATAATTCTGATCTTTTTCTCAACTTCTGCACTGTTGACATTGGGGCCACCTAATTCTTTGTTGGAGGGGGCTGTTCTGTGTATTGTAGAATGTTTAGTAGCATCCCTGGCCTTTACCCATTAGATGCTAGTAGCACTCCCTGCAGTCATGACAACCAAATATTTGTGCAGACATTGCTAAGTGTCCCTGGAATATTTGGGTTCTTTGGTTGAGAACCACTATGCAATAGGACCCTGAAGGGTTTTGAATAGGAGAAAGAGAATCAGATTTTGACGAAATTTTTTAAAAGCTTTGTTGTTTTTTTTAAAAATAACATTTATTAATTGAAAAAAATTACAAAAATGTGAAAAAACATTTAACAAGGAATTTGGGGGGCACCTGGGTGACTCAGTCAGTTGGGTGTCCGACTTTGGGTCAGGTCATGATCTTGCAGTTCATGAGTTCAAGCCCTACATCAGGCTCGCTGCTTTAGGGCAGAGCACACTTCACATCCTCCGTCCCCCTCTCTCTGCCCCTCCCCTGCTTGCACTCTCTCCAAAAAATAAATAAAACACTTAAAAAATAAAAAATACAGGCACCTGGGTGGCTCAGTCAGTTAAGCGTCCAACTCTGGACTTTGGCGCAGGTCATGATCCCATGGTACATGGGTTTGAGCCCCATATCGGGTTCTGTGCTGACAGCACAGAGCCTGGAGCCTGCTTTGGATTCCATGTCTCCCTCCCTCTCTGCTCCTCCCCCACTCATGCTCTCTCTATCTCTCTCTTTCAAAAGTAATCATTAAAAAAAATTTTAGTTAAACAAAAAATAAAAAGGGAAGTCTAAAACACACAAAATCCAGCCACTCAGATTAACTTCTGTGAACATTTAAATGACCATCCTTCAAAGCATATGGACACATGTTAAATACGTACAATTTGTCATGCATGGTAATATATAGTACACATACTCTCCTATAATCTTCTTTTCCATTCAAAATCTACTATAAACACCTTTCAAGATCGACAATATGGCCTATTTTCATGCCTGCATAATATCCTTTTGCATGTAATCAACCAAGTTTCTACTGGTAGGCAGAAATTCCTAAATTTTCACTATTATAAATACCATTGCAATTTAATATCCTGGAACATGCACATCTTTGCACAGCCTGAGATTGACAGTTTATACTCAATGTTTCTATATAGCTAGAATTTTGCCAGGGTACAGAGCTTTACAAAGTGAATTACACATGGATCTTTTTTTCTCTTAATGTCATTTATTTTGAGAGAGAGAGAAAGTGTGCCTGCACATGGGTGCAAGCAGGAGGAGGGGCAGAGAAAGAGGAAAGAGAGGGAGAATCCCACACAGGCTCTGCGTTGTCAGCATGGAGCCCGACGTGGAGATCGATCTCACAAACTGTGAGATCATGACCTGAGCTGAAATCAAGATCTGGATGCTTAACCTACTGAGCCACCCAAGCATCCCTACACATAGATCCTATTCCAAAGGTGTACACAGACTGGTAGTGAAAAATGAACACAGGGAAAAATAAAATGTGATAAATGGCATGGCGGAAATGTTGGCAGAAATGAAGAGAATATAACTAAGTATGCACCTGGGATAGTTTCACAGACATGGGCCTAGAAAGTCAGTATAAAAGTTAGTATCAGCTTCTCAATGCTATGTTGAAATAGAAAACCCTAAAAGACTCAACCAAAAAACTGTTAGAACTGATAAGTGAACTCAGTAAAGTTGCAGGATACAAAATCAATGTGGAGAAATCTGTTGCATTCCTACACACTAATAATGAAAAAACAGTAAGTGAAATTAGAAAACAATCCCATTTAACTGAACCAAAAATAACAAATTATCTAGAAATAAACTTAACCAAAGAGGTGAAAGACCTGTACTCTGAAAACTGTAAAGCACTGATGAAAGAAATTCAAGATGACACAAAGAAATGGAAAGATGGAACACATGGGTGGCTCAGCTGGTTAAGCATCCAACTCTTGATTTGGTTCAGGTCATGATCTCCCAGGTTCACGAGCTGGAGCATTGCATTGGGCCCCGTGCTGATGGCATAGAGTCAGCTTAGAATTCTCTCTCTCCTCTCTCTTGTCTGCCCCTCTCCTGCACATTTGTGCTCTCTCTCTCTCTCTCAAAATAAATAACTTAAAAAAAAAAAAGAAATAGAAAGACATTCCATGCTCATAGGTTGGAGAAGCAATTAATGTTAGAAAGTGTATACTACCCAAAACAATCTATACATTTAATGCAATCCCTATCAAAATACCAACAGCACTGTTCACAGAACTAGAACAAACAATCCTGAAATTTGTATGAAACCACAAAAGACCCTGAATAGACAAAACAACCTTGAAAAAAACAAAAACAAAAAAAAAGCAAAGCTGGAGGCATCACAATTCTGAACTCCAAGTTACATTACAAAGTTGTAGTGATCATGACAGTATGGTACTGGCACAAAAACAGACACATAGATCACTGGAACAGAACAGAAAACCCAGAAATAAACCCACAATTATATGGTCAATTAATCTTCAACAAAGGAGGAATAAATATTAATGGAAAAATCTTCAACAAATGGTGTTGGGAAAACTGGACAGCAACGTGCAAAAGAATGACACTGGACCACTTTCCTACAGCATACACAAAAATAAACTACATCAAAATAAAAAGCTTCTGCAGAGCAAAGGAAACAATGAACAAAACTAAAAGACAACCTACCCACTGAATAGGAGAAGATAGTTGCAAATGATATATCTGATAAAGCGTTAGTATCTAAAATATATTAAAAAAACTTATCAAACTCAACACCAATAAAAACAAATAATCCAGTTAAAAATTGGCAGAAGACATGAACAGACATTCCTCCAAAGAAAACATCCAGATGGTGAACAGACACATGAAAAGATACTCAACATCACTCATAATCAGTGTTATGCAAATCAAAACTACAATGAGATATCACCTCACACTTGTCAAAATGGCTAAAACCAACAACACAAGAAACAGGTGTTGGTGAGGATGTGCAGAAAAAGGAACACTTAGGCACTGCTGGTGGGAATGCAAACTGTTGCAGCCACTGTGGAAACAGCATGGAGTTTCCTCAAAAAGTTAAAAATAAAACTACCCTACTGATTCAGTAATCACACTACCAACCATTTACCCAAAAAATACAAAAACACTAATTCAAAGGGACACATGCATCCTGATGTTTATAGCAGCATTATACCAGCAGCATGTAATAGCAGCAATAACCAAACTATGGAAGCAGCCCAAGTATCCACCAACAGACGAATGGATAAAGGAGATATGGCATATACATAATGGCATAATATTCAGCCATAAAAAAAAAGAATGAAATCTCGCCTTTTGCAACAACATGGATGGAGCTAGAAAGTATAATGTTAAGTGAAATAAGTCAGAAATACAAATACCATATGATTTCACTCATGCAGAATTTAAGAAACAAAGCAAATGAGCAAAGGGGAAAAATAGAGAGAGAAACCGAGAAATAGACTGTTAACGATAGAGAACTGATGGTTATCAAAGGGGAGGTGGGTGGGTCAAAGAGGTGATGGGAATTAAAGAGTAAACTAACAGGGATGAGCACTGAGTAATATATAGAATTGCTGAATCACTGAATTGTACATGGGAAACTAATATAACATTGTATGTTAACTATACTGGAATTAAAATTTTAAACTTAATTTTAAAAAGTCAGTCTCAGCTTGTTTTTCTTCAAGGGCTTGTTTGTAACAACCATTTGTTTAAATGTCTATTTCCCTGTTTCCCCTGCTCCCTGTGTGCAGGCGAAGAGTCAACTGTTTCTTCCACATATACACTGTATTTATCACAGAGCCTCATACTTACTGAACCTTCAGGAAACGTTTGTTGAATGGGGGGTATATTTTGAAAACTTGCCTGCCTAGAGAGCATTCTTCTAAAGAGAGGAAAGGAAGAATCACATAGGAGCAAGTGGGCTATGGATATAAATTTAAATTCCCTCCAAACTTCCCAAACTCAAGGACAGACCAGAAAAGAGGGATGGGAAAGAGAAGGGAAAAGAAGACAGAAAGATAAGTTAATGTGTACTTCTATGGTGTTCTCTTTCCCCTTCTGAAAAGCTTATCCAAGGGGCGCCTGGGTGGCTCAGTTGGTTAAGCATCCAACTCCTGATTTCAGCTTGGGACATGATCTCAAGGTTTGTGAGTTCACGTCCACATCAGCATCTGTGCTGACAGTGCAGATCCCGCTTGGGATTGTCTCTCGCATGTGCTATGTCTGTCTCTCTCTCTCTCTCTCTCTCTCTCTCTCTCTCTCTGCCCCTCCCCCAATTGGGCTGTCTCTCTCTCAAATACACAAACTTAAAAAAAAAAAAAAAAAGCTTATCCAAGAAGAAAGCTGAATGGCCTTTACAGAAGGGCAATGTGGGATGCATCCTAAGTCTTACACTGCAACTCAGATGATATAGAAAAATACTGTACTTGCCTTATTTTAGTCTTATAATCTAATATCGCTCCCAAATCTCCATTCACTGGTGACAAGGAGAAAAAAATTAATTAGTTTCAATCTCATTTAAACTTAATCCAATCTGACATTTTAAATATACTCTTAGGAAGTATCTGGTCTCTATTGGATAAAAAAATGCTTGATCACTAGGACAGCCTCTCCATCCCCTGCTTCTGTCCCCAAAAATACGGTGGTGAGAATGCATGCTCCTATAATCTTCTGGCATTGATAGAGACTCTAGCCTCATGCTGCTTTTCCTTGTTGTGGTGGCTGCCACGTGCTGGTCTCTGGAGCACTGCCCTTTGTGCACCCAATTGCTGAACATTCTGCAGGATACTGCTACTGAAATGACTAGTTAATATGGAGTGTAGACTTTGGGCAGGAACAATGTTCCTGAGCTACTGATGATGTACCAAGAATTCTTCTGGCTGCAGAACACTGAGCTTCCTATCACATCTTCCACCTCAAAAGTTGGCCCAGCAGTCCAGTTCAGAGTTGAGTCAACTCACTCTGCTATTGTAGGCATACGGCAGCCCCCTGGGCTTCAACTCAGCATCCACAGCAAATAAAAACTCAGAGCATCTTTGTAAAGGTAAACCCCTGAGTCTCCCTCTACCTGACCATGTGACTGCATACTACATTTCTGTGAATGAGTCCCAAAGTTAATATGTGGCAAAACCCATTTTGGACATCAAAAACTAATTATGACGTCAGTCTTACTTCTTTCTACACTTCTTGGTAAAAAAAATCCTAATCTCCCTCCTGACAAATGAGTGCCTCCGATTGACTAAAGAAAAGCCCTAATCACGCCACCTTCATCCACATCCTTATCCCCAATTTTGTTGTGTCTGATGACTACAAAGCCTGTGCTCTTTTCACTTCATCTCTAGACCTTTAGCCTGGAGAGGTTAAGGAGGTTTGAAAATCAGAAGGAGACGGACTGGAAGAAAACTGCCTGGTCACATCACATCATACTGGTCTTGGATTCTCACAGAAGCATCCTTAGTTATTGTTAAAATCCGTTACTGTAATTAAAAATCTGACATTTTGGAACCTTGACCATTCATTCAATACACACTCACAGAGCACCTATTATGTGCAACATACTCTGACAACGTAACCCACTGTAACTTTCCTATCGCTGCTGTGACAAATTACCACAAACGTGGTGGCTTAAAACAAGAGATTAATTCTCTTGTTTAATGAAACCTCTCTTGGGGGTTTAATGTTCAAAACTGAGTCTTATGGGGCTCATTGACTGGGGATGACTTAGTGGCAGGGCCACATTCCGTTTGAAGGCTCTAAGGGAAAGTCCATTTTCTTGCATTTTCCACATTCCAGAGGCTGCCCACATTCCTAGGCTTTTTACCCACGTCCATCATCAAAGCTAGCAACAGCCAGCCAAGACTTTCTCATGCTACATCACTCTATCTTTGACCCTCTCACCTACCTCCGATAAGGACTCTGTGATTACATTGGGCCCACCTGGAAAAATCCATCTCAAAATTTTTAATCATATCTCCAAAGTTCTTTCTGTCACATAAGGCAATATGTTTGCAGGTTCTGAGGATTAAGGCATGGACATGTTTGGGGGGGGGGGGGGGGTGGGGGGGCTTTATTCATCAATACCACACCTTTCAGAGAGAAATAACCCTTAGTGAGCCAGAGGGCTATAAAAGAATATAGCTTTTCTGCCTTTTTCTTTTTATTTCCTGCTTTCTTTCTTTCTTTTTTACTTTTTATAACTAAAATATAACAGTTATACTAAAAAAATACACAGGTTGTATGTGTACAGTTCAATGAATTATCACAAAATAAACACACTCAGATAACTACCATCCTGATCAAGTTATGGAACACTACCAATATCCCAGAATCCATCCCCACCCACCCAATCATGCCCAATCATGCCCTCTTCTAATCACTATACCCTCTCTACTCCAGAGGCTCACCATAGATTAGTCCTGTTTCGAATAGGAAATTGGAATGCTACAATGTATATGTTTTGTGTCTGACTTCCTTCACTCAACATGCTGAGATTTATCTATGCTGCTAAATGGAGCTGTAGTTAGTTCATTTTCATCATTGCACAATATCCCACTTGTGACAATATTGTAATGTATTTATCCATTATACTACTGATGGACATTTGGGTTGTTTCCAGCTTGGGCATATTTTTAATAGTAATGCTACAAGCATTCTTGCATATGTCTTTTGTTGTACCTCTATACACATATATACATTAGGTATATACTAGGAGAATTGCTAGGTCATAGTAGAAATCTACCTATCTATATATCTATATATAGCTTCAACGTCAGTAGAGAATACCAACCAATTTTTTGAATGGCTGTGCCAATTTATATCCGTACTAGCAATGTTTGAGAGAGCCCCAGTTGCTTTTCATATTCACCAACACTTAGTATCATCAGTCTTTTAATTTTAGACATTCTGGATATGCAATAGTATCTTATTCTAATTTTGATGTGCATTTCATGGATTACTATGAGGTTGCTCATAGTAATGAGTTTTTCATGCTTTATTGACTATTTGCATATTCACTTTTATAAAGTTCCTGATCAAGTCTTTTTACTGTCTTTGTTTTGTAAGAATTTTATAGGATGTTTGCTTTTGTTTTTGTTTTGTTTTGTTTTGTTTTTTACATATTTTGCATGCAAGTCCTTTGTCAGTTATATGTGTTGTATACATGGCTTCTGTAGGGTCAAGGGCAAGCTGCTCCAATATGGGCCACTTAGGCATACTGATCATTTTAAACAAAAGTTACTTCAGAGCCTGTGCAAGAGAAACACTCAGACTCTTCTCTGTCCCACTGAAAGCAGGAAATAAATCTCCCATGTGAAGGGTGCCCTCCCTGTACCAGGAGGTAAAGAGACATCCTTATGACTAGAGATGGGAAATTTGGAGCTGAGAAGGTTGTATAACCCACCCCCCTCCTACTTTGTTACTCTTTACTAGTTTACTACTTTAGCCCAAATTCTGTTTAGAATTCCTTTAACTGGGTGGTGCCTGGGTGGCTTAGTCTGTTAAGTGTCTGACTCTTGATTTCAGCTCAGGTCATGATCTTGAGGTGGGTGAGATCAAGCCCCATGTATGGCCCTATGCTGAGCATAAAGCCTGTTTGGGATTCTCTCTATCCCTCTCTCTCTCTCTCTCTCTCTCTCTCTCTCTCTCTGTCCCTTCCCCACTTAGTCTCTTTCCCTCTCTGCCTCAAAATAAACATTAAAAAAATTCCTTTAATTGAAGCTCCTGAAGTTTTCTTTGTCCTGTCAATATCTCACAGATTTATTGTCTCTTTGTCTTAAAAATTATACAGACTGCCTGCCTTGGTCATTTCTTTAGATTTCAATCGCATTATTGGGCCTTCATGCACATGTAATTAAACTTTGGATTTTTGTCCTGTTGATCTGTCACATGTAAATTTAATTCTTAGTCCATCTGGAAGACTTTGAAAGGATAGAGAAGAATTTGTCCTTCCCTTCACTTCTCTGCCACAAATATATGAAATTTAAATGTGAATTGATTTCTTATGGATTCAGTTATCATTCTCATTTTTGTTAGTATACAACAAAACAAAATATAAAAATCTGCGTTAAATAAATCTTACACATAAACAGTAAATTGTTATTGAAAATATATCACCTAAATAAATGGATGGGCAGGTTTTTTTAATTAGTTCATGTATCCTTAGATGGATAATACCCACTGCTAAAGTGAGACTGGGTTCAGTGGAGATTAATAGCAAAAAATAAAAAATAAAAAAAAAGAGAGAGAGAGAGAAAGAAAGAAAGAAAGAAAGAAAGACAAAGAAGATATTGGACCACTTGGAAGTGCAGGGTTTAAAAAGGTACATTAATTATTGTTGTTTAAGGCATTATTTACAGGAGAACTCACAACACATTCAAATAAATCTAAATCTCTTAAATACAAGTAGATGGTAGGAATGAATAAATGACCAGAGAATTAGTTGAAAAATAACAGCAATTGAAAGATGTTAGCCAGGTGGCGCCTGGGTGGCTCAGTCAGTTGAGCATCAGACTCTTGATTTCAGCTCAGGTCATGAATCCATGGTTGTGGGATTGAGTTCCACATTGGGCTCCATGTTGAACATGGAGCCTGGTTGAGATTTCCCTCTCTCTCTCTCTCTCTCTCTGTCTGCCCCTCTCCCTCACTCAAGCATGTGCACTTGCTCTCTCTCTCTCACTCTGTCTCTCTCTCTCTCAAAAAAAAAAAAAAAAAAGTATTAGCCAGAACAAAAATGATATGCATTCACAGTACCCAAACTTTAGTCAAAAGCTAATGAAAGAACTTTTAATGGTATGTACATTTTACCTCAATAAAGCTATTTTTTTTAAAAGCCAATTAAAACATTTCTTCCACCAGCCTGAATAAATGTCCATGACTAACTTACCTTCAGTATATACTGCTTTTCCTTTTGGATGCAACATTAAACTGTCAGAAATAAACAATTTTCATCTCCTAATTCCTGAAATTATATGAAATATGCAACCATCTGGGAGCAAGAATTCCTGTCCCGCAAAGGTTCTTCTAGCTGGACTAAGAATCAAATAACATGAAACAGATTAACAGAAGAAAATCAAATTTAATAGCGTACATATAGGGAATCCACACAGACATGGAAATTCCAAAGACAGTCACATAAAATGAGGTGTGTGTGTGTGTGTGTGTGTGTGTATTTTCTATACACCTCATGCACACATACTTCACATATATTTCATATATGTATTTAATATATACATATATATATATATGTATATATATATATATATATATATATATATATATATAATTCTGAACTAAAGAGAAGGGGTGTAGGGATCTGGAATTTCAGAGGAAAGGAATGCACTTCACAGGGTGATAAGAGCAAATGGGTAGCTGGGAAGATGGCGGCAGAGGAGGAGGACCCTAGACTCTAACATCCTAAATACCCCCAAAATTGACCTGAAGATTGGCAGAACAAACTCAACAACTAAAGGTGGAGAAGAGGCTACACTGAAGAAGGTAGGAAGTGCAAAGACATGGTTTGGGAGAGAAATGGACAGTGGCTGCTGCCATGGGGAGAGAGCCTCAGGCTCAGAGAAGGATAAGAGACCGACTAACACATAGGGGAACACGTGGGGAAAATGAATCCCCATAGCAATCAGCTTGGAAAGTGATGGGCTGAGTGTTATGACTTCTGTCAACCAGTGGGTTTAAAGCTTGGAATTGTAAAGGTTAGCAGGTTTGGCTTGGGGAGAGCCTGGAGGCATTTGCTCTTAGGAAGAAGGCAGGGCAAATAGCCCACAGACATGCATCATGCAAACAGCAGAAACAACAATCTAAAGAACGCCTAGGGCACACAGTGGGGAGATTATTTGCTCTTCTCCAAGTGTGTCCCAGAGAAGCAGTGTTTATTGAGAGACCCCCTCTGGAAACAAAGGAACTGGCAGGTGCCATTTCTCTCCCACCCCCTCAGCATAGGCACAGGGCCACTAATAGGAAGCAGCGCCTTACTTGCTTACACCAAGCCCCAACCCCTGGCACTCCAGAGGAACCACCCTCCCAGTCATGCTTGCCTCAGTACTAGGGTAGGTTGGAGGAGGGGGGGGGGCTCCCCCGAAGACTGGCTCAACCTCTGCCAATACTTCATCTCCCAACCCTGGAGTTTTGTGAAGCCTTGGTTCTGGTGGCAGCAGCAGACCTGTCACAGGTTTCATTTCACAAGCAGACCAGAGCACACCTAATTACAACTCACAGCATTCAGGCCAGGGACCAAACACTGCCCCCCAGCAGGCAAGGAGAGCTTCTGCAGATGACTGGCCTGAAGGACAGAGCATCCAGAACATAACAACAGGGTACATGCAGCACACGTTGAAGACACTCCTGGAAGCATCAGGCCCTGGGGAACAGGGGACACTACACTGCAGGGCACTACAACCCTTCATCTTCATAAAGCCATTACCATCAAGAACAGGAGATGTAGCTGACTTTCCTAATACACAGAAACAGGCACAGAGACTTAGAGATCCCAAATGAAAGAACAGCATAAGGCCATAGCCAGAGATCTAAGTGAAACAGATGTAATTAACATGCCTGATGGAGAATTTAAAGCAATGGTCATAAGGATACTCACTGGATTTGACAAAAGAGTGGAAGACATCAGTGAGACCATTAACACAGAGATACTGAATAACATAGCAGGGATAAAGGCTCAATAAAGGAAATGAGAAACACACTTGATGGAATGAATAGCAGGATGGAAGAAGCAGAGGAACAAATTAATGACCCAGAAGACAAAAGTAATGGACAGTAATCAAGCTGAACAAAAGAGAGAAAAACAAAGTATGCAAAATGAGAATAGACTTAGAGATCTCCGTGATTCCATCAAATGTAATAACATTCCTATTATAGGAGTCCCAGGAGAAGAAGAGAGAGAAAAGGGGGCAGAAAATTTATTTGAAAGATAATAGCTGAAAAATT
The DNA here is from genome assembly GCF_014898765.1 of Herpailurus yagouaroundi. Lineage (NCBI taxonomy): Eukaryota > Metazoa > Chordata > Mammalia > Carnivora > Felidae > Herpailurus > Herpailurus yagouaroundi. The sequence goes on along the minus strand of NW_024412647.1, from coordinate 32,750 downwards.
CCCTAATCTGGGGAAGGAAACAGATATCCAGATCCAAGAGGCACAGAGAACCCCCAACAAAATCAACAAAAGTAGATCCACACCCAGAAATATCGTAATCAAAATGCCAAAATGTAATGATACAGAAAAAAAATTTTCAAGCAGCCAAACAAAAGTCAGTTACATACAAGGGAAACCCCATAAGGCTATCAGCTGATTTTTCAGCAGATGGAATTACTGAATCACTATATTGTACACCTGAAACTAATATAACACTGTATGTTAGCTATACTGGAATTAAAATAAAATAAAATAAAATAAGCAGATGTTTGGTAATGAGATGTTTGCCCTACCATACAGATGGGTCACTCAGATAAAATTTATCTCTGTTAATAATTCTTACTCGGGGAAAGACCCCCAATTTAGATTCTTCTGCACGGTTAAGGGAGGAACAAATCTTTCTCTTGAGCCCACAGGATCTCCAGTGCATTCAGCTGAAAATAATCCACATACCAAAGTGGCACATGGTGGGGCATGGGGGGTTGCAGAACAGGACGCTGTCCTGAGCACCTTCACAACTAAGATATAAGTGAATGAAGATATTCATTAAGCTTTTTCTCATTACTGAAATTAAGGAAAACACATAATACATTTTGTAGAAGGTTATTTCCCAGAATGATTTTTATAAATCTTGACTATTCTAAGATAGATTAGATAGACAGATTTTTTTTACTTGGGGAACAGTGTACCATAATAAGATTCAAGATGGGCAAAAGGAATGACTTTATCTCTAGAAAATGAGGGAAGAGTCAATGTGAAAAGTGAGGTGTGAAAAAAGAACCAAAACGCTATTTCTACCACAGACACATTCCTAGGCAGATCAGTTTTAGAAGAGACATGGAGAGGTTGAGGACTTGGTAGAAATTGCCTTAAAATTGTCAATACATGTGTATCTCCTGCAAAGTCATTGTGTACCCCCAGGGGTGTATATATTCCTTTTAAAGATAGCTTTCCTAGAATATAAATGCTATGAATGCAGGAACTTGGTATAATTGTTTTTTCACTGCTTGTGTTGGATATTTTGTTTGCCTCCCTAGATACACTTTCCATCCTTCTCTGTCCCAGTGTGTACCCTGACACTGGGCTTCTTGCTTGAAATCTACTTTTTAAACTTTCTTGTCTCATTTTCCTTCTGTCTGTAAAAAACCTTCCATTTTATACAACTCTTCAGGGCTCCTATCTACTTGCTAGATGGGATCCTGCCAAATTCATGAATTCTTGAATAAAGCCAATTACATCTTCAAATTGACTCAACTGAAATGTGTTTTTTAACACAAGCAATGTACCTAGCCACAGAGTAAATCCTCAATAAATATCTATTAAATGAAAGACAGGGGGAGGGCATAAATAATTGTCCGAAATAAAGGTGGAATCAAGGGACACAAAGTTCTCTCTCTCTCTTTTTTTACAAACATATCAAAAAGACTTAAAAAAGAAAAAAAAAAAAAAAGCACAGCACTAGGTTGGAGGTAGAGAAGCAGGAGTAGGAGAGGAGATGTCTGAGTCAGAGTCCTTCCTTGACCTAGAAGGACCTTCTAATCCCAGCAGCAGGCAGTTTATTTCACTAATAATACAAGGAAATGAAGCAGGGAGGGGAATGAACACCACATGAAAAGAGTAAGCCAAGCTGGAAACAGCTAGTCATCATTTCCAAAGGGAAACACACCATAGACAGTTATGCTGATTTCTGTCCAAACTCCATGTCCCTCTATAGCCCTGGACCACCTCAACATTAGATGCATATGTATCAGTAACTTATTTTTCTAACTTCAACTGCTTACAAAGTTTCTTGTTTCCTTTTGGGATGTGTTTGATTTACAGTTATTCTCAATATCCTAATGACTCTAATTGTGGGAAACTCACTTTAACTTATTCTAGTATGATCACAATTCTATTTGATACCAGACACTGACTCTGTCTTTACCTAATCCTTCCTGGAACACTGAATCCAGAGAGGTGTTAAGACCCTGACTTGAAAGTAAGACAAATATCAGGAGCCAGGACCTATGATACTTCTAGGATAGAACCACAAGTTGGCTTAGGGTCCAAATGACAATTGCTTCCCACCATCATCACCACATCTCTTGCTGAGCTCCTGTATTGGCTCCCAGGACATTCTTCATGGAAGCTTCAGCAGAATACAATGCAGTCCTTCAGAGTACAGGAAAAAGCTTGTTTGTCTACTTAAAACATCTCTGACACTAAATATGTGGGTTTTCCACATCAAGCAATTCTCTAATTCTCTATGGACACCGACTAGGGGTCCAACCAGTCAATTCTGATACTAACTACCTGGAATTAGCATAGACCTCACAGGTTAAGGGCTCAGTTCCCCACTTCAAATGCCAATTGCAAGTCCCAGGTTGTAACCTATACTTCTAACCAATCAGCTATAAAATGGGAGTTCCCATGATCCCCTCCTCAAATTTGATAATTTGCTAGAATGGCAGGAAAGCACTCTACTTACAATTACTGGTTTATAAAAAGGATACAACTCAGGAAAAGCCAAATGGAAGAGATGCATAGGGCAACGCATGTAGGAAGGGGTGCAGAGCTTCCATGCCCCGCTGGGCATGCTAAACCCCCCAGCACTTCTGTGTGCTCACCAACCTGGAAGCTCCCCAAACCCCATTATTTAGGGGTCTTATGGAGGCACAACTGACTAAATCACTGGGCATCGGTGATTATGTCAATCTCCAACCTCCCAGGAGGTGGGGAAAACACAACCCTCTAATCACTCTCATCACATAGCTACGTTCCTCTATTAACCAACCCCCCTTCTCCAAGAGTCACCTCATTAGCACAAACTCACTATGGCTGAAAGGACATTTATGAATAACAAAAAATACTCTTTCATTCCTATCACTCAGGAAATTCCAAGGGTTTTTGCTCTGTGACAAGAAGCTGGACAAAGACCACCCCCCCCCCCCCCACACACACACACGCATCTCATATCACAACATCACACAGGGGTTCTATGCAGTAATGTGGCAGGTCCAAACCCTTCTCCCAGAAGAAGCTATGAAATTTCATGTATAACAATTTTCTCTGGACTAGGGTCTTTCTTCTTCAGCTGCCTCCCAGAACACTACTTGAGATCACTTTCCTCACCTTGGCCAGACTAACTACAGTCACTACCAACACCACCTCAGGGGCTCAACTTGGATTCTCAAAAGAGCTACTCCACGTCCCGGCTCACCCAGGAAACTCACATTCATCTGAGCACCTGAGGCTCAGCTGGACACTCAGAGCCATTTGGTATCTAGTGGGGAGTTAGGAGCAATCTGCCTTTCCACAAGCACAAGGAGGGGAACTATCTGTAAAGGATTTTAAAATAGTAATAAAACCAACCAAAAATTAGCCTGACACAACAATGCTAAACAGTGTTAGTGATAAAATAACATTTGCACAACAATATTTGTTGGTCGAAATTCTAAACAGTTGTTATGGTTACTGTTGAGATATAATGATATATATGGAGGCTTCAAATGATCACTTTTTAAAACCAATTCAGTAACAATTTTATTCTACATGAAAATTAATTTGGGGAACTATCAGTTACACAGTCAAATTCAGCCACATATGCTACTTTTCACAGTTAACTCATAAGAATTTATGAACTTCCAAACTCACTTCCGGTGCTTTTTGGACTCCAACCCTTCTAGTAGAACATAGCCCTGCTTCAAAAACGGTAAACTTAAAATAAACAATCTTAGGGGTGCCGGGGCAGCTCAGCCAGTTAAGTGTGTGACTTTTGGTTTCAGCTCAGGTCATGATCTCACAGTTCATGAGATCAGGTTCCCAATCAGGGCTCCTCACTGACAGCACAGAGCCTGATTGGGATTCTCTGTCCCTCTCTCTCTGCCCCTCGAGGCCCTGCTCACACAAGCACTCTCTCTCCCTCTCTCTCTCAAAATAAATAACAAAGAACCCTTTAAACAATTTTAGTTGCACAAAATTTTCCTTTTCCAAGTAATTTTTTAAGGTAACGTTTCAGACGAGGCCAATCAGACACAAAAATATCTGCAAACCACCAGGATAAGTCTTGAACAACATACAGTAAAACACCAAGGTGTAAGATTGTTCCATGGGGGCGCCTGGGTGGCGCAGTCGGTTAAGCGTCCGACTTCAGCCAGGTCACGATCTCGCTGTCCGTGAGTTCGAGCCCCGCGTGAGGCTCTGGGCTGATGGCTCAGAGCCTGGAGCCTGTTTCCGATTCTGTGTCTCCCTCTCTCTCTGCCCCTCCCCCGTTCATGCTCTGTCTCTCTCTGTCCAAAAATAAATAAACGTTGAAAAAAAATTTTTTTTTAAATAAAATTGTTCCATGAATACCAGCCCACAAAGCTATTAACTATGCAACCACAAAATGTAAGGAAGTTGACATACAAAAAAGAATCAAATTTTTGAGGACTGCCAGAAGAGACAAGAGATGAAGGCTTTCACATCCAAAAATAATAAAGGACAATGTTTGATACTGTATATCCTCACAAGGTGGACAGTCCTTTTAAAGCCATGATCAAATAATGTCAGTTGCAGTTCATTTTGTCTTAACTTTTGCAGAAGAAAACCTTCACAAGATTTTACCAATAGAAATTTACGATGAATTTTCAATCATGGAAATCCTGAAAGCTGCAAGAATTGATCCCAAAGAAATAAGACACAGGCAGTATTGTAATTCCTGGAATTTATTGAGAAACATGATTTGTATAAATCTACGCCAATGTATCCATGTGTTTAAGACTTTTCCTAAAGGGGCACCCGGGTGGCTCAGTCAGGTAAGTGTTGGACTTCAGCTCAGGTCATGATCTCCTGTCTACTGAGTTCAAGCCCCCCCTGGGGCTGCTGACAGCTCAGAGCCTGGATCCTGCTTCAGATTCTGTGTCTCCCTTTGTTTCTGCCCCTCCCCTGCTCATGCTCTGTCTCTCTCAAGAATACATTTTTTTAAACATTTTAAAAATTTTAAAAAAAAGACTTTTCCTACCTACTTGTATATCTGTTGCTTCAGACGAAAGAAACTTTTCAAAACTAAAATTAACAAGAAGTGTTCTCTGGTCACTAATGAGAAAAGAGACAAATCTAAGTGTGCTGTCCACTGAACATGAGTATGTGAAGACCAGTGTGTTGGTCTCCTAGTGCTTCTATAACAAAGCGTCACGAATTGGGCACCTTAAAACAAATTTATTGGCTCATAATCTTGAAGGCTGGAAGTCCAAAATCAATGTAACAGTTGGGCCATGAATTCTTTTAAGGATCTAGGGAAATTTTTGTTCCATGCCCTTCTTTTAGTTTCAGGTGTTTGTCAGAAATCCTTGGCAATCCTTGGCTTGCAACTGCCCAACTGGGATCGCTGACTTCTTGGTCACGTAGCATTCTCCCCGTGCCTGTCTCTAGTCTGCACAACGTTGTCTTCACTCTGTGCCTGTCTCTGCACTTGTGTTCTATGAAGACGCCAGTCGTTTGGATTAGATGCCCACCCTACTCCAGTATGACTTCATCTTAATTAATTGCAACTGCAATAATCCCCTTCCCAAATAAGGTCATATTCTGAGGGTGGAGGTTGGGAAGGGTTAGGGTTTAATATATCTTTCTTGGACGGTGGGGGAACACACAATTCAACCCACAACGAGGAGCAATTTTGACAAAGTGATTGCAAATTTGCAGACATTAAGGCTTAAAAACACCAGACCATTACTGCACTTTAACACAAATGCATAGGTATGTTTCTTACGTTTTAAAAAAAATACACTGATGCAAGTGAAAAGTATTAACCCATTAGTTTTCCTTAGAGTGCTGTCGTTTTTTAATTGGGATCGTTACTGTGGACTTTAGCAAAAGAAAATTTTCACTAGCTGCGCTTCTTTTCTGAGCATCATTGTTATTCGTTTCATTTCACCATTAGAACGAAAAATAATTCTGTGGAAAGGAAAGTCACGCTTAGGGAGTCAGACACGCTGGCTCGCCAACGCTGGGGACGGGCAGGACCGCCGGCTACAGCGCCGCGACCCCGCGGGGGAAGGTGGGGGGATGGGGGGGGGCTTCACCTCAGATACTCACTTTCCCAGCAGGCTCCGCGGCGGAGCTTCCCGTCGCCCTAGAGGCCACAAGACGACTGACTTAGCCCAAAAGGAACTGGACGACACGCACCGTCCCACACTAGGTGGCGCCTGGTTCCCCTGCCCGACGCTGAGAGCTCGGAGCGCCTTGAGGCCCGCCCCCCTCGCCTCCTCTGGAAGGAACTAGCACCTCTTCTCCGCCCTCCCCCAGGTTGCCAACGAGGCAGGCTGTGATACTCATGCGCAAACACGTCCACCACGCACCTAGGGACAGCGCATGCGTCCTCTCAAACCCTTCTCTCCGCAGCTTCTCCCTTCGAATTTCCAGTTCCGGCCTCCCAAGGGCGGAGACAAGCTAGGAATTATGCGGCTCTCGGTCGCCGCCGCCATCTCCCATGGCCGCGTATTCCGCCGACTGGGCCTTGGTCCCGAGTCCCGCATCCACCTGTTGCGGAACTTGCTTACGGGACTTGTGCGACACGAACGCATCGAGGCGCCATGGGCGCGCGTGGACGAGATGAGGGGCTACGCCGAGAAGGTGAGGGGCGGGGTCCTCTAGTCCACCGCGCGCGTCTGGCCTGAGATCCGGCTGGACTTGGGAGAGAAGTGGCATAGCCCTGGTATCCCCCGCCCAAAGACTGGATCCCTTATTACCCTGAGTTGAGTCCACTCCTCCGGCCCCCAAATGGGCTACTGGTGAGAGCTGCGGAGTTAGGGGTGGCCTGAATTAGCGGGATGCCTTGCTAGGGGAATGAATGAGTTGTGGCCCGGCACTAAAGGAGTAAGATTTGCGCCTCCTTTCTTGCTCGGGTTGAATCAGTGATGTTGTCTTCTCAGCTCATCGACTATGGGAAGCTGGGAGATACCAACGAACAAGCCATGCGCATGGCTGACTTCTGGCTCACGGTGAGTGCATCCATCCTGTCTGCCTCCCATATCTTATCCTTTGCTCCCTGTGGGGAAGGGGATTGTTAGAGGAAGGACGACTGGGCAGAATTAAGCTAAGATACTCACTTTTACGCACACATATTGTAAACTAAGTTAGAAACGTGTGCCTTAAGTTAGTTGAATGCTATGTGAATCAACCTGCACAACTGCCTGTAACCCCTCTGTGTTAACTTTGACACTACCACTTTAGGGGGTGGGAGAGTTCAGTGTGTACATGTTTGGACCCTGCTTTGGGGAGTGCTGAAAGTTCAGTGTGTCACTGCAGTGGTGCCTGACTGTCCTCTCTCCCGAATAACTCTCCCCCTCTAGGAGAAAGACTTGATCCCCAAGCTGTTTCAAGTACTGGCCCCTCGGTACCAAGGTCAGAATGGGGGCTACACGAGAATGCTGCAGATCCCAAATCGGAGTAAGCAGGATCGGGCCAAGATGGCAGTGATCGAGTATAAAGGGAACTGCCTCCCACCCCTGCCCCTGCCTCGCAGAGACAGCAACCTTACACTTCTAAACCAGCTGCTTCAGGGCTTGCGGCAGGACCAGAAAGCAAGCATCCACAGCTCCCACACAGCTCAAACACCAGGGATTTAACTGGAGCCAAAGGGTGTATAGCACCCTCATCAGTGCCCATGCTCACAGTAATCTCTAAGAAAAACTGGAGCTAGAGTCATTAACGGACAGTCTTCATGGAAAAGTTTCTGGGGAACCAGATAAATCATCTCTTTGCCCAGTAGATAAAATTCATTATATGAATGTATGTATGTATGTATATATTTTTTTTCCTCTCGTTGGGATTTCTGGAGAATGAGAACTATCCAAATGCTCAGTCTCCTTGGGTTAGTGAATTCACTGCTTATGTTTCTGGCTCTTCATTTGGGTTGTTTGGTTAGCACAGTTTTGTTTTTCTTAATGCCAGTTTATATGGGGCACGTATCCTATAGTTCCAAACTGGCCTCCAAAGGTGATTGAGTTTTGACATCTCGCATAGAGATTGAGCCCCTAGGATTTCTTAGAGAAAGATTACTCCCTGACAGGGACCTAGAATTGAACACCTAGAATTGAACCTTCCATAATAATCTGATACTTTGGGAAACTTCAAGAAACACTACAACTATTCCTGTTTCTAGGCAGGATCACATATTACCCCCATGTGTGTTCCCCTCAGCCCTGAATAGACCTTAGAGGACAGGACCTGAGAACTCGGATGTACTACCGTCCTGGTCAGCGTCAGTGGAAGCATTCAGTGAAGGATAAGCCCCTTCCTCTTGGAGTTGGGGGTGGGGGAATAAAGGAGATAGTTGAAGTAGGAGAAGGATTAGGAAGTTAAATGTGATGGGAATTTCCTGGAAGCTTTTATTGTTGTCAAATCTGGGCTTCTCTGGGAATTCAGAAAAGGGAAATCCGGCTTCCGAGTGGCCACGGCATAGGAGAAGTAGGAAGCTCCTTTATATCCACTAATTATTGTGAACCCAGACTTAGCCCAGCCAGGCTCCCCATTCCTCAGGCTCAAAGGTTTGACCAGGGTAGTAGTCATGGGAAGACTTGTAACTATCATTCCTGCCTGAACACTTGAGACAGCAAGGCCTGACAATTCCTGTATGTCTAGCACAGTGAAAAGAAGAAATTCCATCTTAGGCTGGACCTTCAGAGTGTAATGGGCTTGCTGAACCTAACCATTGTCAGAAAATAAGGTGAGGGTCGAGGGGGTCACTGATCTAGTGACAGAGCTCTATGCTATGTCACTGCAGCTGCTCTAGGCTTAAAATTCATCTGCTCCCAACAGGGTTCTTCCATCTCTTTCCCTCTAATTTGTCCTTCACACTATTGCCAGAAAGCTCTTTCTGACATGTTTTTAGTGGCATATCATAGATACACAAAGCATTTTTTTCAATAAACCTACAATTCTGAATGCTTCCCCCAAATTCACCCCCTTCCTATCCTCTTGGCATGAACATTCACCTCACCTAGATATCTTGGAGTAATCCCCAACTCCTAGAGAAAGTACTTTCTTTACAATTAAAACCGCATCTGTTAAGTATTATCACAGGTGGGTTATGGCTGGACTCTACTAGCTTTTCCTCTCAGTCCCCAGAAACAGACCTCCCCTTGGGGCTTTCAACAGTTCCTGAGCATCTAAGCATCTGCTACTATCCAGCATCATTTTAGTCCCTAGGGATACAATCTTGATCAACTGTTTGGTATATGTCAGGCCCTAGGCTAGGTACTAAGGATATAGAGGTGAGAAGAAACAACCTTTGCCGTCAAGGAACTCACAATCTGAAGTGCCACTTCTGCTGCCACGATGGCCTCAGGGACAGTGCATCTTTAATATTTTGGCCCATAAAAGAATACGTGAGTCCTAGAACACTTACTAAAGGCTCAGGGATAACACAAGGGAAATAAACAACAACACATCCGTTTTCTAATCTGGCCTGTAAATAACTTTTTTCACCTCGGTGGAATATGCCCTCAAAATCCATCTAAGTACCTCTTTAATAAATTCCAAACCCTCAAGAGAGGGGCCCAGATAAACTGGAGTTCCCTCTTTACTTTCACAGGTTCTCTGTCTTGGGCCCCAGTTCTTTATGGCAAGGTTGACAGCTATGCCCACTTCTTTCAAAAAATGACAAGGGTACTCCAGTTTCACCAAACCAGTGACGTAATGTAGTACAGCCCAGTATCCAAAGGAGACCCTACAAAAGCCAGGCACTGCTTACTTACACATATTCTATAGTCAAATGAGCAAGTCTCGTTGCTTTTATTTCCATAATGTTTCTAAAACCTGCAGTCATCTCTCCCTAGTCTGAAATCTAAGACATCTCTATCTCGGATTACTGCCAAAGCCTCCTTCCTAACTTGCCTCCCTCCACACTGCAGATGAAGTAAGAGAAATGTGATGTTTTAATTCTCTGATGATCTACAGTGCCTCCTCCTTTCCTATGGGGAAAGAATCCAGGTTCCTTACCATGGTCCCCTTGGTGACCAGGCATCTGTTCACTGCTCCATCTCCCTCCCTTGCCTCCAATTTTATGTTCAGGAAGCATGGAAGTCCTTATTTTGACTTTCCCTGTGCAGAGCTCCCCTTATTACCTTTTGTTCATGCAGTCTCTACCACCCAGAGAACTCTCCCCCTTTTACCTGCCTAACTTGTACATGGACTTTTGGCATTGGGGTGGCTCCTCTGACCATCCCCACACCTAAGTTCCTTGCTTTGTGAACCTAGGTGTTGCTACAATATTTCTGTAATGCCCTGAATTTACCACGTTGCACTCTAGTTCCCTACAGCTACAGCAGTTGGTTCCCAAACATTCATTAGTCAAAGGTAGTCCTAGTATTTCCATTCCCTTGCTGTTAATGGGCTCAGCGATGGACAGGCCTAAACTAATTTGAAGCAGTACGAATCCGGTCTCTATTGTGCTTGATAAGAATAAGGTAGCATGTTATTGTGAGTGCCATAACTGGCTTTAGTCTGAAGATAACACGGAATGGTAGGTCAGAACAACTAAGAGAAACTATATAGTAATAATCTTTCGTGATTCTTCCCACTTGCCCTGGGTTTTCTGTTAATTGCTACCAAAACTAATCTGATATATTGATTTGTACCACTGAGCCTTTAGTGTTTCTCAAAAATGCTTTACTATGACCCACAGATCAAAACATATTTTACATCAGAGTACTATTCACATATATGTAATTGAAGCAAAAGCATCACAAAATATTATTTACCTTAACAAATATGATGCACACTGATATTGTCAACTCTTTTCTTGTTACCTTTTTAAAATGCTGGTGCCAGTTCGCTAAAGTAACTTTTACAACTAACGGTTTATAACCTGTGTTTTGAAAAACACTGATCTGAACCGATATTACAGTGACTCACCATTGCCTTTGCTGGATAAAATCCAGACTTCTCTCGTGACACAAAGGCATTCGATGGCCTGGCCCAGCCGCCTCTCAGCCTCTTCTACCACTATTTGCTATCCTTCCTAGGAAATTACTTCTTCTCTGAATATATCATACCTTTGGGCACGAGGCTTCTACTGTAGCTTGCCTCCTTTCACGTTACTTCTTACTAATCATGTGATTCTCTCCTCCGAAGTCACTTTTTTGAGGCTACCTCCAAACTTCACACAACCCTCCAAACAGAACTAGGTTCCTCCTTGTGTGCAGTTACAGTCTTCTGGGCTTATGCGTATCAAAGTGCCTGTCTGCTTCACTGACTCCACTCAGCGGAGCTCCCAAAGCCGGGAACTAGGACTCAAATCTGCTGGATAACTCTTCCTACCATAGGACCTGATTCATAATATGCTTATTAAGTGAGGAGGAGTGAGCCATATGTTATCCATGACATTCAACTCGATAGCTGAGCTTGACAAAACCAATAAACATGGTACTATGCAGGCACAGTGCTAAGCTACACTGCTGGAAATACCAAGACTAAAGAAATGGGGTCCTTCCTCTCCAGGGATTTACATGCTCATGACTGTCAAGAGTGTGTGTGTCTTGCACGCGTGCTCACTCTCTTGCTCTCTCGCTCTCTGTCTCTCTCTAAATAAACATTAAAGAAAAAAAAGAATGTGTGTTTAATTCATTTCCCACACATTTCATATTCCAACTTCCTGAAATATTTCTAACCAACCTATCGGCAGAAGACACCTATACTTTTCCCAAGTGTTAACCAGAAGCTGAAATGATGTCTCTTGTGACTTATTCACTGAATTCCCCCAAGCAAAACTGGACATATTCCCGATATTTCCAGTAGTCCAGTTTCGTGTTGCACATCCTTCATTATAGCAATGACACAATTACATTGTTCAGCACCCATCACTAGATTGCAAACTCCTTGGGGGTAGAGGGACATATCTAATTTACTATCATGCCACCCAACAGAGAACATGGGACAAAGTGGGCATCTATAAACGTCTATTGACCGAATCAGTGCACTGTGCTAAGTTTGTCAGCCTAGGTCTGCATTTTGGTTGGGCTCAGTAATTCCTCCCTTCCATGGTTTCCTCCCATTTCATCTGAAAAAAGAACTTCCTGCAAAGCTGATTGCCCATTGTTCACTGCAGGATAATGTTTGTACCCTTAGGCTTTCCCCTCCCTGCCCTTAAATGCATGGGCATATTATAGCTCTCCTCTGACCCTGGGAATGAATTTGGTAGTTAAATTTCAGATGCCCTGATAATAGAAATGGTCTGTGTGTTATATTTCAAGGGAAAAAGTTTAAACTTTTCTGACATTTTAAATTCTGTTCCATAATACATGTTTAATATAAAAACTGGTTTTCCTCTTACAAATTAAATATTGTAAATTAGACACACAAGTTTCCTGTCAAAATTGATGCTATAGGAAGATGAGCCTGTTTACACTGTGGCTTCACATTTACCCTGACATACTACTGTGTAGCCCAGCACAAGAAGCACAACGTTGGGAGTTTTACTGCTATTCACTTTCAAGGAGATGAAAATACAAAAAAAAAAAAAAAAAAAAAAAAAAAAAAATGTTCCTAGAGATATCACTGAAAATGTTCTGCCATTGTTCTGACTTAATTTGTAATTGCTTTTGCTTAAAATGATCTCAGAATCTTTCTTACAAGTATTTTTTTTCTTTTGTCCCAGAAGGAAAAATGGTTTCATTTTTGTATGTGCTGAGTTTGAGATGCCTGAGAGCATCTGGAGCTTAGGAAAGAGTTCTTCACTGGGAGAACATTTTGGGAGTTGTTGGCAATCAAAGCTAAGGAAATGGATGGGGTGACTCAGTGTATATATAGAAGGAAAGGAGGCTGAGATCAGACATTATGGGACAGACAGGATATAGAAGCTATGAAGAAGACTGAGAAATTGCCTTTAAGATAGGCAAGAGAACCTGCAAAATTCACAATTTCTAGTACAATGCACATAGGCACTCAAAAAAATAATTATCAAATCTATTTAGCAAGCGTATTCCTTCTACATTCAAAGCACTATGGAAATACAGAAAATACAAAGACCCAGCTGGCCATTTGGAGGGAGAAGAGCATATAGTAAGACAGATACTATGAAAGTGGTGCACACAGGCATACTGAGTACCAAGAAAGAAGGTGAGCGTGGAATTTTTCAGAGGAAACAATACAAGGGCTAAATCCTAAAGAATGAATAGGTATTCATTAAGCATGGGGGAAAGAAGTCAGCTTGGAGGACATTACAGGCAGCAAGATCTGCAGGTATAAATGCACTGAATTATGAAACAGCATGGAGTGGTTGAGAAATTCCAAGTAAGTAATTTGGTACAGCTGGGATTTAGTATTTGAGGAAGAAGTGGAGGAAATGAAGCAGGAAAGCCAAGCAAGATCAGGTTACAAAGGGCCCTGTAAGACATGATAAAGTGCTTAGTTTTTATACTGAAGACCAGGGAAAGCCACTGAAGGATTTTTAAATGGGGAGAAAAGGGATCAGATTTACATTTCAGAAAGATTATTCGTGCATGGGTCAGAGGGGCAAGACTAGAAGCAAGGAAACCAAATAGGAGGCTAGTTAATGAATCCAGAGGGAATTGGTAGAAGACTAGATGAGGCCAGAGGCAGGGGAGATGGAGAGAAGCTGACCAGACAGCTACAGAGGAGACAAGAGACTAGACATTGTATGTAGTTACATGAGGGAGAGGAAGAACACAAGAGTCGAGGATGACACCAGGTTTCTACCTGGGCAGTTGGGTGGAGTAATTACATTCACAGAGAACAAGGATAGCAGAGGAAAAGCAGATTTGAGATCACTGTGCTGAACTTTGTTGTAGGCATATTTGTGTTAAGGAGCTATCTCGTGAACAGTTATTCTGGAGGTCAGAGGATATGCGTAAGCTAACAATACAGATGTGAGAGTCACACACACAGGGGAGTTGAAGCAATTATACTAGATGAGATTTCCTACTCAAAAAATACACAGTAAGAGAAAAAGAAGGCCTAGGAGATAGCAACATTCAAAGGCCAGACAGAAAGAAACTCCCTGAGGAGGATGAAAAGAAGGACCACAACTAGAACATTGGTGTGTCAAAATCCAGAGAAAGAGGGTGTCAAAAATATCCATTTGTGTCTATCTCCCTCAATAGATTGAGTTCTTGGGGGCAGACACTAGATAATTTTGTATTCTCAGAACCTAATGTTGGCCAGGCTCCAGAGTAGTGGATTAGTGAGGATCTTTAGCCATTGAACTTGGAAATGAGGATGTTCACTGCTGACCTCTGATAGAGCAGTCTCTTGAGAGAGGCAAAATCAACAATCCTAAAGACAACTTGAGAAGTATGACAATGAACGGGGGGGGGGGGG
>NW_024412647.1:6587-18313 GCF_014898765.1 Herpailurus yagouaroundi | reverse complement strand
AATCCTAAAGCAACTTGAGAAGTATGACAATGAACGCGGGGGGGGGGGGGGGGGGCGCGGGGAGAAGGGGCACCTGGATGGCTCAGTCAGTTAAGTGTCAAACTCTTGATTTCAACTCAGGTCATGACCTCATGGTTTATGAGTTTGAGCCCCACATCGGGCTCTGTACTGACAGTGTGGAGGCTGCTTGGAATGCTCTCTCTCATCATCGCTCTCTGTCCCTCCCCCACTCATTCTCTCTCTCTCTCTCTGTCTGTCTCTCTCTCTCTTTCAAAATAAATAAACTGTAAGGAAAAAAAAAAAAAGAAAAGGGAAAACAGGGTAGAGATATACCAGCAACTTGAGAGGAAAGCAGATTTTAAAAATAAATTTTGAAGGTTAATGTATTCACTTTTGTTGTGGTCTGAATGTGTGTGTCCTCCCAAAATTCATATGTTGAAATCCTAATGCCTGATATGGCAGTATTAGGGGATGGAGCCTTTGAGATGTGCTTAGGTTATGGTGAAGCCCTCATGAATGAGATTAGTGTTCTTATGAAGAAGACCCACAGAGATTCCTTGCCCCTTCCACCATGTGAGATAACAATGAGAAACCACTGGCTATGAACCAGGAAGAGGGTCCTTCACCAGAACTTGACTGTGCTAGCACCTTGGCCTTGGACTTCCCAGCTTCCAGAACTGTGAAAAATAAATTTCTGTTGTTTATAAACTATCCAGTCTGTGGTATTTTATTTTTGGAGCCTGTAAAGACTAAGACAATTTTATGATAAGTACCTTTGCCAAGCCTTAGTTATGGTGACACTTAAGGGTATATATAAATTGAGAGAAAAGTAAAAAATCTTGGGTTGAGGGCAAAGCGGGAGGAGGAGAGCTGTCCTATTCCCCATTGTGGCTTTATGGAACCCCATTGGTTCCTCTGCCTTTATTGAACGTTCTTTCTCTTTTTGGACTCGAAGCACTGGTTATACCACCTTCTCCTGATGGTCTTCTGATGGTCTTGGCCTAAGCTGCTGAGGCATGCCTAGAGCACCTGCTGACCCAACAACCTACAGGAAGTCAGTTGGCAAAGCTTGCAGTTTGACATGTCTGCCTTTGATGAAAAATCATGTTAGTACAAATGAGGGGCGCCTGGGTGGCTCAGTTGGTTAAGCGTCCTACTTCGGCTCAGGTCATGATCTCCCAGTTCATGGGTTCGAGCCCTGTGTCAGGCTCTGTGCTGACAGCTCAGAGACTGGAGCCTGCTTCGGATTCTGTGTCTCCGTCTCTCTCTGCTCCTCCTCAACTCATGCCCTGTCTCTCCCTCTCAAAAATAAATAAATATTAAAAGTATTTTTTTTTAATGAATGGTTAAGTCCAGTCAGTCAGAGATCTAACACGATGGGCTACACCAGACAGACAGAGAATAGAATATCATGAATTCAAAATATGACTCAGAGGTCAACATGGAACTAGCAGAGATAGAAGTAAAACAGAAAGGTCAAAGGCATCTCTGGAGGAGTTTTACAAACACTGAGAATCAGCTCCCCCCTCTACCCTTTTTATAACAGGCTGTGTCATTCATGCTGGGCTGATTGGGGATAAAGACAGGGGAACATAGCTTCTGATCACTCACACATTCAGTAAAGTCTTAGGTCCAGAGTCTTGCTCAGCATCCCAAGACCTACTACCATTCTATCAATGTGGATGCCCCATCCAAGACCCCACAGTTCTTTATTTGTTCTTTCCTGAAACGCATTCATCCACCCCAGTCTCTTTAGCAGGACTCTGACCTTTCATGACCAGATCTACTTCACCCTTGATACTTTATCCTCCAGAAGCTCATTCTCTACATCCAGCTTCTTGCCTCTGGTTCTCTCATCCCCTTGCACACATACCAAACTTTCAACTTCTTGTAAATCTAGTTGTTTGAACTCTCTCTCCCTTTGTGTACCAGGCCTTTCTTCCTTTTCAACACAGCCTGGATGTCATGATCCAATACTTCATCTGTTCTCATGGCAGTTCCTATTCAATCCCATGCCTTTCTCTGCCACCTACCTACTAATCCCAGATTCCTCTTCTCTTGTGCCCTCATCACTGAGAGCTCTTAGGAAAAAATATTATACGACCATTGGAACTGGCATCAATAGAGCTGGACCCTGAGCACGACTCAACAAACCTGGATTGCTCAATCCTGTCATCTCTGTGACTCCTGCACACTCTCTCTGCTTTTCTTAAACTCTTTGATTCACCTTCATCTCTTACTTAACCTCACCTCATACTTTAAAAAAAAAAAAAATGGAGACTGTAGGCATCATCTTCTCAATTTCCTATTCTCCTGACCCTTATCTGCATCCAGGAACTAGGCAATTAGTTGAAAATCTATTACTGAAGACAATTCATCCAATGACCATGCTACTCAAAAGTCACTCAGCAATTTTTTCAAATTTATCAAACTTGCAGTTTGACACCAACATCCATTTTGATAAAATTATCAAGTCACCAAAAATGTTTCTGTCAATAACTTATCAAATTTATAGAAATTGTGTTATATGGGAAGGTTTAATAGCTTTGTGTCACAGTTTCAATTCATGTCAGTTTGACTTACTTTACTTTTAGTTTTAGTTTTATCAGTCTTTTCATTAGATCTGTTGTGTACCAGATTTCAGTCAAACTCTGTTGAATGTCACTTTTGTGTGGTGCTCATATCAGACACTTAGAGTTCAGATGCCTAAAATAAATAGATAATACTCACTTGATCAAGCTGATAAGTCAATCTATGAATTAAGAACAGCTAAAAACAGCACTTTCTAATTCATTCTGTGAGGCAAGTATTACCCTATACTAAAACAAGAAAAACACCTCACAAGAACTCTCTCTCTCTCTCTCTCTCTCTCTCTCACACACACACACACACACACCAATATCACTTAAGAATTTAGATGCAAAATTCCTTCACAAAATACTAGCAAACTGTATCCAACAACATAGAAACAGAATTATATGCTCTTAACAAGTGGTGTTTATCCCCAGAATATAAGGTTGGTTTACCATTCTAAAAGCAAGTAATGTAATACAACATACCATGTCAATAGAATAAAAAACAAAACCACATGGTTATCTAAGTAGACACACAAAAAGCATTATACAAATTCTGACACATTTTCATTATGAAACATTCAATAAACTAGGAAAAAAGAGAGTTTTCTCAACATAAAACAGGACATGTATGAAAAATGCACAGCTTACATCATACTTAATATTAAAAGACTGGGTATTTTGTCTCTAAAACCAGTAACAGGACAAGAATGTCTATTCCTACTACTTCTATTCAACATTGCATTGGAGGCACCACCAGAGCAACTGGACAAGAAAAAGAAATAAAAGACATATGTATTGGAAAGGAAGAAGTAAAATTATTACTATTTGCAGTAACATGATCTTATATGTAGAAATTACCAAAGAATACACAAAATAATAATAATAATAATAATAATAATAATAATAACAAAACTAATAAATGAGTTCAGCAAGGTTACAAGATACAAGATTGGTATACAAAAATTAATTGTATGCAAAAATCAGTTGTATTTCTACACACCAGCAAAGAACAATCCAAAAAAGGAATTATAAAAACAAAATTCTGTTTGTAATAGCATTGAAAAGAATAAAATGCTTAGGAATAAATTTAACAAAAGAAATATAAGATTTATACACTTAAAACTACAAAACATTATTGAAATAAATCTAAAAATGCCTAAATAAATGGAAAAATACACATTCATGGATTTGAAGTATTAATACTGGTAAGATGAAAATACTCCTCAAATTGATTTAAGAAACTCAGCATAGCCAAAATAATCCTGAAGAAAAAAAAAAAAAAGAATAAAGCTGGAGGACTTTACTTCTTGATTTAAAAAAATTCTACCCTATAACCAAGTCTGTGTGGTACTGGCCTAAGAAATAGTTCAATGAATAGAATTAAGAGGCCAGAAATAAACCTAAATTTAGGGTCAACTTATTTTTTGATAAGGATGGAAAAAAATTAAATGAGGAAAGATGTCTTTTCAACAAATGATGCTAGGACTAAATATCTATATAAAAAAGAGTAAAGTTGTATCCCTACCTAATACTACATATGAAAATTAGCTCAAATGGATTGTAGACCTAAAACTATAAAACCATTAGAAGAAAACATAGCAGTAAATTTGTCCTTGGATTAGACAATGGTTTCTTAGTTAGATATGATGCCAAAAGAATATGCAACAAAAGGGAAATTAGACTTTATCAAAATTTAAAATTGTCATAATCCAAAGCACACCATTAAGAAAATGAAAACAATCCACAGAATGGAAGAAAATATTTGCAAATCATATATCTGATAAGGAACTTGTACCAGGAATATATCAAGAATCCTCACCTCTCAAAAACAAAAAAGACAAATAACCCAATTTTAAAAAGGTTTTGAATAGGTATTTCTCCAAATAATGTACATAGCCACTTTCTCATTTGACAAGAATTGGGAGCCCCACCAGGTTCTCACTGTGAAGATCTGGAGAAAATTTCCTCATGCTTCCTGAAGGAGGACAGAATATGAATGATGCACAGAGTGGTCTGTCTGTTCTCTTTAGCAAGTCTTGCCCTCCAGGGAAACTATTTTACTAGAGCCTAAGCAACATGGGTTTACCAGAGTCTAACTGACATGGAGGAAGGAACACACCCAATTTCAGCTACTTCTAGCCTTCCTGTCCTAAGGTGGGAAGGCTAAGGTGAGAAGTGGGGGAGAAAAGCTCAGAGACATTTGTGAAAGTCATAGCCCAAGGACACAAGCTCATTAAAAGGACTATAGAGTAGTTCTTCTTCCCCCACACCTTATCATCACATCAACAGGGCTCCTGTATAATAACAGGAGTCAGGGCTAAAAGAACCGCAAGCCTCAGACGCTATTTAGTAAGGAGTCTCTAGGGAAACCCAGCACAACAGGGAGGACAAAAACAAGGGCACTAGAGGAAAATTTAACCTCCAATACCACAGTTGCAGCACACTACCTAACTCCCAGCCAATAATCATAAAATCTCAAACTAAAGACATCTACCTCAGTTCCTTTTACCTGATCAATCATGTTCAGTTTCAACCAAAAAATTACAAGGCATGGTAAAAGGCAACAACGTTTGAAAAGACAAAGCAAACATCAGCACCACACTCAATATGGCACAGATTTTGGAACTATGGGAAATTTTAAATAACTATGGTTATGTGCTAAGGGTGCTAATGGAAAAAGTGAGCAGCATGCAAGAAGAAATGGGTGATGTAAGCAGAGAGAAGAAAACTCTAAGAGAGAATTGAAAGGAAATGCTAGAAATTTAAAACATAGTAATGGAAATGAAGAATGCCTTTGATGGACTTATCAGTAGACTGGACACAGCCAAGGGAAGAATCAATAAGCTTGAAGGTACATTTAATACAAACTTCCCAAGCTGAAAAGCAAAGAGAAAAAAGCAGGGGGCGGGGGGCGGGGAAGAATAGAATATTCAAGAACCATGGGACAATAAAACAAATACCAAAAACTGGAACAATAAGAAAGTATATATAATAGGGGCACCTGGGTGGCTCCGTTGGTTAAGCGTCAGACTTCAGCTCAGGTCATGATCTCATGGTCTGTGAGTTCAAGCCTTTTGTTGGGCTCTGTGCTGACAGCTCAGAGCCTGGACTCAACTTTGGATTCTGCATCTCACTCTCTCTCTGCCCCTTTTCCACTCATACTCTCTCCTTCTCTCCCAAAACTAAATAAACATTTAAAAAAGTATATTATAATGGGTATACCAGAGAAAAAGAAAGAGAAAAAAAGAACAGAGGAAATATCTGAAGTAATAATGGCTGAGAACTTTCTGGAATTAATGGCAGACACCAAACCACCAGATCCAGAAAGCTCAGAGAACACCAAGTATGATAAATACTGGGGGAAAAATTTACACCTAAGTGTAGAAAACTACAGAATATTCAAACTACAGAAAATATTCAAACCACAGAAAATTAAAGACAAGAGGAAATCTTGAAAGAATCCACAGAAGAAGATATACAAATAGCCAATAAGCATATAAAAAGATGCTGAGGGGTGCCCAGGTGGCTCAGTCCCTTAAGCATCTGACTCTTGATTTTGTCTCAGGTCATGATCTCACAGATCATGAGTTCGAGCCCCATGTGGGGCTCTGTACTGACAGAGCAGAGCCTGCTTAGGATTCTCTGTCTCCCTCTCTCTCTGCCCCTCCCCTGCTTGCTCTCTTTCTCCCTCTGTCTCTCTTTCTCTCTCTCTCTCTCTCTCTCTCTCTCTCACACACACACACACACACACACATACAAATATATAAATAAATATTTTTTTAAAAAAGATGTTAAACATTAGTCATTAGAGAAAGGCAAATCAAAACCACAGTGAGATACCACTCCACACCCAATAGGATGATTATAATAAAAAAAGATGAATAATACGTGTTGGAGAGGATGTAGAGAAATTAGAACCTTCATACACTCCTAGAAGAAATGTACAATGGTGCAGCTTCTGTAGAAAAGTTTGGCAACATTTTCTCAAAATTTCCTCAAAATGTGAACCACGGTTTACAATATGTGACACACCAGCAGTTCATTCCTAGGTATATACCCGAAGGAACTAAAAAGATGTGTACACACTAAAACTTGTATATAAATATTCATAGTATTATTCCTAATAGCCAAAAAGTGAGAAAAAATCCAAATGTCTTTCAACTGATGAATGAATAAACAAAATGTGATCTATCCATCTGGTGGGATATTAGTCAGTCATAAAAGGGAATGAAGTACTGATACATGCTAAAACATGGATGAACAGGGGCACCTGGGTGCTCAGTCGGTTAAGTGTCAGACTCTTGATTTTGGCTCCGGTCATGATCTCATGGTTCGTGAAATCAAACCCCTCATCAAGCTCTGTGCTAACAGTGTGAAGCCTGCTTATGATTCTCTCCCCCTCTCTCTGCCCCTACTACTCTCAAAATAGATAAATAAACATTTAAAAGATTGTAAAGTAAAACATGGATGAACCTTGAAAACATGCTAAGTGAAAGAGGCCAGGTCCTTGCCCGGCTAGCTCAGTCAGTAGAGCATAAGACTCTTAGGCAAAAGAAGCCAAACACAAAAGACTACATACTGTATAGTTCCACTATGAACTATGCAGAAAAGGCAAACCCACAGATACAGAAAATAAATTATTGGTTGCAAGGGGCTGAGGGGAGGAAAGAATGGGGAGTAATTGCTAGAGGGTATGGGGTTTCGTTTGGTTCAATGAAAATACTCTGGAATATGTGGTGATGGATACACAACTCTGAATACACTAAAAACCACTGTGAATTGTACACTTCATAAAGATGAATTTCAGGGTATATAAATTGTATTGCAATAAAACTAAAACATAAAAAACAAAATCAAAGTAAAAACTATTTAGAAGTAATAACTACATACTCAAGGATAAGAATAAGTAAGATCTTTCTAAAGTACAGTCTTCCTATTCTGATATGAATGGAACTGGCAGAAATTCTACCAATGCTTCTTAGATGTCACTATGGCACAAGGCTCATTTACCAATCGTCATCATGATATCTTAGAATAATTATCTTGAATTAATGAGTTTATATTGGAATTCATATAGTTAACTTTATCACTTATTATAGTAACTTAATATCATCTACCAACCAGTATAAAAATAACAGTATGGTCATAATCAGCCCACAACTATATATTTATTAAAATTGCAATGGACGAAAAGAAGTTTTTAAAAAGGCAAATTATTGGGAAAAAAATAAAAAGGCAAATTATTGGATTGAAAATCTTTTAGAAAAGGGGCACCTGGGTGGCTCAGTCAGTTAAGTGACTGACCCTTGATTTTGGCTCAGGTCATGATCTCACAGTTCATCAGATGGAGCCCCAAGTCGGGCTCTGCACTGATGTCAAGGAGCCTGCTTGGGACTGACTCTCCCTCTCTCTCTCTCTGCCCCCTCCCTCCCTCTTTCTCCCTCAAAATAAATTAAAAAAAAAAAAACATTTAAAAAAAAACAGGAAAAGAAAATCTTTTAGAAGATAGAACCCCCCACCATGATTGTTTACCAAAAATTTTTTACATTTGAGTCATCGCATAACACTTATAGAGCAAACTACACAAGTTCTCATTCCCAAAAGTCATAGATTCGAAGGAAAAACTTAGAATACACTGAACTTTGGCCAGCCATGCCAAAATGACTTCAGTGAAACAGCTGCAAATAAATTAAAACTAAAAGTAAGCTAAGCTAAACTTCAAATGAGTGAACTGATACTTTGTAGAAATCTTCCAAAAGTACTTAAAATCTGCCCAACCATGCAAGTTGTTGTAAACTATACATACAATTAAAAGAAATAAAATTTAGTTAAATTGACAAAATTGGTAATTTCAGCAAATTGATCACTGTGAATTGAAATTGAAAGAACCGGCCTTCGCGGAGCACCTGGGTGGCTCAGTCAGCTGAGCATCTGACTTCAGCTCAGGTCATAATCTCATGGTCCGTCCATGAGTTGGAGCCCCGCGTCGGGCTCTTCTATCTCTGTCTCAAAAATAAATAAACATTTTAAAAAATTAAATTAAAAAAAACTGGTTTTCTTTACTTCCCATTCCAGAGGATAGTCCTTCCTCCTCTCCATGTTTAATCCCTCCACCTATGTTCTAGATCCTATCCTCTTCTGTTTCCTCTGGCTCTTGCTCTGCGGAGAGAATCAAAGTTTCCTTTTTTCTGTCCTAGAATGTCTATGGGGAACTGAAGTCCTTCAGAGGCTGGAAAATATACTTGGTCTTGGAAGATCCCAATTCAGACCATGCCAGACTCTGGCCATTTTTTAATACTCCTGCTCAGTTTCTCCAGGGCTGGGCTGGACCAAAGAGTTTTGATGACTGCAGCTTCTCATGAGCGTTTGAACAGGGGGCTAAGGCGTGGAGCAGTCTGAAACCGAGCTCTGATGCTACCCAGTGCCTCTTCTGGCACTAAGAAGAATCAAATGAGGAACAGCTCAGCCAGTGAGACCTGTCAGGCCTTATTCTGTCATTCAGGATCATTGTTCACAAGTCAGGCCTTCTGGGTCATCTTTCCTTTCTCATTTGGTCATCCCCACACTGATCTTGCCCATAGTTAAGTTTTCCTTCGGCTGCTTCCCTGCTGTTTAATCCTTTCCAGGGTGGACATACCTCCCAAGTTTTTCTGTTCTGAAACCCCCATTTAATGGTGACAACCCCCTAAATTCTCATTCCCTTTTTATATCTCTGAGCCCCCACTTCCTCTGCTAGAGACTGACTTTGCTTAAGCACGTCTTCACTTCTGCACATCCTTCCACATGGCAGGGGAGAAGAGGGATGGGGTCTCCAGTCTCAGGGCTCCCCAAGGCCCAAATACAGACAACCACTTCACACATGCACCAACCTTTGAGAATCACACCATGTTGTCATACGAGCCTCCACCCTCCTCAGCGCTGCCATGAAATGACCTCCCTTCTTTATCATCAAGGACTTTAGTGTGGCTATGGCTGTGAGGATGGCCATCCTCAACTGGCCATCAGTCTCCTTACCAGTGTCTCCACTCCTTTAACACTCACCTGAAGTTCCCAACATGTTGCCTCTCTCCCCAACGCCCCTCCAGAGAGAAGGAGATCGATCATTTGATGGCCTCAAATCCCTGTCCTGTCCACCCTCCTCCCCCACTGCCATCATACCCTCACACATGAACTTTCTGCATCCTCCCCACCTTCCCTTCCTATCTCTTCTGCTAAAAAACAATTGTTTCTCGTACTCATGGTGACTTCTCCAGTCCCTCTTCTCTCCTCTGGGGCCTGCTCCACCAGTCATTGCCTCTCTGTGAGCTCCTGACCCACGGTGTCAAACATGGTCCTGCTGCTTTCTTCCAAGCAGCTGTCCATTAGTCCTTCCCTTCCCCACTCTTCCTCCCAGCCTCCTGCTACTGCCTCTCTCTCCTCACTGCACTCACTGAGTAGTGGTCCTTGATTCTGCTACCTCGGTAATATCCTTTCTTCAACTGTGGAATAGAAGCCCGCTTCATATCAGTCATACCCTTAACAAATATTGACTGAACACCACCTATGTGCACGCAAGCAAGTCTGTGCCACAAAGGAGAACACACCAGATAGACTGTTTAGTGGCATATTTAGATCTTTAATCAAGTATTCACACACCAGAAACTTGCAATTGTGATAACTACCACAAAGGAGGAGTACCAGGCACCATGAGAATCCATCAAATGTACTGATCTAGTTGGAGAAGTCAGGAAGGAGGTCTGTGACTAAGTGATGCTTCAGCTGAGGTCTGAAGGTTAAGTGAGAGGTCACTTAACCAAGGAAAGAACCAAAGCATGCCCTGGTCAAAAGGACAAGTTCATGCCAAAGCATTTTTAACAATCATTCTAAATAGGAGCTGCCATCCTCTTAATTGTTCTTGACTCTGCTCCCAAGATTGATCTAAATGGGCATGTGAGTCAGCCCAGACCATCTGGAGTCTTTCTCCAGGATTTCTGATTTTTTTTGTTTTTGGTGTTTAATAAGACCTACTTACCTATTTTTTAGACTAATCACATATGTAATATTAATTTTAAGATTAGTGTAAAACATCAGGAAGGATAAGAGATGAATCTTCCAAACAGAGTAATTCCAAATAATATGCTATATAATATAATGTAGATCATATGTGCCCCCCCCCCGTCCAGGAGGTGGAGCTTAATTTCCTCCTCCCTCACTATGGGACTTAGAAACTCACTTTCAAAGAACAGAATATGGAAAGAGAAAAAAAAAAAGTAGCTTTACAGTACAAAGATCTGGCAGACACAACCTTAATGAAGCGATCAAAGTCAACATCACCAGTGATAATTCATGTTGCTATCATGTACACCCAATATAATGGAATGAGAAGGGCACTGTACCTCCCTGGCGCCTCTTTCCAGGTTAATCATAAGAAAAGCATCCGAGAAACCTGAACTGAGGGATGTTTCCCAAAGTGACTGGCCAGTACTCTACAAAATTGTCAAAGTCATGAAAAAAACAAAAACAAACACAAAAAACAAAGACAGAGAAACTGTCACAGACCAGAGGAGACTAACTAATTGTGAAGATTAAATGTAATGTGGTATCCTGAATTGAACCCTGGGATTGAAAAAGAAAATTAGTGAGAAAAAAAAAAAAACTGGTGAAATCAGAATAAAGTCTGGAGTTCAGTGGACAGTGATGTACCAGCGTTAACCTCTTGTTTTTGACAAATGTATCATAATTATTTAGGATGTTATCATTAGAGGAAACCGGGTGAAGGGTACGTGGGAACTCTCAATACTATCTTGGCAACTTTGCAATCTAAAATTCACTCCAAAATAAAATAAAAAATTTAAATAAGTAGGAGAAGATGAAGCAAAATAAAATAAAATGAAAAGCAGAAACTAGAGACACAGAGGAAGTCTTGGTGGTATTTGAGTTTCTGTTCCATTTGCCAGTCAACTCCCAGGTTTGGTACCCTGGGCCAATAAATATACCCTTCTTTCCTCAGGGAATTCAATTGGGTTTCTTTCACAGACCATGAAGTGTTCACTCTTACACAGTCACCACCGTTTTACCTCCACTCCCTCCTTCTCCCTCTGTGGTCTGGTTTCTTTCCCATTTTCTCTCTCTCTCTCTCTCTCTCTCTCTCTCTCTCTCTCTCTCTCTCTC
>NW_024412647.1:0-6577 GCF_014898765.1 Herpailurus yagouaroundi | reverse complement strand
CTCTCTCTCTCTCTCTCTCTCTCTCTCTCTCTCTCTCTCTCTCTCTCCTTTCTCTTAGCAAATTTTATTTATAAAATACAGTATTATCAACTATAGTCACCATGCCATACATTAGATCCTCAGACCTTATTTGTCTTCTAACTGAAAGTTTGCACCCTTTTACCAATCTCTTCCCGTTTTTCCCATCCCCCACCTATCCCCTGGTAACCATCATCCTATAAGCTTCTGTGAGTTCAGTTCGTTTTTTTTTTTTTTAAAGATTCTACATGCAAGTGATACAGTGCAGTATTTGTCTTTCTCTTTCTGGCCTATTTCACTTAGAATTATGGCCTCCAGTTTCAGCTATGTGGTCATGAATAGCAGGGTTCCCTTCATTTTTAAAGCTAAATAATATTGTTTTATTATCTATCTATCCATACCACATTTTATTTATCCATTCATCCACTGACAGACACTTACTTAGGCTGTTTCCATGTCTTTGCTTCTGTCAATATTGCTATAATGAACATGCGGTGCAGATCTCTATTTGAAATGATTTCATTTCCTTCAGATATATACTCAGAAGTAAGACTGCTGGATAATGTGGCAGTTCTATTTTTAATTTTTTGGGAAACCTCCATACGTTTTTTCATAGTGGTCATACTAGTTTACATTCCCACCAACATTGTACAGGGGGTTGTTTCTTCACATCCTCACCAGCATTTGTTATCTCTTGATTTTGTTGTTTGTTTTGTGCTTTTGGAATAGACATCCTAACAGGTATGAAGTCATATTTCATTGTGATTTTGATTTGCATTTCCCTGATGACCAGTGACGCTAAACATCTTTTCCTGTACTTAGTGATCATTTGGATGTCTTCTTTGGGAAAATATCCATTAAGGCCCTTTGCCCTTTTTTAACTTAGGCTATGGGCTTTTTGCTACCGAGTTGTATGAATTTCTTATATGTTTTGGATTAACCCCTTACAGGATATGTGGTTTGGAAATATTTTTTCCCATTCCACAGGCTGCCTTTTCATTTTGTTGATGATTTCCTTTGCTGTTTGTTTGTACTTTTGTTGCCTTTGCTTTTGGTGTCAAATCCAGAAGATCATTGCCAAGACCAATGTTAAGGAGCTTACCCTCTATGTTGAAGTGCTTCTAGGAGTTTATAGTTTCAGCTCTTACATTCAAGTCCTTAGTCCATTTTGAGTTGATTTTTACGTATGGTATAAGATAGTGGTCTAGTTTCATTCTCTTGTATGTGTATAGCCACTTTCCCCAATACCCTTTATTGAATATGGTATCCTTTCCTCTTTGTGTATTCTTGGCAGCTTTGTCAAAAATTAATTGACAATACATGCATAGGTTTATTTCTGGGCTCCCTATTCTGTTCCATTGATCTATGTGTCTGTTTTTATGTCAATACCATACTGTTTTGATTACTAAGCTTTGTAGTATAGTTTGAATTCAGGAAGTGTGGTGCCTCTAGATTTGTTCTTCACCTCCTCTCTTTTGATCACTGAGGTCATCAGCTCCACCCTAATTCCAAAATCTAATGGAAACCTGCCATACCTCATCTTATTGTGGTATTTTTACTCTGTTGACAATTCTCATTTTGTAGCGGTTTCTTTCCTTGTCTTCTGTGAGAACACATTGGGCACTGCTCTCTTGTTCAATTCTTACCTTGTCAGTTGCTTCTTCCCAATCTCATTCATGAATCTTCTTTTGTTATCTACCCCTTAAAGCTGCCCACAACCTGTTTTCACTACATATTCTCCATAAGTGACCACATCCATTCTCATGGTTCTACATAACCACCTTTAGTCTGGTGGCTCTCAAATATTTATCCTCTGAAAATACTCAACTGTCTCTTCTGAGTTCCAAATTTTATATTTAACCATCTACTAGACATCTTCATTCGGCTATTTCACATATGCCTTAAACTCATCGTTTCCGGGGCGCCTGGGTGGCTCAGTCGGTTAAGTGGCCGACTTCAGCTCAGGTCACGATCTCGCGGTCCATGAGTTCGAGCCCCGCATCGGGCTCTGGGCTGATGGCTCAGAGCCTGGAGCCTGCTTCCGATTCTGTGTCTCCCTCTCTCTCTGCCCTTCCCCCGTTCATGCTCTGTCTCTCTCTGTCTCAAAAATAAATAAAACACGTTAAAATAAAAAATAATTAAAAAAAAAGAAAAGAAAACCTCATCGTTTCCAAAACCAGATTCATTATCTTATCTCTCTCTTCACAAACCTGCTTTTCCTTTGTTTCCCCAACTTTATGAGCAACATCACTACTACATGACCCAGGAACACGGAAAGCATCTTAGAATCCTCCTGTCACTACTTCTTCTAGTCAGTCTATAATTTCTCTCATAGTCTACTCCTCTTTTCTAATCTTACTATCACTAACTTAGGTTAGACCCTCACTACAGTATAAGCTGGGCAACTGAAACTAACTCATATCTCGTCTCCTGTGACCCTCAATATTGCAGCCATAATGATGTTAATGTCACATAACCTACTCATTTTATTTCCTGTATTAAATAAAACTTTCAATGGCTGCTCAGAGGCTAAACCCTTCGTATGACATATAATATCCTCCATGATTTGGTCCCATTTACTTTTTCTGGTTTCTCCTTTCATACTAGCCAATATTCCCTACACTCCAGCTAACTCAATCTACTCAGAACCACCACCACTACCACTTATACACCAATCTCCATGGCCAGAAACTATTTTCTTTAATGCTGTTGTGCTTTGGAACATGGTGCTGCTGTTTATTCTGCCTGAAAGTTGTTTCTCCAACTTCTTCATTTGCTATGCTTCTACTCATCCTACAAGATCCAGTTCCAATGTCCTCTTTGTGACACCATTGGCTGACATCCCAACCCTGAGCTGGATGAGGAATCCCCTCTATGTGCACAATCCCATATTTTCCTCTATCATTATACTCCCCAGTACCAATTTGCAGATATGTCTTCACAGTTTACTCTTTAGTCATATCTTAAATATGTATCTTAAGTATAGAGCTGGCACATAGTGGGCACTTACATGTGTCTTCAGTAAATGAAGGAAGCAAGAAAATACATTTAGGTCCTCCCATTTGAAAAACTCTGGCCTCCTAAAATCCCTTTCTCCCCCGCCCCCCCCCCCCCCGCTATTGATCTCTCTTCTTGCCTGCAGTCAAGCCTCTTAAGGAGCAAGCAGGCTGCACTCAAAGTCTTCAGGCCCTCACCTTCCGCTCATTCATTTACTGAGTGCTGACTAGTTCCCACTGCTACAACTCCACCAACCCCATCGTCCCCAAGGTCACCAGCAGCCTACCTCTGGCTAAATCCAGTGGATACTCTTCAGTCCTTACCTCTGGCCTCTTCTGTGCCATTCAACCTTGATGACCACTCCCTGCTTTTGTGACTTCTTTCTTGGCCTTTCCCTTGGCTTTAGTGGTACCACTCGCTTCCCTTTCTTTTGTCTCCCTCTCTGGCCACTCCTCACTTTTCTTTGAAGGCTGCTCCTCCTCTCTTCAACCTTTAAATATTGGAGCTTCTCAGGATCTGTCCTAAACACCCTTCTCTTCCCAATGTACATGCTGCCCCTGAGCAACCTTAGTCACTCCCTTAACTTCTCTTGCCATTTGTCACATTTACAACACAAGCAACCCAAAGCTAAGGTGATACTTCATTTTCCCAGTGAGAAAATCCAAAGAGCTTTTGACCAACCCAAAAACTTATACCTTTAGGGATGAGTATGAAATAATCAAAAGTCTACTTCTATTAGTTAATTTACTACACATATACTATACATACTACAATAGCTAATTTACTATACACATATTTAAATTCAGGTATTGATTTATAAAATAATAAACTATATATATTAATATATTGGCTTATATATAATATAATAATATATTGCCTTATAGATCTGCTTTTTTTCCATTCTCATAATTCAGTAAACAATTTTATTCATACTCTTGGCATGCATCTCCAAAGCAGTGTCTTTCTTACTATTAGGGTCACTTTTAGTCATCTTACCCATTTTCCCAGAATGGATGATCTTCTCTCCAGTCTAAGTGAAGAGTTTGGGACAGGACACAGCACAATTTGAATCCACATATGATTCAGTCACTGGAAACTTTATCCCAAGTCACAAGGGCCATTTACATCACACTAGGGCAGTTGGTTTTTGGCCTGTATCCTGCAACAGTATGTTCTTGACCTCTAAAAACCACTTAGTGTATTATTGCCTTTTAAAAATAATTTCAGTTGTTAATTTCTCTTACGGAAGTAACATTCATACAGCAAAAGCATAAATCATAAGTGTTCCACTCAATAAATTGTCACAAAGCAAAACACAACATCACTGAAGTCAAGAAATAGAACACTTCCAGCACCCCAGAAGCCCCTCCCAAGTACTACTGTATTATTTTTTAAAGCAATCTTTTAAAAGCACATTTAGAGACATCCAACACATGCAGTTGTGAGGTCATACCACCAGGAATAGTTACCAAAGCTGTGTTAAACTTCTTTCACAATGGATTCTGTGACAAGTGATCTATACAAGCATCCAAAATAGCATTGTCGAGGACATTTCAGGTTAATGAGTCTTGCCACAAGAGTAAAAAATAGCACTTATTGAGCACTTACTATGTGCCAGGTGCATAGTCCTCTCTGTATATTAAATCATTTAATCCAGGGGCGCCTGGGTGGCTCAGTGGATTCAGCGATGAACTCTTGATTTCAGCTCAGGTCATGATCTGAGGGTCATGAGATGGGGCTCCTCGCTGAGCATGGAGCCCACTCAGGATTTCCTCTCTCCTTCTCTCTCTGCTCTTCCCTGCTCTCACTCTCGCTTTCATATTCATGCTCTCTCTCTCTCTGTCTCTCTCAAAATAAATAAATAAATAAATAAATAAATAAATAAATAAATAAACAAACAAACAAATGTAAAAAAATAATTTAATCCTTAGACCCACTGTATAGATGAGAAAACTGAGGCAAAGGCAAGTTAAGTAACTTTTCAAAAGCCACAAAGCTTGTAAATGGCAGAGTCTGGACCCCAAACCAGGCAGTCTGGCTCCAGAGTCCACAAGCTTAGTCACCATACCATACTGCCCTATCCAGTGGTTTGTTGTTCAAAATAAATGAGAGCAAACCCTGTAATATGAGAGACTTTGTAAGGACTCAACTCTAAGGTTACTCCCTCTTTCCTGAGGGAAGATTTTGGAAAAACAAAAAAGGCAAAACCTCACCCTGTATTCAAGCTTATACGGTATTTGCAGATGACTCCCAAATATTTATGCCCATCCAGGCCATTGTTCTAAGCTACAAAACCTACCTACCCAGCAGGCACTTCAAAGTCAGCAGCCCAAATGTAAAGTCATCATCTTTCTATGTCAACCTGCAAGCTACTGCTGCTCCTTTTGTCTCGCACAGTGAATGTCATTGCCATCCACTCAGCTTGCAAACCAGACATCTGGATGTTACCAAGGTCTCCAGCCTCTCCTTCACTCCTCTCTTTCCAAATCGCACCCCCTTCTGCTTTAACTGAAACATTGTTTTCTTTTCTCAGAAGTTCCCAGTCTCTCTGTACCACTTTTACACCTCTCAAGCACAGAATACTTTTGGACTCAGCCTACTCACAGTCATCAGGAAAGACAGAAGGGGAAGGGTCAAAACTCTCCCAGTTCTTTGATACTCTCCACCTCTGTCTGATTTCACTCCTTCCCATTTTCTCTTCCAAGTTGTCCCTCGAGCCCCTTCCCAACTCCCTGCCCAGTTCCTATCTCATTTTCCTTTTCTGGGGACTATCTCCCGAGTTAAACCATCAGCCGCAAATCTCTTCTTTCCAATACCTTCCAATCTGTAGCCTCAAATTGGGTATGAAAGAAGAGGGGAGTGAAAGAGAGCTGAGCCATGAAGAAGGGAAAAGGGACAGTGCGTGGGATTAACAGAAGTGACTAGGAGGGAATGGAAAGACGAAGATGGAAGAAGAGGATGGGGAAAGAGGAGGATCGAGAAAGGGATGGCAGAAGGGAATGGGGAGAAGGTGAGTGGAAGGGGGCAAGAGGAGACAGGGAGAATGGGAAGGCAGAATGGGTTGGTGATAAAGGGGAAGAGAAGAGAAGGACAGAAGGGGATGGGGAGACGGGGAAGGAAGCCGGGTACAAGAGAAGGGTTGAGGAAGGAGATGGGGAGAATTTGATAGACAAGAGGCTAGGGAGAGAGAGGACTGAGCGGAGGGGATGGGAAGGGAAGAAACGGGTGGAGAGAAAAGGCTGAGGGAAGGGGTGAGAAGCAGGGGCGGGGAGAAAGGGAGAGGAGATGGAGAAAAAAGGGTGGGAGGGAGAAGGGCTGGGCGAGAGAGCGCGGGAGAACGGGACAGCGAGGGGGAAGAGGGACGTCCGGGCAATAGGGGCTGGGAAAGAAGATGGAAGAAGAGGACGAGGCAGAGGATGTCGAGATCGGGATGGGAGGAGGGGGCCGGGCGCAGCGACCGGGAGCAGGGACGAGGACGGGGACGTGAGGACCGCGCGGCGCTGGGGCTGGATCCGGCGCCGGGGACTGGGGCCGGGAAGTCGAGGGGCAGAGGGAGGACGGG
>NW_024412646.1:64812-86532 GCF_014898765.1 Herpailurus yagouaroundi | reverse complement strand
GGGTGGCAAAATGAATTTTAAAAGGTTAGTCTATATGCTGTCTAGGAAAGATTCATTTCAATCCTAAAGATACATACAGACTGTAAGTGAAGTGCTGGGAAAAAATAATTATACAAACAGAAGCAAGAATAAGCCTGGGTAGAAATACTAATATCAGATGAAATAGACTCTATTTTTTAATCGTTTTTTATAGTTTTTTTTTTTTTTAATGTTTGAGAGACAGAGCACAAGTGGGGGAGGGGCAGAGACAGGGAGAGAGAGGGGCGTGGGAAACACAGAATCCGAAGCCAGCTGCAGGCTCTGAGCTGTCAATACAGAGCCCAACGTGGGTCTCGAACCCCTGAACAGTGAGATCATGAACTGAGCCTAAGTTGGAAGATTAACTGACTGGGCCACCTGGGGTGCTCCAGACCAAACAGACTTTACACGAAGACTACAGCAAAAGAAAAAAAGTGCATTGCATAATGATAAAGGTATCAACCTAATAAGAGCATGTAACAATTAAAAACATCTATGCACCCAACAATGAAGCACTTGAATACAAAAAGGAAATATTAACAGACATAACGACAAATTGATGGCAATTCAATATAGTAGGTGACTTCAACACCCACTTCCATCAATGGAAAGATCATCCAAGAAGAAAATCAGTAAGAAAACAATGTCAGACTGAACCAGATGGACTTTAAAAGATATATTAAGCACATTCCACCCCCAAATCACAGAGCACACCTTATTTTCAAGGGCTCATTGAACATTCTCCAGAATACACAGATGTTAGGCCACAACACACATCTCAATAAATTTAAAATGACTGAATTTACATCATGCCACTTTTCCAACCACAAGATAAAACCAGAAAGCAATCACAAGAAAAAAACAAAAAACAAAAAACTGGAACAAGCATAAACACACAAAAGTTAAACAACAGGATACTAAATGTGTCAACAGAGTAATCAAAGAAGATATACAAAAATATGTGACAACAAATGAAAATGAAACCAAAATGATCCCAAATCATTTGAACACAGCAAAAGCTGTGTTAAGAGGGAAATATATAGCAACACAAGACAACCTCAACAAATAAGAAAAAGCTCAAATAAACACATAAAACAGACCAGAATCAGTAAAATAAAGACTATGAAAATAGCAGAAAGTTTAAATAAGTAAATCCACGCCTGGATCCTTGAAAATATAAACAAAATTGATAAACTCTTACCCAGGCTCACCAAAAAGGGAAAGAGAGCATAGGGGAGAGAAAGTGGACCCAAATATACAACATGAGAAACAAAACAGAACTTATACGACACAAATATAAAGAATTATAAGAGAATGTTATGACAAAATCCCAACAAAATGAACAACCGAGAACAAATGGATACATTCCTAAAACATACCATCTTCGAAGACTGAATCAGGAAGACACAGAAAATCTTCACAGCCCAAGAAGTAGTAATGAAATTGATCTGTTAATTAAAAGTTACCGAAAATTAAAATCCCAGGATCAGATGGATTCACAGGGGAATTCTACCAGACATTTAAATAACAGTTAATATCTATTCTCAAACTATGCCAAAAAACAAAACATAACAAACCAAACAAAACACATAAGAGGAAGAAATGCTTCCAAATTCATCCTATGAGGCCAGGTTTACCCTGACATGCAAACCAAAGACTCTCCAAAAAAAGAAAACTATAGGCCAATATACCTGATAAACAGAGAGGCAAAAACCCTCAACAAAACATTAGCAAACTACCTTCAATAAAACACTAAAAACATCATTTACTACAATTAGGAAGGATTAACTCCAGAGATGCAAGTATAGTTCAATATTTGCAATCAGTCAATGTCCTACACAACACATCAAAAAATGATCGAAAAACATCATATGATTGCCTCAACAGATGCATAAAATCCTGACAAAATTCAATCTGTATTTATGAAAAA
Source organism: Herpailurus yagouaroundi (assembly GCF_014898765.1). NCBI lineage: Eukaryota > Metazoa > Chordata > Mammalia > Carnivora > Felidae > Herpailurus > Herpailurus yagouaroundi. The sequence continues at coordinate 84,584 of NW_024412646.1, read as the reverse complement.
CAACTGCCAACAAAGTCAGTTTAAAGAGAACATACTTCAATATACAACATCATCTATGAAAAAACACAGCTATCAACACACTGAATAGGGAAAAACAAAGCTTTTCTTCTAGGCAGCTAGGAGCTCAACACGTTTAGTTAGCATTAACATAAGAAATTCTAGCTGCAGCAATCCCAAAAGACAAGAAAATAAGAGGCACCCAAATTGGTAATGAAGAAAGAAAATCCTAAAGCCTCCACCAAAAACGATTAGAAGTAATTAGTGAATTAGGTAAGTGCCAAGACACAAAATCAATACCCATAAAATTGCACTGTTTGTAACTAATAGCAAAGTAGAAGATAAATTATGAAAATAATTCAATTTACAATTGCAAACCCAAACCTATACCATACCTAAGAATAAACTTAGCCTGAAAGTCCTGAATTCTGAAAAACACAGAACAAAAAACACTAAACAGAGAACACTAAAAAAGTTGAAGAGGAGACAAAGAAATGGAAAAACATTCCATACTCATGGGACTGGAAGAATAAATATGGTTAAAATACCTTCACTACCCAAACCAATCTACAGATTTAGTGAAATCCTTATCAAAATACATTTTCACAGAGGTAGAACAAAATATCCTAAAATGTCTTCAAACCACAAAAGACCTCATATAGCTAAAAGCAATCTTTAGAAAAAAAGGAAACAAAACAAAGCTATCACAATCCCAGGTTTTAAGACATGTAACAAATATGCAGAAATCAAAAGAGTGCCATACTGGGACAAAAACAGAAATACAGATCAAGAGAACAGAATCAATCCCAAAAATAAACCTATAATTATTTGGCCAATTAACATACGCCTCTAAAAGAGGCACGAACATGCGAATAGGGAAAAGACAAGTGTCTCCAATAAAACGTGCTCAAAAAAACTGGGTAACTGCATGTAAAATAAAGACACTGGACCGCTTTCTTACACTATACACAAAAATACACTCAAAATGAATTAAAGAGCTAAACAGGAGACCTGAAAGCATAAACATCCTAGGATAGAGCACAGGTGGTAACTTCCCTTGACATTGGCCAAAGCAACGTTTTGCTAGATTTATCTCCTCTAGCAAGAGTAATATTATTATAAAGCCAAAACACTATTGGGACTACATGAAAAATTAAAATTGTTGCACACTGAAGGAAACCATCAACACAATGAAAAGGCAATACACTGAACAGGAAAAGAGTTATGATATATCTGATAAGGTTTTAGTATCCAAAATATATGACGGCAACAGTAAAAAAGAAACGCAATTTAGAAAATGGTCAAAGGAAATGAATAGATATTTTTCCAAGGAAGACCTACAGAAGGCCAAAAGACTCATGAAAACATGCCCAAATCACTAATCGTCTGGGAAATGCAAGCCAAAACCACCATAAAATACATTACACCTATCAGAAAAGACAGAAACAAAGACCAAAAATAAGTTTTCAGTGAGATTATGTAGAAAAAGGAAACTTTGTACACTGTTGGTTGGAATATGATTTGGTACAGCCACTGTAAAAAAAAAGCATGGATGTGCCTTTACAGGTTAAAATATTAATTCCGTATGATTTAGTATTTCTACTACAGGGTATTTATCCAAAGGAGGAAAAAAAAAAAAAAAACACTAATTCAAAAAGATACGTGCATTCCTATGTTTACTGCAGCATGATTTACAATAGCCAAGATATGGAGGTAACCTAAGTGTCCACTGATAGATGAATGAGTAAGAAATATGTGGTGTGTGTATGTATATACACATATATTCAGCCATATAAAAGGATGAGTTCTTGCCATTATCAACAGGGATGGAACTAGAGGATATTATGCTAAGTATCGTAAGTCACACTGAGAAAGGCAAATGTCACATGCTTTTACTCACAGGTGAAATCTAAAAACCAAATGAATTAAAAAGCAAAAAGCCAGAATCAAACCTATACATTCCACAGAGAATTCAAGGTTGTAAGAGGGTGGAGAATGGGTAGGATGGGCAAACTGCGTGAAAGGGAGCAGGACACACAGGTGTCCAGTTGTGGAATGAGTAATTCATGAGAATAAAAGACACAGCGAAAGTAACACAGTCAAAGCCACTGTAATGGCATTGTATGATGTCAAACAATATCTATGCTTGTGGTGAACACAGCATAATATACGGAGTTGCAGAATTACTGAGCTGTAATTCTGAAACTAAAGTAATACCGTGTCAATTATATTCAAATTTAAAAATAATTAAAGAGTTAAATACTTACGATTAAATGGGAGATGAAAGACTTGTATACTAAGCACTAGAAAAGCTCACAAAAGACATTTATGCGTCTCTGAAAAGTTAGACTTACTATTAAGATGTCCACACTACCCACAGCAACCTTCAGATTCAAAGCAATCTCTAGCAAAATCAAAATGTCACGTTTTACAGAAAGAGGGAAAAAAAAGCCTATTAAAAGGTATTTGAAACCACAAAGACCCAGAATATTTAAGACATATTAAGAACACCCAGGGGCTCCTGGGTGCCTCAGTGGGTTGGATGCTGGACTTCAGCTCAGGTCATGATCTTGCAGTTTGTGAGTTCTAGCCCTGTATTGGCCTCTGTGCTGACAGCTCAGAGCCAGAAGCCTGCTTCAGATTCCGTGTCCCCCTCTCTCTCTGCCCCACCCCTGCTCTGTCTCTCTCTGTCTTTCAAAAATGAATAAAGATAAAAATTTAAAAAAATAAAAAGAACACCGAGATAACGCGATGATTCTCCCTGATCAAAACATACTAAAAACTACTCTAATCAAAATAGTATGATACTGGAATTTGAGGAATAAACTTAGGAATTCCCTGGGCTCGCACCATGGCATAAAGAATTACAAAGCCGTAACATGAACACACCCAAACTTGGGTAAACAAGATTAAGACCTGAGGATAGAGCAGGGGTGGGTAAAGGCCCCCAGAATAGAGAGGGGGCAAAGCCTCCCAATACAAGGTTATATGAGTTAAACAAGATTAGGCATTCTGGGCAAAAGTGTCCCCCAATTTAGTACTACAGCAGAGAGCTGCTTTCACAGGAAAGAAGGACCAAATTGGGTAAACAGGTATATGGGGCTACAGATTCCTGCTATGCTGGTTAAGCTGCCCAAAGTGGAGCTGATTAGCAAGAGAAAAGGTGCCTTGTTAACCCTGAGGTTGCATGCTCTATCTGTCTTATCCCCTAGGCTAGCTAAGATAAACAGACATGGTACCTCCTGTCTGCCATTAACATCCATCTGCCTGGCGCCATGATTTTGTTTTATACTGACCCAAACCCAAACACCGATATCTTCAAAAACCCCTTCTCCTCATGCCATGAGTTTATGTTCACAGATTCACTCTCTCTTTCTGCGTGTCCATCACTTTTGTAAGCTTTCTGATAATAATAAATACGGGGCAAGGACCCCTATTCGGGGCTCTTGTCATTTCCTGGACATTAGCCATCTCTACTTTTCATCCTGCGTCTGCTCTACTGCTGGCCAAGAGAGAACTTCAGACTTAGAGTCTACAACACTGGAATAAAGAGAGATATATGCCAATGGAATAAAACTGACAGACCACTAAATACTCTAAAACACAAGACTATGCCAGGAGGCCAAGAAAACACAGTGGGGAAAAGGGATCTCTTCCATAACTGTTGGGAATACGGGACATCCATCTACAACAGAATAAAACTGGACCCTTAGCTCAAGTCATACACAAAATGAATTAAAATTGAAGATGTGACACACAAAACAATAAAATGTTGATAAGGAAACAGATGGGGTGGGGGTACCTGGGTACTACAGTTGGTTCAAAGTCTGACTCGACTTCAGCTCAGGTCATGTTCCCATGGCCAAGGAATCAAGTCCTGCATTAGGCTCTATGCTGAACATGGATGGAGCCTGCTTAAGATTCTCTCTCTCTCCCTCTGCTCTCTCCCTGACACATGTGCTCTCTCTGTCTCTCTGTCTCTCTCTCGCTTCTCTCAAAACTAAGAAAAAGGAAAAGAAAACACAGGGGAGAATCTTGTAGACAGTGGACTGAGCAGTGATATTCTGGATCTGATACTGAAGAACAGACAACGGCAAAAGTAACAAAAAATCTTCTGCACAGAAAGGAAATAACAAAACAAAGAGTAACCTATGGGATTATATAAAATATTTGCAGGCAACATATCTGATAATGGGTTCATATACAAAATATATAAGTAATTTGCATAACTCAAGAAAAATTTTACCCAATTTAAACACGGGCACAAGGACCTGAGATATTTTTCTGAAAAAGCTACAAATGGTTGAAAGTCTAACAAGGTGCTCATAGTAATTACCATCAGGAAAATAAAACTAAAAACATCAACCTGTCAGGATAATCAAAAACCAAAGGACAAATATTGGTGATGATGTGGATAAAGTGAACTCCTGAACAGTTTCGGGGGATGTAAATTGGTACTGCCACTAGGGAAAACTGAAATCTGGATCTCAAAGACATGTCCGAACTTCTACTTTATCACAGGATTATAGCCAAGATATAGAAAAACCTAATTGTCCATCGATAAGTAAATGGATTAAAATGTGGTATATGCATACAATGAAATAACAAACGTTATGCTAAGTAAAAGAAGATAGACAAATAATGAGTAACCTCTCTTGTATTTGGAATCTATGAGACTCAATCACATAGAAGATGAGAATAGAATATAGCGAGATGAGAGGGAGAAACGAGGTGTTCACCAAAAGGTTAAAAAAAAAGAAAAAAAGTTTTAGATATGCAAGATGAATGAGTCCTACATATTATAGAGCAATGTTAAATATACTTAACAACTGTTGTATTACATGCCTGAGATTTACTGAGAGTGTAATTTAATATTCTTACCACTAAAATCACACACACACAAAAGTTAACATATGAGAGAGATTTAAGGATATGTCAAATTAGCCTTATTATGGCAATTATTCCACAAGGTCTATTTATGTCAAAACAGCAAGTGTACAGCACGAATCATACAAGTTTTAACTGTCAACTGTACCTTAGTAAAATGGAGAAACAAGAAATAAAGAAATGTACCACTTTCATAAGCATCAAAATGAAAAACAACAGTTATGAGTTAAACTAGTGAAGTACTGGTAAAAGACACCCACTGAACTACAAAATATTGCTAAAAGAAATACATATGACAGACATAAATGGAAATCCAGCCCATATTCATCAACTAGATGAATCTTGTTAAGGTATCAATAACACCTAATCCATCTCCAGATACTTTGTAATGCCTATCAAAATTCTAAATCAAATTTTTGCAGATGCAGAAATAAAAAACGATTTTAAAATCATGTGATGTTAAAAGTAAAATGAATAAGGAAAAAAAAAGAACAAAGAAGACAAGAACAGGGAAGAACACAATGGATGACCCCCATTGTGATTTTACAAAATATTACAAAAGCTATAGTAATACAAATAGTATGGTAAAGGGGCAGAGAAATATAGGCAATGAAATAGACACAGAAGATGAAAGGAAACATACTTGCATATATGGTCAAATCATTTTGAACAGTATTGAACACCACTCAACGTATAAAGGATACAAATGTGTTCAACAAGAAAAAAAAAAAAAAAAACAAACCGTTCAGTGAAACCAGGATCTTATTCTCTGAGAAGATAAACAAAATGGATCAATATCTAACCAGGCCCATAAAAAAAAAAAAAAAAAAAGGACTCAAATTAACAAAACCACAAACAACAAAGGAGAAATAATAACCAACACCACAGAAACAACTGGAAGACCATATTATGAAAAATCATATGCCAGCAAATTAGACCCTGTAGAAATAACTGATAAATTACGAGAAACGTAAAATGCCAAAACTGAAATAGGATGAAATAGAAAATTTGATCAAACTGATTACTATCAATGAAATTACTCAATAATCTAAAAACTCTCAACAAACAAAATTCCAGAACAAGACGGTTTCATAAGTGAATTCTCTCAAAACAGAAGGATAATGCCACCTCTTCTCAAACTATTCCATAAAATAGAAATGGAAGGAAACTTTCCCAGTTCATTCTATTAAGTCCAACATTACCCTGAATCCAAAACCAAAGAAGACAACACAAAGAGAACTACAGGCCAATATCCCTGGTGGACATGGACGCAACAGTTCTCAACCAACTAACAGCAAACAAAATTCAATAATACATAAAAAAAATCGTTCAGTATGATCAAGTTAAATATATTCCCAGGATGAAGGATAGTTTGATATTCCCATATCAATCAAGGGAATATGTTACACTAACAAGAGAAAATATAAAACCATACGATCATTTCAACAGATGAAGAAAAAGCATTCTCAAAGAACAACATTCATTCATGACAGAAACCCTCAACAACATAGCTTTAGAGAGAACATATAAAGGTCACCTACGAAACCTGTAACAAACTTCATACTCAATGGGGAAAAAACTGAGAGTTGAGGAACAAGACAGGGATAACCCACTCTTACCACTTTGATTCAAATTAGTACTTAGAAGTCCTAGCCACATCAATCAGACAACAACAACAACAACAACAACAACAACAACAACAACAACAACAAAAACAAAAATAAAAGGCATACAAATTGGTAAAGAAGGAAAACTTTCACTATTTGCATATGACATGAGGTACTGTCTACAGAAAACCCTAAAATCTCCATGAAAAGACAAACTACTAAAAGTGATAAATGAATTCAGTAAAGCTGCAGGATACAAAATCAACCTACAGAAAAGGCTGCATTTAAATACATTAAAAACGAAGTCACAGAACGAGAAATTTAAGAAAATACTCCCACTTACAACTGCAGGAAAAATAATTAAGTCCCTAGGAATGAACCTGACCAAAGAGGTGAAGGACCTGTACTCTGAAAACACAAAACACTTATGAAAGAAACCGCAGATGACACAAAGAAATGGAAAAACATCCCATACTCAGAGATTGCAAGGAGAAATACTGTTAAAATTCTAAACAACCAAAGCAGTCTATACATTTAATGCAACCCTTATCAAAATACCAAGAGCATTTTTCATAGGACTGAAGCCAATGATCCTAAAATCTATGTGGAGCACAAAAGACCCCAAATATGTGAAGCAATCTTGAAGAAGAAGAACGAAGTTGGAGGTATCACAATTCCAGATTTTAAGTTATATTATAAAGGTGTAATAATCAATACAGCAAGGAAATTACATAAAAGTAGACATACGAATCAGCAAAAAGAACAGAAAACCCAGAAATAAAACCATAAATACATTAATATTCAACAAAGGAAGCAAGAATATGTAAAAAGTCTCTTCAATACATACTGATGGAAAAACTGGTCAGGGACATGAAAAAGAATTAAAATGAACCACTTTCTTACCCAATACACAAAAATACATCCACAATGAATTAAAGACCTAAAAATGAGACTCGAAACCATAAAAATCATAGAGAGAGCATGGGCTTTCCAGATATGTCTCCTAGGTCAAGGGAAAACAAGCAAGCAAGCAAGCAAACAAACAAACAAACAAACAAACTATAGGGACTACATCAAAATAAAAACCTTCTGCATACCAAAGAAAACAATTAACAAATTAAAAGACAATGTACTGAATGGCACAATAAGATCTCTGCAGATGACATAACTGATAATGGGTTAGTATTCACAACATGTAAAGAACTGATACAACTCAGCATCCAGAAAATAATCCAATTTAAAAATAGGCAGAAACCTTGGACAGATATTTCTCCTAAGAGGACATCCATATGGCCAACTGACACATGAAAAGATGCTCAGTATCATAGATCATCAAGGGAAATACACATCGAAACTACAATGATATATCACCTCAAAACAGTCAATGGCTAAAACAAACAAACAAACAAAAAACAACAAAAAAAAAAACCCCAAAAAACAAAAAAACAAAAAAACAAAACCAGAAGAAAAAGCAGGTGCTGATAAAGATGCAGAGAAAGGGGAATTCTCTTACACTGGGGGTGTAGCTACTTTGGAACACAGTAAGGAGATACCTCAGAAAGTCAAAAGTAGAACTACCCTATAGTGCCCCAATTTGCTACTTACCCCAAAATGCCAAAACACTAGCTCAAAGGGATACATGCACCCCTATTTTTTGAAGCATTCTTTGCAAAAGCCAAATTAAGGAAGTCACCCAAGTGTCCAGGGAAGGATAAAGAAGATGTGATACACGCACACAACCAGGAATACTAAAAAAGAATAAAATCTTGCCATTTGCAACATGGATGGAGCTAGACAAATCCTGTATGATTTCACTCATTTGTGAAATTTGAGAAATAAAACAAACAAGTTAAGGAAAAAAAGCAAGAAACAGACTCTTAACTCTAGAGAACACACTGATGGTTTCCAGAGGACGGGTGGGTGCCTGTGGGAATCGGATATATAGGTGTTGGGAATTAAGGAGGGCACTTGGAAGAGCACTGGGTGTTGTGTGGAAGGGCTGAGTTACTATACCGTCTACGTGAAACTAACATTCTAATGTATGTCAGCTATAATGGGATTAAAAGTTAAAATTTAATAAAAAATGGTTCAATAGATATTCACATGCAAAAGAATGAAAGTGGACATTTAACTCACACAAAAATCAAATTTAATTAAAACCAGAAAACAAAACAAAACAAAACAAAACAAAACAAAACAAAGAAGACAAATACACAAACAAAAGCTCCTCAAAGAAAACAGGGAAAAAGCTTCAAGACACTGGATTTGACAAAAGCACAGGTAAAAGCAAAACAGACAAATGTTACTACATTAAACTTTTTTGTGCATCACCGCATAAAGTCAAGAGTTGAAAAGCATTCTACAGAATGAGAAAATATTTGTAAATCATATACATATAAGCCATTAATATCTCAGAGGTTATAAATAATTCCTATAATTAAACAACAAAAATATTAAATAACTCAAAATTAAAAAAAAAGGCAAAGTGCTTGAATACACATTTTTTTCAATGATGATATACGAATGGCCATAATGCACATAAATAGTTGTTCAAACTTATAAATTCTCGTAGAATGCAAATCAAAATGATACTATCACTTTTTTGTCCTTGCAGAATATCTACTATAAAAATATAAATACTAATACTAATACTAAGACGACGACTACTACTACCACTACTAACAATAATAATAATATCAATAGAGAAAATAAGTTTTGCCAAATATGTGGAGAAACTGGAATTCTTCTGCACTGCTGGTGGACTGTAAAACTTAGAGAATTCTATGGAATATAGTATATTGGTTCCTCAAAAGAAAATTAAAATAAAATGGCTCTATGATCCAGCACACCCACTTCTGGCCAAATGTCCAAACAATTAAGAGCGGAGTCTCAGAGATACTTGTATCTCTGTACAGGCATGTACACTCATGTTCACAGCATCATTATTCACAACAGCCAAGAGGTGGAAGCAACCCAATGATCATCAGTGAATGAATGGATAAACAAAATGTGACATATTCATATAATGGAATATTCAGCTCTAAATGAAAAAAAAATCCTTTTACTTGCTCCTTAGCTATGTATTTAATGAAATTTGAGGACATTATGCTAAGTGAATTACGCCAGTCACAAAAAGACACATACTTGAAATACTTATGGCTCTTCTTATATAAAGTACCAAAATTAGTCATATTCAAATAAAATTTAAAAAAATGTTATTTACCAAGGCTGGGGTAAAAAGAAAACAGAGTCTTGTTAAAACAGATTTTCTATTTTTTAAAATGAAAAAGTTCTGCTTATCTGTTGCACCACAGTGTAGATATATTTAACACTACTAAACCATACACTTCAAAATGCTCATAATGGTAAAATTTTATGTTTTTTACCAAAACACAAAAAACATATTATTCTAATTACTACTGCACCAAATCAAAAACAAAAACAAAAACAAAAACAAAAAAAACAAAAAAACCCACAACTTCTTAAAAGGCATCAGAAAATTAAAGTGACATTAAAGTGAGAAACAAAGTACCGTTTCTTTCATCTGGATTTCATTGATCTTTATCTTGAAGAGTTTGTGTTTGAATTCCTCATTACAAAAAAATACATCACCATCTTCCACATCTCTGCCCTTGGGAGTTTTGATAAGAACTCTAGCTCTGCCACAAGCTAATGACTGTAGAGTTCTTCTAAGTTCTCTATCCTCTGAATGAGAAAAAAAAAATGTTTAGCATTTTTATTACAGCACAGATTTAAACAACTACAATCAATACTTACCTACTCCAGTAGCCACCTTAATTTCTTCTAAGCTGAACCGATTTCCTTCATTAAACATCAACAGCACCAATGTTTGGAAAAGGGTTACCTGAAGTTCTTTTTTGCCCTGTTAAAAGCAACATTCTATTAATTTCTTATAGAAAAATACCAATTTAATGATGATGTAGGTATGATTTTAGCTACTTAAAATCCTCTCTATTTATTATATTAAAATATCAATAGTAATTGAAACGAGTCCTGTTGAGGTCAAAATAGAGCTAAAAGTGGCAGACATTAACAGAAAAAAAACAGCATTGGCTGTTTCCACAATAAATAAACATACTTTCCACTTTAGAACCAACAATACATTAGATATTTAAAAACCAGAAAAAATATTTGTGTTATCACCACTCATAATCAAGGTACTAAAAGTGGGTAAACAATTTCCCAACTGCTTCTTTCCAAACTGAAAGAAGTAACAATAAAGATTACAAAATTGTTCTCCTATTGGAGACCGTTCAAAATATTAACTTTAAATTAATTAAATATTAAAGGTGAAATCTGAAGTTTCAAGCATAAGGGGAAAACTCCATGACACTGGTCTTGACAACAACTTTTTGGATATGATACCAAAATATATGATTTGGCGTTTACGAACCCAAAGGATGAACACAGAGGAAGGGAAGGAAAAATAAGATCAAAACAGACAGGGAGACACACCGTAAGAGACTCTTAAATACAGAGAACAAACTGGGGGTTTGTTTGTTGGGGGAGGTAGGGTGGGGGCATGGGCTAACTAGACGATGGGCAGTAAAGGTGGCAACTGTCAGGGTGAGCTATGGGTGTTATACGTAAGTGATCATTCACTGAATTCTACTCCTGAAACCAATACTATACTATTTTAACTAAGTTGAATTAAAATAAACTTCAGAAATAAATAAACAAAAAACAAACAGGTGAGACCAGATCATAATGGAAGGTTTTGTGCAGGAAAGTAAATAAATGTATTCATTCTTCCTTTCAAGAAAATTAAAGGTAACCTATAGAATGGCAGGAAATACTTGCAAACCCATCTATCTAATAAGGAGTAATATACAAATACATGCAGTACTCATAACTACTCAACAGGAAAAAAAAAATCCAAAATAAATCCAAATGAAAATAGGCATAGGGCCTGGACAGTCATTCTTCCAAACAAGATATGTGAATGACCAACTACATGAAAACTGTATAAAACATCATTAGTTAGGGAAATAGAAAATCCAAAAGGGAAGTTGTTCCTCATAAAATTAAAAACGGAACTAACATACAATTCAGCAATTCCACTTCTAAGGATATAGTTGAAAGAAAAAAATAAAATCACTACATCAGAGAAATATGTGCACCTGCTGTTTGCAGGACTGTCTACAGTAGCCATGACATGGAAACAACTTACGTGTCAATGAACAGAAAAATGTATAGAGAAAACGTGATAGATTAGCTTACACAGACAGGTAAGATAGGTATGACCGACACACAGGTAAGATCAGTATATAGAGATATAAATAGAGTTTAAAAAAATAATAATACAGAAACAATGGAATATTATTTATCAATAAAAAAGAGAGAATTATGCCATTTCTGACAACAAAGATGGATCTTGACAGCATAACTGTAGTGAAGTAAGATACAGAAAAACAAACACCATCCCATGGAAAGGGAGAACTACAGACCAATTTCCCTGGTAAATATAGATGCAAAAATTCTCAAGATACTAGAAAACCAAATGCAACAACAGATTTAAAAAATTATTCCCCACTAGCAAGTGGATTTATTCCTGGGCTGCAGGATTGGTTTCATACTCACAAATCAAGCAACGTGATACAACATACTAATAAAAGGAATGATAGGAACAAGACGATCCTTTAAACGGGTGCAGAAAAAGCATCTGACAAAATACAGCACCCTTTGTTGACAAAAAAACAAAAAACAAACAAACAACAACAACAAAAAAAAACCTCAAGAAAGTAAAAATAAAAGGAACACATATCAACATCATAAAAGACTAATATCCTCAATGGGGAAAACGAGACCTTTCCCCCTACAGTCAAGACCATGACAGGAATGTCCATTCTCACTACTGCTGTTCAACACTGGGTTGGAAGTCCTAGCCTCATCAATCAGACAACAGAAAGAAATAAAAAGCATCAAAATCAGCAAGGAAGAACTCAAACCTTCACTCTTTTACTCTACATGGAAAAATCCAAAAGACTCCACCAAAAAACTGTTAGAACTGACACATGAATTCAGCAAAGCTGTAAGATATAAAATCAATGGCATTACCACACATCGATAATGAAGCAGCAGAAAGAAAAATAAAGGAATGCCATTTATAATTGCACTAAAAACCATAAAATACCGAGGAATAAAATTAACTGAAGAGGTAAAAGATCTGTATCTCTAAAACCATAGAAACTTTATGAAAGAAATTAAAGAAGACACAAAGAAATGGAAAAGGGTTCCATGCTCATGGATTGGAAGAAAAAATGCTATTAAAACGTCAATTCTATCCGAAGCAATCTACATATTCATAGAAGTCCCCATTGAAGTAGTATCAGCACACTTCACAGAGCTATAACAAACAATTCTAAAATTTGTATGGAACCAGGAAAGACTTCAAACAGCCAAAGTAATGTAAAAAAAAATAAAGCTAAAGCTGGAGGCATCACAATTCTGGACATCAAGCTTTATTACAAAGTTGTAATTGTCAAGATAGTATGGTCCTGGCACAAAACCAGACACACAGATCAATGGAACAAAACACAGAGCCCAGATGGAAGAACTGGAAGATGGTGATGTAGGAGGACACTGGGCTTACCTCGACCTGCTGATCGCTTAGACTCCACCCACATCTGCTTAAATAACCCAGAAAACCACCAGAAGTCTAGCGGATTGGACTCTCTAGAGCCAAGGGTAGACAAGAGGCCCACGGAAAAGGGTAGGAAGGGCAGAGAGGCGGTGCGCACTACACGGACTGGTGGGAAGGAGCCGGGGCAGTGGAGGGCAGCCCGCCTGGCAAGACGAATCCACGAGTCTGGATTACAAAAGCAGAGGGGCTGGACTACGTGAGTTCTGACAGCCAGTGGCACTTAACATCTGGAATGTTAAAAGTCAACAGCTCTGCTCTCGGAGAGCAGAGAGGGCGAGAGGACACTGGGAGGGAGAGGTGTTGAGCCCTTGAAGACAGAGCTCAGCTCGGCATGGGAACAAAGGGCGCTGGCAAGCGCCATCTCCCTCTCCCACCCCCCAGCTGAAATCCCAAAGGGAACCCAGTTCCTGTCACCGAACTTGCTTGCATCTCGCAGATGCCCAACACTGTGCTTTGGTGGATCCATCCCTCCGATGGGTCTGCCTGCCTCCCTCCCAGTGCTGCAAGGCCCCTCCCGCAGGAGACCACTGACAGCAAAGCGAGCTAAGCCTGCCCCTCGTGCCCCATGCACCTTGCGGATCCACCCCGGCTAATACACCAGATCCCACTGAAGCAGCACCACAAACCTGGCAGTGTGCAAGTAGCCCAGACAGGGGCCACTCCACTCCACAGTGAGTCCTGCCCCTGGGAGAGGGGCAGGTAAGGTACACACCAGTCTGACTGTCGCCCCAGCGGTGGGCTGAGGTCAGACATCCGGCCGGACTGCGGCCCCGCCCACCAACACAAGTTACTCCACACAGCACACAGGGGAAGTGCCCTGCAGTTCTGTGCCACTCCCGGGACTATCCAAAATGACAAAACGGAAGAACTCTCTTCAAAGGACTCCAGGAAGTAACGACAGCTAACGAATTCATCAAAACCAATTTAAGCTATATAAGTGAACAAGAATAATAAGTGAACAAGTCATAGTCATAAAATTAACCACTGGGCTTGAAAACAGCATAGACGACAGCAGAGAAGCTATTGCTACAGAGGTCAAGGGACTAAGAAATAGTCAGGAGGAGCTAAAAAATGCTATAAATGAGGTGCAAAATAAAATGGAGGCAACCACAGCCCGGATTGAAGAGGCAGAGGGGAGAATAGGTGCATTAGAAGACAAAATTATGGAAAAAGAGGAAGCTGACAAAAAGACAGAGAAAAAAATCCGGGAGTATGAGGGGAGAATTAGAGAACTAGGTGATGCTATCAAACGTACCAATATCCATATAATAGGAATTCCAGAACAGGAAGAGAGAGAAAAGAGGCTGAAGATGTACTTGCGCAAATCACAGCTGAGAACTTCCCTTATCTGGGGAAAGAAAAAGGCACTGAAATCCAAGAGGCACAGAGAACTCTCTCCAGATGTAGCTTGAATCGATCTTTTGCACAACATACCATAGCGACACTGGCAAATACAAGGATAAAGAGAAAATTCGGAGTGCAGCTAGGGATAAACACACTCTAACATATAAAGGGAGACCCATAAGACTAGTAGCAGACTTAGCTACTGAAACTTGGAAGGTCAGAAAGGAATGACAGGAAATCTTCAATGTGATGCAGAGAAAAAATGTGCCCTCGAGCATCCTTTATCCAGCAAGTCTGTCATTCAGAATAGAAGGAGAGAGAAAGGCTTTCCCAAACAAACAAAAACTGAAGGAATTCATCACCACTAAACCAGCCCTACAAGAGAGCCTAAGGGGGATTCCGTAAGTGAAATGTTGCAACGACCACAAAGTACCAGAGACATCACTACAAGCATGAGACTATAGACATCACAATGACTCTAAACGCTATCTTTCTATAGTAACACTGAATGTAAATGGACTAAATGCTCCAAACAAAAGTCATAGGGTATCAGAATGGATTAAAAAAAAAAAAAAGACCCATCTATTTGCTGTCTACAAGAGACTCATTTTAGGCCTGAGGACACCTTCAGATTGAAATGAGACTGAAAGATGGAGAACTATCCTAGTACCAGAAGTCAAAAGAAAGGTGGAGTAGCCACACTTATATCAGACAAACTAGACTTTAAATTAAAGGTTGTAACGAGATGAAGAAGGGCATTATATAATAATTATAGGGTCTACCCATCAGGAAGAGCTAACAATTTTAAATGTCTGTGCACCAAATTCTGGAGCCCCCAAATATCTAAAACAATGAATCACAAACATAGGCAACCTTATTGAGAAGAATGCAGTCATGGAAGGGGACTTTAATACTCCACTTATAACAATGGGTAGATCATCTAGACACAGGATCAATAAAGAAAGAAGGGTCCTGAATGATACATTGGATCAGATAGACTTGACAGATATAGTTAGAACTCTGCATTCCAAACCAACAGAATATACGTTCTTCTCGAGTGCACATGGAACATTCTCCAAGGTAGAGCACATACTGGGTCACAAAACAGCCCTTAATAAGTATAAAAGAATTGAGACCATACCAAGCACACTTTCAGACCACAAGGCTATGAAACTTGACATCAACCCCAGGAAAAAGTCTGGAAAACCACCAAAAGCATGGAGGTCAAGGAACACCCTACTAAAGAATCAATGGGTCAACCAGGCAATTAGAGAAGGAACTGAAAAATATATGGAAACAAATGAAAATGAAAATACAACAATCCAAGAGCTTTGGGATGCAGCAAAGGCAGTCCTGAGAGGAAAATACATTGCAATCCAGGCCTATGTCAAGAAACAAGAAAATCCCAAATACAAAATCTAACAGCACACCTAAAGGAACTAGAAGCAGCACAGCAAGGTCACCCCGCAGGAGAAGAGACATAATAAAGAGCAGAGCAGAAATAAATAATATAGAATCTCAAAAAACTGTAGAGCAGATCAAGGCAACCAAGAGTTGGTTTCTGAAAAAATAAAATTGATAAACCTCTAGCCAGGCTTCTCAAAAAGAAAAGGGAGATGACCCAAATAGATAAAAATCATGAATGAAAATGGAATTATGACAACCAATCCCTCAGAAATACAAGCCGTTATCAGGGAATACTATGACAAATTATATGCCAACAAACTGGACAACCTGGAAGAAATGGACAAATTCCTAAGCACCCATACACTTCCAAAACTCAAACAGGAAGAAACACAAACAGACCCATAAACAGTGAAGAAACTGAATCAGTCATCAAAAATCTCCCAACAAGTAAGAGTCCTGGACCAGATGGCTTCCCTGGGGAACTCTACCAGACATTTAAGGCAGAGAAAATACCTTTCCTTCTCAAGCTTTTCCAAAAAACAGAAAGGGAAGGAAAACTTTCAGACTTATTCTAGGAAGCCAGCATTACTTTGTTTCCTAAACCAGACAGAGACCAAGCAAAAAGAGAGAACACTAGGCCAATATCCCTGATGAATATGGACACCAGCAATTCGAATTCAACAGCATTTAAAAGGATTATTCAACAAGATACCAGCAAATCGAATTCAACAGCATTTAAAAGGATTATTCACCATGATCAAGTGGGATTCATTCCTGGGCTGCAGGGCTGGTTCAACATTCTCAAGTCAATCAATGTGATACATCACATTAATAATAGAAAAGGACGGGGCGCCTGGGTGGCACAGTCGGTTAAGCGTCCGACTTCAGCCAGGTCACGATCTCGCGGTCCGTGAGTCCGAGCCCCGTGTCAGGCTCTGGGCGGATGGCTCGGAGCCTGGAGCCTGTTTCCGATTCTGTGTCTCCCTCTCTCTCCGCCCCTCCCCCGTTCATGCTCTGTCTCTCTCTGTCCCAAAAATAAATAAACGTTGAAAAAAAAAAAAACTGAGAAAAAAAATAATAGAAAAGGAAAGAAAAAGAAAAAGAAAAAAAAAAAAGAAAAAGAAAAAGAAAAGGAAAGGACCATATGATCCTGTCATTCGATGCGGAAAAAGCATTTGACAAAATTCAGCATCCTTTCTTAATACAAACCATCGGAAAAGTTGGGATAGAAGGAACATACTTAAACTTCATAAAAGCCATTTATGAAAAGCCCTAAGCTGATATCATTCTCAGTGGGGAAACACTGAGAGCTCTCCCCCTGGGATCAGGAACACAACACAGATGTTCACTCTCACCGCTGTTGTTCAACGTAGTGTTGGAAGCTGTAGCATCAGCAATCAGACAACAAAAGGAAATCAAAGGCATCAAAATTGGCAAAGATGAAGTCAAGCTTTCACTTTTTGCAAATGACATTATATTCTACATGGAAAACCGAGAGACTCCATCAAAAGTCTATTAGAACTGATACATGAATTCAACAAAGCTGCAGGATACATAATTAATGTGCAGAAATCAGTTGCATTCTAATACACTAGTAATGAAGCAACAGAACGACAAATAAAGATACTGATCCCATTCACAACTGCACCAAGAAGCATAAAATACCAAGGAATAAACCTAACCAAAGATGTAAAAGATCTGTATGCTGAAAACTATAGAAAGCTTATGAAGGGAATTGAAGAAGATACAAAGAAATGGAAAAACAACATTCCATGCTCATGGATTGGAATAATAAATATTGTTAAAATGTCAATACTACCCAAAGCAATCTACACATTCAATGCAATCCCAATCAAAATGGCCCCAGCATTCTTCTCAAAGCTAGAACAAAGGATCCTAAAAATGTATGGAACCACAAATGACCCCAAATAGCCAAAGTAATACTGAATAAGGAGACCAAAGTGGGAGGCATCACAATCCCAGACGTTAGCCTCTACTACAAGGCTATAATCATCAAGACAGTGTGGTAGTGGCACAAAAGCAGACACATGGACTAATGGAATAGGATATAGATTTCAGAATTGGACTCACAAAAGTATGGCCAACTAATCTTTGACAAAGCAGGAAAGAAGATCCAATGGAAAAAAGACAGTCTCTTTAACAAATGCCGCTGGGAGAACTGGACAGCAACACGCAGAAGAATGAAACTAGACCTGTTTCTTACTCCACTCACCAAAATAAACTCAAAATGGATAAAGGACCTGAATGGGAGACAGGAAACCATCAAAATCCTGGAGAAGAAAGCAGGAAAAAAAAAAAAAAAAAACCTCTCTGACCTCAGCCGCAGCAATTTCTTACTTGACACACCCCCAAAGGCAAGGGAATTAAAAGCAAAAATGAACTATTGGGACCTCATGAAGATAAAAGGCTTCTGCACAGCAAAGGAAATAATCAATGAAACTAAAAGGCAACCAACGGAATGGGAAAAGATTATTGGCACATGATATATCAGACAAAGGGTCAGTATCCAAAATCTATAAAGAACTCCCCAAACTCCACACCTGAAAAACAAATAATACAGTGAAGAAATGGGAAGAAAACATGAATAAGACACCTCTCCAAAGAAGACATCCAGATAGCCAACAGGCACATGAAAAGGTGCTCAACGTTGCTCCTCATCAAGGAAATACAAATCAAAACTACACTGAGATACCACCTCAAGCTAGTCAGACTGGCCAAAATGAAGAGCTCAGGATACTACAGATGCTGGAGAGGATGTGGAAAAACGGGAACCCTCTTGCACTGTTGGCTACAAACTGGTGGCAGCCACTCTGGAAAACAGTGTGGAGGTTCCTCACAAGATTAAAAATAGATCTACCCCATGACCCAGCAATAGCACTGCTAGGAATTGACCCAAGGGATACAGGAGTGCTGATGCATAGGGGCAATTGTACCCCAATGTTTACAGTAGCACTTTCAACAATAGTCCAATTATGGAAAGAGCCTAAACATCCATCAACTTATGAATGGATAAAGAAGATGTGGTTTATACACACAATGGAATACTACATGGCAATGAGAAAGAATGACATATGGCCTTTTGTAGCAACATGGATGGAACTGAAGAGTGTCATGGTAAGTGAAATAAGCCATACGGAGAAAGACAGATACCATATGTTTCCACTCTTATGTGGATCCTGAGAAACTTACAGAAGACCATGGGGGAGGGAAGGAAAAAAAAAGTAGAGACAGAGGGAACCAAACCATAAGAGACTCTTAAAAACTGCGAACAAGCTGAGAGTTGATGGGGGGTGGGAGGGAGGGAAGGGTAGGTGATGGGTATTGAGGAGTACACCTGTTGGGATGAACACTGGGTGTTGTATGGAAACCAATTTGACAACACATTTCATACTTAAAACAATAGAGAACCCATAAATCAACCTACAAATGTTACGGCCTACTGATCTTTGGTAAAGCAGGAGAGAATATCCGAAGTAAAAAGACAGTGTCTTAAGCAAATGGTGACTGGAAAACTGGACAGTGACATGGAGAACAGTGAGCCTACACCATGTTCTCATACCACACACAAAAATGAATTCAAACTGGATGAGACACCTAAATGTAAGACAGGAAACCATCGAAATCCTAGAGGAGAAAATAGGAAACAACCCCCCTTTTGTTTGGCTGCAGAAACTTCTTACTGGTCATTGCCAGAGGCAAGGGAAATAAAAGCAAAAATGAACTCCTGGGACCTCATCAAGATAAAAGCCTTCTGCGCAGCAAAGTAAACAGTCAACAAAATTAAAAGGCAACTAATGGCAGGGTGAACACCTGGGTGGCTCAGATGGTTAAGCATCCTCCTGCTG
>NW_024412646.1:63637-64412 GCF_014898765.1 Herpailurus yagouaroundi | reverse complement strand
CTGTGCTGACAGCATGGAGCCGGCTTGGGACCCCCTCCTCTCTTTCTCTGCCCCTTCTCTGCTCTTTCTCTCTCCACCCTCTCTCAAGATACATAAATAATCAGTTTTGAAAGAGGCAACCCACAGAATGGGGGGATGGTTGCAGATGACATATCAGATAAAGAGACAGTATCCAAAATCTATAAAGAAATTATCAAACTCAAAAACACACAATCCAATAAAGAAATGGACAAAAGACATGAATGGACACTTTTTTAAAGAAAACACCCAGATGGCCAACACACGTGAAAAAAACATTCCACAATACTCATCATCAGGGAAATACAAATCAAAACCACACTGAGATACCATCTCACCTATCAGAATGGCTAAAATGGACAACTCAGGAAACGACAGATGTAGGTGAGGATGCAGAGAAAGGGGAAGCTTTTTGCACTGATGGTGGGAATACAAACTGGTGTAGCCACTCTGTAAAACAGTATGGAGGTTCCTCAAATAAATAAAAATAGAATTACCCTACAACCCAGCAACTTCACTACTGGGTATTTATCCAAAGGATACAAAAATGCTGATCTCAAGGAGCATGTGAGCCACAATGTTTATAACAGTGCTTTCAACAATAGCCAAATTATGGAAGGAGCCCAAATGTCCATCAAGTGATAAACATTAAAACAGACTTGGTATATATGTAGACATATGTACACCCACACCCACACCCACACCCACCCCCACACACACACACACACACACACACACACACACACACACACACACA
>NW_024412646.1:51384-63627 GCF_014898765.1 Herpailurus yagouaroundi | reverse complement strand
CACACACACACACACACACACACACACACACACACACACACACACAATGGAACACTCCTTTGTGATGCAGAAAAAAGAATGAAATCTTGCCATTTGCCACAACTGGGATGCAACTGGTGTGTATTATGTTAAGCTAAATAAGTCAGTCAGAGAAAGATGAATATTGTATGATTTCACTTACATGTGAAACAAAACAAGGAAACATAGAGAAGGAAAAAGAAAAATAAGATAAAAACACGGAGGCAAACCATAAGAGACTCTCAGATACAGAGAACCAAACTGAGGGTTGCTGGAGGGGTGTTGTTTGGGGGAATGATCCAAATGGGTGATGGGAAATGAGGAGCACACTTGTTGGGATGAGCACTTACAGTAATATTAATTGATGGATCACTAAATTCTACTCCTGAAATCATTATTACATTATAGGTTAACTTACTTAGATTTAAGGAAAATTTAAAAATTAAAAAAAAAAATTTAAAAAATTTTTAATTAAAAAAAGAAAAAAATACTCTATGATCTCATAATGTTTTCATTGGTGTGTACCACTATACATTCCCATCATTCTCAGAGCACGGTCCGTGTCCTACTAATTTCCCAATACTGAGCCTTTTTGCCCATATATGCTAACAGCTGTAGTTTTCAGTACACCTAGCTGAGCTGCCTGGTCTTCCCATGCCAAAGCTGAGGGTCTTCCCATGCCAAAACAAACCGGTGGAGTCTGTAAGAGGAAACTGCTTACTCAAATGTGTAGATAGTAATTCAAGGAATCAAGAATTATGAATAATACAGTGAACATTACACCATGAAAGGCTACTAAACAAAGCTCCAATAACTGATGTGAAAGAAATGAACTCTAAGACAAAGAATTCAGAATAATCCTGCACTATTAGAGAAGTTCACTGAACTACAAAAACATCCTGCAAGACAACAAAAGAAAATTAAGAAAACAATACATGAAACACATATGTTCCACAAAAATATAGAAACCATTAAAGAGAGAAAACAAATTCTCCAGTGGAATGACACAATGACTGATTGAATTATTCAGATTAGAGCTTCAACAGCCATCTCATCACACAGAATAAAGAATCAATGATCTAGGATTATAGGAATCCCAGAAAGAGAGGAGAAAGACACTGGGACAGAAAGTATATTTAAGTAATACGAGCTGAAAACTTCCTACACTGTGCAAGAGATCTGTACATCCAGACCCAAAGCATCCCATATAGGTTGAACCTTTTAAGGACTATAGTAAGATTCATTAGAGTTACATTATCAAATTTCAAAAATAAAGAGACTTTTGAAACCAACAAGAGAAAAATAACTCATAATACCTAAATGAGCCCAAAAAGGAATACGAGCATTCTCACCAAAATTTTGCAAGCCAGGAGAGAGTGGCATGATATACACAAAGTACTGAAATAAACTTTCAACCAAAATGCTATTATTAGCAAAGTTATTCCTTTTAATGAGGAGGACATAAAGATCTTCCTGAACAAAAGCAGAAGTGGTTCATCACCACTGGATCTACGTTATATGAAATTCTAAATGGTGTTCTTCAATCCCAAATAAAACCATGCCAACTAGTATCATAAAAATGTAAGAATTTACGATATGTCCTGGTAACTGAAACTACTTTACCAAAGAAAATCCTCTACTATTGTAATGACAGTGCTTAATTTAACATTCTAAAACAAAGTTCACAAACATGAATATTAAAAATAATAAAGATGTATTAATTTGTTATTGAATACACATGTAAATTGTACCTATTAATAATCCAAATGTGAGGGGAGAGACCTAAAAGTATAAAATTACCGTATGCTATCAATATGTTATCAGTTTAATACACAGTGTTAAACACCACATGGTGACCACCAAGGAAAAATATGTAGCAGATAGATAAGGCATTAGGATAAGGAATGAAAGCACCACTAAAAGACTTTATCAAACACAAAGGGCATGCAAGAAGGAAAGTAAAGAATGAAAGATCTGTAGAACATTTGGAAAACAATAAAATGGCAATAATAAGTCCTTATCAATCACTAATTACTTTACACTTACTTAAAAAACTAAGTCTCCAAACTAGCGATAATTATAATCAATATATAAACAATATAATCAATACAATGTATAATCAATAATAACAGAGAGGCAAAAAAATAAGATCCAATGATATGCTGGATACCAAAATACATTTTAGCTTTCAGAGCATATACAGAATGAGAGATAAAAGACATAAAAAGATATTTCAAGCAAATGGTGACCAAAAGAAAGCAGGGTAGCACTATTTATTTTAGACAAAATACACGTTAGGCCAAAAATGGACAGAGACACAAAATGTTATACAACGATGGGCCAATCAATCAAGAATATAACAGTTTAAAATATATATGCAGTCAACATTGGAACATCTAAGTCTATTAAGCAAATAGTGACACAACTAAAAGGAGAAATAAGTACAACACAGTAATAGTTAAGAACTTTCTTTTCATACACTGTTTCCAAAACAGAGAGTTCATGCAGACAGAAAATCAATTAGGAGACAGATTTGAAAAACAAACCAAAACAAAACAAACCAAACCAAACCAAACCAAACCAAACCAAGCCAAACCAAAACAAAACAAAACTACTGAGTTAAGCATACAAAGAATCTTTTCTAGGACTGATCATGCATGCCATAAAAATAATTCTAAAACTGCAAAAAGACACAAATTATATCAAGTCTCTTTTCTGACCACAATGGTATCAAATTAGAAATCAGTGGCAAAAGAAAAATTCACAAATACATGGGAATTGAATGACACAACCCTGCCTAACTAATGGATTACAAACTAAACAGGAGAGAGACATTTTTAAATGACTTGAGACAAATGATAGTGGAAACAAATGTAACAAAACTAAAAGGGCTGTACTTAAAACAGAAGTTAGAGGGAACTTAATGGCAATAAATGTCTACATTAAGAAAAAGTAGTATCTCAACTTAACCTACTACTACACTGGAAGAAAGCAGAAAAACCAAAACTAAGACCAAGTTAGCAGGATATAATGGATATCAGAGCAGAAATACATGAAAGAGAATGAAAAAAAAATTAAGTAACATCAGCAAAACAAAAAGCTGGTTCTTTGAAAAAGTAAAAGTGACAAACCTCTTATACACTAACAAAGAAAGAGAGAGAACACAAAATTATAGAGAAGACACTGCAACAGATACCACAGAAATACAAAGAATCACAGAGACATCTATGAACAATCATACACCAAGACATTGGACGACCTGTAAGAATCAACTGAATTTCTAGAAACATACAGCTTACCATCAAAGAAACATAGAGCAACAAAAACTTGAACAGACCGAACTAGTGGTAAGGACAGTGAATAGGTAACCAAAAACCTATCTACAAAGAAAATCCAAAACCGAACGACTTCACAAGAGGAAAACTACCCAAAGAATTAGTGCCAATTATTCTCAAACTTCTCAAACTCAAACTCTCATCTTCTCAAAAGACCTGAAGATGAGGAAACATTACCAAACTCATTTCACTAGGCCAACGTTATTACCTTTTATAATAACAAGAAAGTTACAGGCCAATAGCCCTTGAATATATGTGCAAAATTTCTCAGCTAAATACCAGGTAACTGAATTTTTAACAGCTTCTTAAAAAGATTTACCATGATAAAATGGGATTCATCCCTGGATTGCAAAGAGGAGTCAACATATGGAAATCGATCAGTGTCACACATCACATTAACAGAATCAAAGATGCAAATCACATGATCATCTCTAACAGTTGGGGGTGGGGGGGGGGGAAAGCACTTGAAAGTAGTTAACATCCATTCCTGACAGAACTTTTAACAAACTGGGCTGAGGGGGAACATACCTCAACATAATAAAAGCCACAAAGGAGAAGCCCATAGTCAACATTTAACTCTACAGTTAGATGTCAGACTATAAACTTTAACTGGTTTCAACGGCCAGCTTACTTATTATATCTTGATTTCCTCCATTTTTCCCCACCAATTTTCTTTTCTTCCTGCTTCAAATTCAGACATTTCCATTCCTCCAACTTTAAGCCCTCTATGTTAAACAATTTTTTATGTTTTATAATTTTTGAGAGAGAGCAAGTGCATGCGCAAGAGGGGGAGGGGCACAGACAGAGACAGAGAATCGGAAGCAGGCTCCAGGCTCTGAGCTGTCACCACAGAGCCCAACGTGGGGTTTGAACTCACAAACTGTGAGATCATGACCTGAGCCAAAGTCAGGCGTTTAACCAACTGAGCCACCCAGAAGCCCCAAAGGCCTTTACTTTTTGTTACCTCGGTCTTCTCCATTCCCTTTTATCCCCCATTCTCCAGTTGTATCTTTCTCTCTAATGTTTTTCCATGGTCTTCAGACTTTGGTCCAAAGCAGGAATAGAGCCAGCTTTTGTGGCATGTGAATCTTACACAATTTAGAAACCACTCTCAAAGAAAATGATGAAAATTCAAAGTTATACAGCTACGTAAATATATATTGAAACAGGTAAATTATATTTATGGCTGAAAAAATAACATATGGTGATTATGTGTCAGGATCATGATTGTAACTGATTATAACTATAATTTGCATTTACTGCTAAATACTGATTAAACTTTTTTAGATGTTTATTTTATGTGCTTTCATTGCTTTTCTTTTCCATATATCAACACATCATCAAGCTTTCAAGAAAGGTACTATTTCCTTTCAAATGTATTCAAACAAACCAGAATGTAGAAACAATTTTTAATAGCCTATCTTCATATTATTATATATTAATAATATCACGTATTATTCATGTTACACTGAATGCAGATTTCCACAGATATGGATATACTAAGTATGAGTTCCATCAAAAACTGCACTAGTTCCCTTTCATCCCAACCCTTGCTTATCTTGGGATGAAACTTTGAAGAAGGTAATGCGACGACTTATATATGCAACAACCTCTGCCCTACACCGAGACAGGGAGAGAAACAAGTACTTTCCAATGAAAATTATTTCTCCTTGATAACAGTCTCCAGGAGAACAATAAGAATCAGAAATCTTAAAATTCTGGAACATCTCCATAATCACAATCTAAATCCTTGCTTCTGAAATATAAAATGTAACTAATTCCACACAGGTAATACTCTAGGTATACAGACATCATTTAAGTCTTAAGACTTATTCTTTGATCTAGTCTAAGCAAAATGTGTTCACAAAGCTCTAACCATGCAGAAAGTTATTTGCATTTTATCTACAGTGCCATAACTGAATTTATTTAATCTTTTAGAAGGTAATCTTTCCAACACCCTCTGAACATCGGCTCCCTATGGATTCCCTTTGTGTTTCCACAGATGGACGTCCATTCCTGTATCATGACATCTGTCTTATAATCGGTCATTATGATGCAGTACATTTCCTAAAGTTCCCAGAGAGAGAATAGATGGAAATTATATTTTTATGACTTTTTGTGCCTGATATAGGACAGTTTCAGGTATATATCTGAATAATTATTTTCTTAAGCACATAAATTGCACCTGGACATCATTTTCCTTAGAGAATTGAAGACAATGTAATCATATTCAAGTTCCTGCTACTGAGCAATCAGATGCCTTGCAGCCTCCAGTCATACATTCTATGAGTTTTAGTTTCTCACTCTCTCAAGGCTTTACAAATTTTTCTTTGTCTCTTATCTAAGATTTCATGACAATGTACTTTGATGGGGTCTAGTTTATCTTTTTTTAAAGTAAAATACCAGAGTAAATCTTTTTCAATGTATAAATCTTATTCAATTCTGAACATTTTTTATTCAACTGCTTCTTTGATTAATCTTTCTTTCAAATACTTCATTTTCTCTATTCTTCTTTTCTCCTATCAAATATGGCTTCCTACTGAGAGCTTCTAATTTCTCATTGTTTTAAAAGAAAAAAAAAAAAAAAAAGCTCAATCGTAACTTGATTTAATCTTAGGAACCCAAATCAAAATGTTAGAGAAAGGCATCTTCAGAAATTTTTGGAAAAAAAAAAAAAAAGTACTTGGAGCCAACAGTGATATGGTGCAATGAATATTTCTATAGGAAATTTCTAGAAAAAATGAATAGTATTTACTATATTCCAAGGGGCATTATTTATATCATGGTAATGAAAAATAGGCTCTAGAACTACTTTCCATATTGCTCTTAGAATGTCGCTGTTTACGACTCAAACATATTGTTTCAGATGAACTTAAAAAAAATGTTAAGGTTTTATTGATACCAATATAGTTCACAACTTTGGTTAAGATTACATGAACTTCCAAAGTAATTAAGAAGAGCTGATTCTGTTACATCATTAGAATATTATGTAAAATGCTCTACAGTGATGAAAGGTATTTTCCTAGTAAAGAGTCAAATGTGTGTAATTTTCTATGTAAGACAAAAACAAAAACAGAACAAAACCATTATTTACATTTTTTACTGGGAAAATGTAACTCTTCTGAAAAAAAATAATGTACTCACAAAATTATAAAGTAAAAATACATGTGGAATTCAAGTGGAACACTGAGGAATTTTAGGGACTTGAAACTAGTCTATATAATGCATGTCATAATACCTTGTCCAAACCCATAAAATGCCAGCCTTGAACACTAAAATAATCTATGGGATTTCAGAGATAATTATGCATCAATGGAATACTAACAACTGTAATAAATGTACTGCTCTGGTTGGGGTTGTTCATAACGAGGGACCCTGTACCTTCTGTTCAATTTTGCTAGGAATCTAACCCTGTTCAACTAGAGAGAATGTATGCGTTGTCTACGTTAGAATCTTTGTTAATAGGGGGTGAGGTGCACCTGGGTAGCCTAGTCAATTAAGAATCCGACTATTGATTTTGGCTCAGGTCATGATCACAAGGTTGGTTAGGAGATGAGTCTCCACATAAGGCTCTTTGCTGGGCATGGAGCCTGCTTGAGATTCTTTCCCTCCTTCTCTGTCTGCCCTTCTCCTTGTTGCTCTTTCTCTCTCTGTCTCTGTCTCTGTCTCTGTCTCTGTCCTCTCTCTAAAAAAGAATCTTTCTTATGAAAAGAGGAGCTGTTTTGAAAATATGCTTTCTCAGGATTGCCCGGGGAGCTCAGACAGTTAGGCATCGGATTTATGCTGAAGTCATCACCGTGGCACATCAGTGTGAGCCCAGCACTGGGCTCTCTGCTGTCACCACAGAACCCACTTTAGATCCTCTTCCCCGCCCCCTCCCTCTCCCTTGCCCTCTCCCTCTGCCCCTCCCCTGCTTGTTCTCTCCTCCATCTCTCTCAAAATAAGTCACCTTCAAAAGAAATAGAAAATATGCACTCTCAAAAATCAAAGCCAAAACATACATGCCTAATCACAAGAAAACGGTTTCTGTCTGGTATTATCGGCATTTAAATACTCAGGAAGATATAGTCTTTCATGATTCCCTTTTCAATTGTATTACAAACAATGCTTACTGTTCTCTAATTGGGGATTTCTACCCCTGAAGATCATTTGAAATATTAAGAAGAATTATAAGAGAGAACAATTAAAAATGGCATCTTCATAGTTTAATTAGCCTAGAGGCTCATGATGAATCCATTAGAGGGATAAAAAGAAGTAGCAGCGTGACATGTACACTAGTAATCTCGGTAAGAGACAAAACTAAGTGTTACATGTTTGCATCATCACATAAAACAACATGGTTGTATATAAACTTGTTTATTCATTTCAGGATTCTGAAGTGAAAGGACTGAGATTATTTTTTATTTTTTATTTTTAACTACAACTCTGTACTATTTGACTTGTTCCACTGGCATATACTGAGTTTTCCACGTGTGTTAAGGGCCAAAAGTAATAAAGAATTCACACATATACATGAAAAATTAGTTATGATTAGTTATTATCTTGCTTCAATTCCTCCAGTAATATTAAAGACTCAGGTGTAGCCTGAGGATTTAAATCATTTCGGCCCAACTTTACCTTGGGGGAATCAAGTGAATCTCACGTTATTCTAGAGAACCATAAGCATCTAATTGTCATTGCTTCGGGAACATAAACATAAACATGTTTTTCTTTCCCCTCTGCTCGTATCCAACTTTAGTTATTACCTTTCAGCAAGGCCACCCCCAAACTGGCAGAGGCAGAATTAAAAACAAAACCTCTTTTCTCATCCATTAATACTTGGATCACTGAGGCGCCATACTGAAGTTCGACACTAAGGAACAGGTTCAGTCTCTTCTTTGCATGCTGACTAAAACATGTTGGACACACTTATGTATAGATTGTCAGTGCCTGGGGCATCTATGAAAAAACTAAGTCACACAGTAAAGTGCATATGAGGATGTATAACTTCTTGTGGCTGCTGTAACAACTTACCACACACATCGTGGTTTAAAAGGACACAAATATGTATTCTCTCCAAGTGTGAAGGCCAGAAATTCACATCAGCATCCTTGGGGAAGAATCAAGGTGTAGCAGGACTCTAGTCTCTTCAGAGGGTTCAGAATATCTTCTAGCCTCAGGTTCTATCTTTACATCACCCTGACCTTTCTCTTTCTTTTCTCTGTCTCTCTGTCTCGGGGGGGTGGGGCGGGACAAAGGGGCGGGCACCCTGTATGTGGATTTCTGTGTATAAGCTTGCCAAGCCTCTCTCTCATAAGGAAAGTTGATATGGAATTTAGGGCCCATCATATAATCCAGGATGAGTTCCTCATCTCAAGGTCTTTCATCACATCTGCAAAAACCTTCTTCACAATATAGAAACGTTAGTTCCAAAGCATAGTCAGTTTACGGACTTATCTTTGGGGCCCAATTTTCAACCTACAACACAGGGTAACAGTCAAAGGTGCTGGATACGAGGAGACATCCAGCCAATTCCTCTGTCATTATTTCAGAAGTTCCAACAATGGATGCCACTAGACACAAAGGGAGTTCATCGCCTACTATATCCCAACAGCTCCTTACACACTAGACATCAAGAAATGATCTCTGGGATATCAGTCTACATTTTTCTTCTGTGCTTCATTTATGCCATTGCATCAGAATGTTACTGTGTTTCTCCATTCCACACAACCCAGGAGCTTTTGTACTGACTGACCTTTTTTTTTTTTTTTTTTTTTTTTTTAATCTTGAGAAATAGTTTTAATAAAACAGTTCACTCAACTATGTCATAACAACGTCACACCATTGCCTCAAACTCAGTGCATGGTTCCATTAGCTATGTGAGTCCCGGGTGGTTAACATCCCAGGGCTCTAATGATGACTGATTGGGATTTTGAGACATCAGAGATCAAACAATGTGCACTGGTATCACAGAGATAAAAATGGCAAGTACTATGTTTTAAAAATTCACTTATACACAAATGATTGATCTGTCAGCATACTCATAATACATAAACACACCATTATTCAACAAATGAGCTTTCTCCATAAAGTATATATTAAAAATATATTTTATCAGGGACCATGGGTGGTTCGGTTGGTTAAGTGTCATCTGACTCATGATCTCACTGTTTGTAGGACAGAGACCCGCATCTAGCTCTGCATTGAAAGCAAAGAGCCTGCTTGGGATTCTCTCTCCTCCTCTTACCCTCTGCCCCTCTTCCCATTCGTGCTGTCTCTCTCTCTCTCTCTCTCTCTCTCTCTCTCTCTCTCTCTCTCTGTCTCTCTCTCAAAATAAATAAAATTTAAAGTAAATATTCTTTATCAAGGTAAAATTGTTATAACTTACAAGTCTAAGTAAAATGCTATCTTAAAGATCATTTGCTTGCCTTTTTAAATTCAGCTCTAAGAACACAACGTCCAAGAGTGGACTGCCACTGAAGTTTCCGGCCACTGTGTTTGCTTAAGTAGAAATTCTTGAAATTTTTCTGAAGTCTTTCCATCTGGAGGAAAGAAATAAAGAAAAATTGATATACTGTATACCAATTAAAGTCCTACTTGAAGCCCTAGAATATTATATTTTAAAACATATGTCATGACCATGCATGGTTTCCCCAAGGATATGCAACACATTTCTGTGGAGAAAAGACTGGGTGGGGGCGAAAAAGACTTCTGAAACAAGGAAACAAAACAACCTCTGTTGATTCTTCTAGTTCAACATAGTGCATTCGGTAACTTACATATGCTCTTCAGGAAATCCACCAAGATGGCAATACAACTGTACAAATTAAATAAATCCATGGAGAAAGAAAGTAAAGGTAATGGCAACTGAGTTGCCACCAGGTCCCGGTAAGAGGAGCAACCAACAGGATGGGTAATTGATTTATGGAGAAGAGACAGCTAAAACCAAAGCTGTATGGTAAGAAAGCTAAAAACCGGTAGCAGTTGGAGAGGGGTTTCCATGATTACTAAGTGGAGCAATCAATAGATACTGAGTGATTGGTTGATGACTTTTTCTACCATGTGTTTATGTGACACATGAGTAAGTGTTTTTACTGATACACAGTAAGAGAAATAGAAGTCAATACCAGTAAATGCAAAGCATAAAAGCAAAAGGAAGCCAGGCTGGTCGATTCAAAATCTACAACTGACTACATGAAAAAGACAGACTATTTAAACTATGAAAAAGACTATTTATACTACTGAATTATTTAACACTGAACTATTTTACCTGTGTGCCCCCCCTAAAACACTGTACGACTACATTTCAAAACAGAGAACAGTAAGGAGACGTTCATATGAACGTGAAGTATGGCCTAAAGACTTATTAAAGATTAAAGGCCGGGGTGCCTGGGTGTCTCAGTCAGTTAAGTGTTGACTCTGGCCAGGGTCCTGATCTCATGGTTCGTGAGGTCGAGCCAAGCATTGGGCTCTGTGCTGACAGCTCAGAGCCTGGAGCCTGCTTCGGATTCTGTGTCTCTCTCTCTCTGCCCCTCCCCTACTCATGCTCTGTCTCTGTCTCTGTCTCTGTCTCTGTCTCTGTCTCTGTCTCTCTCTCTCAAAAATAATAAACATTAAAAATTTTTACAAAAAAATTTAAAAAGATTAAAAGGTACATGAAAATTAATCTACTATATAATATAATAATGTAAACAGTGAATTTCTTACATCTGGGGGTAAGTGGATCTCCTTAGGGATGTAGGCTGGCCAAAAACTCATCGTCAGAATGTTCACAGTAAAATCAATGTTTCCTGGTATATTTTGGTTCTTCATATACTGCAAAAACGTAGTGATGTAATGAATGCTAGAATTTTAAAACTCTTACATAGCTATAACTCTATATTAGAAATGCATTACTAAAATTAATCTGAATAATAAATTACTCATTGAAAATACAACCTGCATTTAAATGAAACAGACATTTTATTTTAATAAAATGCTTGAAAAGAACCAAGAACGTGCAGTCTGGTTGCCTCAATTAATTAAACATAGAATTAAGCTTCCACTGTATTTTTTTAAAAAATCCATCTTACCTCAAATGATCTGAAGAAAATTATGAAAAAGATACACACAGAGTCACAAATACTGAAACTAAAATGTACACAGCAAAGCAATGGAAAGCCAAGTAAGAGTAAAAAAAAAAAAAATAAAAATGGTTACTCAAAATATGTTGTATATAGTTCTTTAAATATGTGGTAGGAAGGTTATAAGAGCATGAACTTTCTTTCAAAAAACACAAAAAAGTGGAGTCTTACTTAAACTTCCTTTAATATGTCTCTAACGTAAGTATAAATCTTAAGGGAACCAAACCATTCAAGAACTTTATACTACATTAAAAAATCTTTTAGGCTAGGAATACCTGTTTTAACTGAATCATGATATCTTTGGAAAGCTCCATATCTTTAAACATTCCTTGAAGTTTATTAGTGAAAGCAGTTCCACATTCTGTAAAATATTTAAAACAACCAATTATAGGTGGCATTGGAGAACACCACCAAGCAGGGAACTACAAGAGTCCTTTTCCCTGAAATAAACACTAATCAATCTTGTGAAAGTGTCAAGAATATGCCTCATCAAAGTTCTAAGAGACAGCCAAAGGTTCTTAGCAACCAAGTGAATATTTAACCAGAATATAGTACATGTGCTATTTTACCTCAGTCAAATTTTACCCATTTTCCTGTTCAAAAGAAATCCTGTACATGACTGTTTGTGCTTCTACAGGGAGTTCCTGGTTCCCAAGGAATCATGTTTGGACTGGATTTAGGTAACCTAGAGTAACTGACTCAACTCTTATCAGTGTGAGCATCCATACGAAGAAAGCTTGCCAAGGGGCGCCTGGGTGGCGCAGTCGGTTAAGCGTCCGACTTCAGCC
>NW_024412646.1:27542-31384 GCF_014898765.1 Herpailurus yagouaroundi | reverse complement strand
CAGGCAGAATTCTGTCAATTTATACAAGTGGGACTTAGAGCCGGGAGCTATAGCGGTCAGATGACTCAGCACTGGGTGAACTGAGGGGATGAGTGATAGCTGGTCAATGCCCTTAAGGACAAGGCCCTTGGAGAGATCACATAAAAATGGCAGTTTATACAATACTAGGGAAGCAGAAAGATCTGTTGATAGTGATTTTGGAACATGCTGGGGAATACTGAAGACAAAGGACCTGGTAGGCCCCATTTTTCTTCCATGCTCTCCAGCACAGGCACAGAGACAGGAGGCAGGGATCCACAGATACTTGTCACCTAATCCGCTAGCAGTGTCATTCCAGGAGTTTACTAAAGCCAAGTTGCGAGAACCCAAATGTTAAAAAATAATAACATAACTGAATACACTGATAACAAGACAACAACAGTAAGAGACTTTAGCAGCCCACATCAATGGACAGATCATCTAAGCAGATAATTAACAAAGAAACAATGACTTTGAATGACACGCTGGACCAGATGGACTTAACATGTATACTTTTAGAACATTTCAATCTAAAACAGCACAATGCACATTCTTTTCAAGTGCCCATGAAACAGTCCCCAGAATAAATTGCATATGAGGACACAAATCAAGTCTCAATACGCACAAAAAGGTTAAATGATTCTATGCATCTTTTCATGAAACTTAAAGTCAACCACAAAACAAAAATCCAGAAAGACCACAAATACATGGAGATTAAAGGACCCTCTACTAAACAATGAATTAGTCAGCCATGAAATCAAAGAAGAAATTTTAAAAAATACATGGAAACAAATGAAAATGAACACATGACAGTTCAAAACCTGTGGGAGGTAGAAAAGGCAGTCCTAAGAGGGAATTATATTATAAAACAGATCTACCTCAAGAAGAAATAAAAAAGCTCAAATGCACAAATTAACCTTACAACTAAAGGGACGAGGGGGGAAAATGTAAAGCCTGAAGCCAGCTAAAATAATAAACATGAGACAATTAAAGCATTCAGAAATGAAAAAAAACGTACATCAGATCAATTAAATGAGTTGTTGGTTCTCTGAAAAAACTAGCAAACCTTTAGCCAGACTTTACCAAACAGAGAAAGCAAGAACTCCCACAAAGAAAATTAAAAAAAACTAGAAACGAGAAACAAGAAACACCACCACAGAAATCACACGCAATTATGAAACAATTATTATGAAAAACTAAAGGCCAACAAATTGTACAACCTAGATAATATGGATAAATTCCTACAAACATAAACTACCCACACTTATGTACTAAGAAAAGTTGAACAGTAAGACATAGAAAACCTGCGAGGAAACTGAATCAGCAATAAAAGATCTCCCAACAAATAAAAGTGCAGGACCAAATGGCTTCACTGGCAAATTCTAGCAAAAACTGAGTGAAGAGTACAAACCTATTCTCAAACTATGCCAAAAACCATAGAAGGAAGGAAAACTTCCAAATCCATTGTATGAGGCCAGTATTTTCTTGAAAACAAAACCAGAGAAAGACGCCACTGAAAAAGAGAACTATACACCAATATCCCTTACGGACACAGATGCAAAAATCTTCCTTAAAATACGAGGTAACCAAATACAACAACACATTTAAAAAAATCATTTACCACAGTCAAGGGGGATTTATTCCTGGCATTGCAAGGGTGATTCAATACTTGCAAAACAATGTGCTACATCACATCAATAAGAGAATGGATAAGATCCATATGACTGACTCCTTTCAAAAACTACAGCATTCACTAGTGATAAAAACCCTCAACAAAGTAGATTTAGAGGAGACATACCCCAACATAATAAAGACCAATATGAAAAACCCACAGCTGCTATCTATCTCAACTGGGAAAATATGACAGCTTTTCCCATAACTCCAGGAACAGGACAAGGATATCTACTCTATCCACTTTTATTCAGCATAGTACTGAAAGTTCTAGTGAGACCAATCAAATTTAAAAAAAAAGAAATAAAGTTATTCCATAAGTAAGTAATAAGTAAAACTTCCACCATTTACAGATAACATGACACACTATACGAGAAAAAACAAAAAACAAACAAACAAAAAAAACCCCAAAAACAAAAACCAAAATGCTCCAGACCTGATTTACAAATACAGTAACACTGCAGGATACAAAATCAACACACAGAAATCAGTTGCTTTTCAAAACACCAATAATGAAAGCAACACAGAAGGAAATTAAGAAATAACTCCCATTACAATTACATCAAAAGTCGTAAGATACCCCGGAAGAAACCGAACCAAGGAGGTGAAAGACCTGTACCCTGAAAACTGGAAAACACTGTTGAAAGAAACTAAAAATGAGACAAAGAAATGACACATTACATGCTCACGGACTGGAAAACGAATATTGTTAAAATGTCTATACCACCACAGCAATCTATACTTAATGCAATTCTTATCAAAATACCAACAGCATTATTCACAGGGCTACACTAAACAATCCCAAAATATGTATGGAACCACGTAAGACCGCAAACAGTAAAAGCAGTCTTGAAAAAGAAAAGCAAAGCTGGGAGAACTGAAATTGCTGAGTTACAGTCATATTACCAAGGTGTGGCAATAAAGACTGTATGGTGGTGGCACAAAAACATACACTAAGATCAAGAGAACAGAAAACTCATAAATGAACCCACAACTATAAGGTCAACCAATCTTTGACAAGGCAGGAAATACTACCCAATGGGGAAAAATACCTGTCTCTTCAATAACTAGTGTTGTCAAAAATGAAATTAGACCACTTTCTTACACCATACATAAAAATAAATTCAAAACGGATGAAAGGTCTGAACATGAGACTGGAAGCCATGAAAATCCAAGAAGATAACACAGACTGTAGCCTCTCTGACCTTGGCCATAGCAACTTCTAACTAAATATATCTCTGAGACAAGAGAAACAAAAGGAAAAAGAAACTCTCTGGACTTCATGAAGACAAAAGGCTCTGCACAGCAAAGGGAATAATCAACAAAATGAACAGGCAATTTATGGATTAGAAGAAGGTATTTGCAAATGACATATCTGCTCAAGGGTTAATTTTCAAAATCTATGAAGAAGTTATAAAACTCAAAACCAAAATTAACAAACCAATTAAAAAATCAGGAAACATGAAAAGACATTTTCCCAAAGCAGACATATAAATGGCCAACAGACAGAA
Source organism: Herpailurus yagouaroundi (assembly GCF_014898765.1). NCBI lineage: Eukaryota > Metazoa > Chordata > Mammalia > Carnivora > Felidae > Herpailurus > Herpailurus yagouaroundi. The sequence continues at coordinate 28,184 of NW_024412646.1, read as the reverse complement.
GTAAAGATGCTCAACATCACTCATCATCAGGGCAATAAAAATCAAAACCACGATGAGATACCACCTCACATCTGTCACAATGGCTAAAATCAACAACACAAGATACAGCAGGTATTGGCAAGGATGTGGAGAAAGGGAAACCCTCTCCCATTGCTGGTGGTAATACAAACTTGGGCAGCCACTACAGAGACCAAAATAGAGGTTCCTCGAAGAAATTAAAAACAGAACTACCCTATGATCCAACAACCGCAGTACTAGGTATTGACCCAAAGGAAGCAAAAATACTGATAGAAGGGATACATGCACTCCTATCTCTGCAGCAGCACTGTCAACAGCAGTCAAATTATACAAAGAGCCCAAATGTCCATTAACTGATGAATCAATAAAGGAACAATGGTATATAAATACAATGGTATAATACTCGCTCATAAAAAAGAATCACTCATTTCAGACATAAAGACACCTGCAGACTGAAAATGAAGGAATGGAGGAAAGGTTCTCATGGAAATGGATATCAAAAGAAAGTTGGAGCAGCAATACTTATGTCAGAGAAACTAGGTATTTTTTTTAAATTTCTTCATGTTTATTTGTTTTTGAGAGAGAGAGAGAGAGAGAGAGAGAGAGAGAGAGAGAGAGAGAGAG
>NW_024412646.1:23925-27532 GCF_014898765.1 Herpailurus yagouaroundi | reverse complement strand
GAGAGAGAGAGAGAGAGAGAGAGAGAGAGAGAGAGAGAGAGAGAGAGAGAGGAGAGAGAACAAGCAAGGGAGGGGCAGAGACAGGGAGACAGAAGATCCAAAACAGGTTCTGCAGGAGATCATGACCTGAGCTGAAGTCAAGAGTTGGACGCGCAACGGACTGAGCCACCCAGGTGCCCCTGAAAAACTAGATTTTAAACCAAAGGTTGTTAACAAGCAATGAAAACACAGTATCATATAGACGGGCCTATTCAACAATAAGATCTAACAACTGTCAATGTTTCTGCCCTAAACTGGCTCCCCCAAATATATACTCCACCTAACAGCAAACATACAGGAACTCACGGACAAAAATACAATAGTAGCAAGGGACTTTAACATCCCACTTTTACAGCAATGGACAGATCATCTATCCAGAAAATCAACAAGGAAACGATGGTTTTCAATGACACACTGAACCAGAGGAACTTAACAGATATATTCACAACATTTCATCCTAAAACAGCAGAACACACATTCCTTTTGAGTGCATATGGAACATTCTCCAGAAAAGAGTCCATACCGGGGCACAAGTCAGGTCTCAACACATACAAAAAGAATGACATCATATAATGCATATTTTCCGACCATAATGCTATGACACGTGAAGTCAAACGTAAGAAAATATTTGGAGAGACAACAAATACACGGAGGCTAAAGAACATCCTACTAAAGAATGAATGGATTAAATAGGCAAAGTAAGGAATAAAAACATACAGGGAAGCAAATGAAAATGAAACTAGGGCAGTTTAGAACCTTAAAAGGAGCAAAAGCAGTCCTAACAGAACTATACTGCAATACAGGCCTATGTCAAACAGCAAAAGAAGGCTCAAATATAAAACCTAAGTTTACACCTAAAGGAGCAAGAAAAGGAACAGCAAATAAAGGCTGAACAATAAAGGGAATAACAAAGATTAAAGCAGAAGTAAATTATACGCAAATGAAAAAAATAAATAAATAACAACAGTAGAACAAACCGATCAATGAAACCAGGATCCGGTTCTTCTAAAAACCAATACTGATAAAGCCCTAGCCAGACTTATCAAAAAGAAAAGAGAAAGGACACAAATAAATGAAATAATCAGTGAGAGAGGAGAGATCACAAATAACACGGAAATGCAATTATATAAAAGAGTATTATGAAAAATTAAATTCCAACCAATTGGACAATCTGGAAGAAATGGATACAGTCCTAGAAACATAAAAACTATCAAAACTGAAACATAAACTAAAAAAAAAACAAAAAAAACAAAAAAACAAAAACTGAAGAGACCAATAGCCAGTGAAGAAACTGAGTAATAAAAACTCTTCCAAAAAACAAAAGTCCAGAGGCACATGGCTTTGTAAGGGAATTTTACCAAACACAGAAAGACGAGTTAGTAACTATTTTGCTCAAACTATTAAAAAAAAACAGAAATGGAAGAAAACTCCTAAACTCATTGTATGTAGCCAGTGTTACCTTACTCAAAAACCAGATAAAAACTCCACTATAAAGAGACCTATAGGCCAGTGTCCTGATGAATATAATGCAAAAAGTCTCAATAAAATACTAGCAAATGGAGTATCACAATATATTTAAAAAACCATTCACCTTGATCAAGGTGGATTTATTCGTGGGCTGCAACGGTAAGCTCATTATTCACAAATCAATCAATGTGATACACCACATTAATAAAAGAAAGTAAGAGAAGTATATGAGCTTCCCAGAAATGCATAAAAAAGCATTTGACAAAATACAATACCCATTCATGTTAAAAACCCTCAACAAAGTAGGGATACATGGAACATGCCTCAATATAATACAGGTCATACCAGAAAGACCCACAGCTAATATCATCTCAATGGGGAAAAACTGAGAGCTTTTCCTCTATAATCAGGAACAAGGCAGGTCCACTGTCACCATACTTATTTAACATAGTAATGGAAGCCCTAGCGTCAGCAGTCAGACAATTCACAGGAACAAAATGAATCCAAATTGGCAAGGAAGAAGTCAAACATTCACTATTTGCACATGACATGATTCCCTACATAGAAAAACCCAAAGACTCTACCAAAACAATTGTTAGAACTGATAAATGAATTCAGTAATGTCATAGGACACAAAATCAAAGTACAGAAATCTGTTGCGTTTCTATACGCGAATAACAAAGCTGCAAAAAGAGAGACAAAGGAATTGATCCCATTTATAACTGCACCACATACCTAGGAGTAAAGGTAACCAAAAACATAAAAGATCTGTACTCTGAAAACTATACAGCTCTGATATAAGAAACTGAAAAGGACACAAACATATGGAAAGGCATACCATGCTCATGGATTAGAAGAACAAACATGGTCATAATGTGTATACTACCCAAAGCAATATACATATTTAATGCAATCCCAATCAAAATACCACCAGCATTTTTCAGAGCCTAAACAAACAATACTAAAATTTATATGTAATCACAAAGATCCCCAAAGCCAAAGAAATCCTGACAAAGAAAAGCAAAGCTGGAGGCATCACAATTCTGGCTTCAAATTGTATTGCAAAGCCTGTAGTAATCAAGACAGCATGGTGCTGGCAACAAAACAAAACAAAACAAAACAAAACAACAATAACAACAACAAAAAAACCTCGACACATGTATTAATGAAACACCACAGAAAACCCAGAAAGATACCCCACAAGCACATGGTCAACTGTCTTTGACACAGCAGGAAATACTATCCAATGGGGAAAAAAAAACAATCTCTTCCACAAATAGTGTTGTTAAAACTGGACAGCATCAAGTAAATGAATGAGACTGGACTACTTTATTACACCATGCACAAAAATAAGTTCAAAATGGATGAAAGATCTACATGAGACATGAAACCATCAAAATCCTAGAAAAAAAAAACACAAGCAGAAAACCCTCTGACCTCAGCCATAGCAACTTCTTACTAGATATGTCTCCAGAAGTAAAGGAAACAAAAGCAAAATAAATTATTGGACCTTCATAAAGAAAAAAAAACATTGTGAACAGTGAAGGGAATAATCAGCAAACTAAAAAGGCAATCTATGGAATGGAAAAAATGTTAGCAAAAATACATGCATGCTAAACAGTCAGTATTCAAAATACATAAAGAACTTATACAACCCAACACCAGAAAAACAGCTCAGTGAAAAAATAGGTAGGAGACAGGAATCTACATTTTTCCAAAGGTGACATCCTTATGTCTAACATACACGTGAAAAGATGCTCAACATCACTCATCATCAGGTAAATACAAAGCAAGACCACAATGAGATACCACCTCACACCAGTCATAATAGCTAAAATTAACAACTGAAAAAAAAAAAAAACCAGCAGGTATCGGTGAGGATGCAGAGAAAAGGGAACCCTCTCGCAGTCCTCATGGGAATGCAAACTTGTGCAGCCTATCTGGAGACTAGTGTGGAAGTTCTCAAAAACTTAAAAACAGAACTGCCTTGATCCAGCAAGTGTACTAATCACTCTCAACAAATTATGGAAAGCATCCAAATGTCCACTGACAGATAAATGGACAAAGAAGATCTCTCTCTCTCTCTCTCTCTCTCTCTCTC
>NW_024412646.1:21215-23915 GCF_014898765.1 Herpailurus yagouaroundi | reverse complement strand
TCTCTCTCTCTCTCTCTCTCTCTCTCTCTCCTTCCCTCTCTCTCTCTCCTTCTCTCCCCCGCCCCACCCCACTGACGTGTGTGTGTGTCTGGGGGGGGGTCTGCATCAAAATGAATGAAATTTTGCCATTTGCAGCAACATGTATGGAGCTAGAGTGGATTATGAAGTCAGAGAATGACAAATACTGTATAATTTCACTAATGTGTGGAATTTAAGAAACAAAACAGATAAACATAGTAGACGAAAAAAAAGATGGATGGCAAATCAGACTCTTCACTACAGAGAACACAATGATGGTTACCGGAGGGGGAGGTGAGTGCGAGATGGGTTAAATGGGTAATGCGGATTAAAGAGGACACTTATTTTGATGAGCCGTGGGTGTTGTATGGAAATTATGAATCACAATTGTACACCTGAAACTATTATTACACTGTATTTTAACTAACTGAAATTTAAATAAAAACCTGAAAAAAATACAAAGAAAAAAAGAAAGAAATTAGTACTCCTACAACTTATTTCAAATTCTTTAAATAATCCTGCTTCCAGGGTACAAAACAGTATCACAGACAACGTCTCCAAGGTCAAGCAAAATCTTACACCTATTAACTTTTCAGTTTAGCCTTTATGACTGCTCTTGTGTGTTCTTCTCTGATTATTCTGATTCCCCAGCGTTTCAAATTGCTAAACTCTTTCTAGCATGGACTCACTTCTGCTATCACCATCAACATTTCTGTATCTCCACATTGTATTTCAATCATGCTTCCTTAAAGAAACTGTCCTCAATTTTCTGACTAGGTTAAACTGCCTTTTTATACATCTTCATGCTTCTCTTACTTTTTACTTATGTTTGTGGGATGATCCCACCTTATCCAGAGTTTAGCCAATGCCCTAAATTTATAAATCCAAATCTTAAAATAACCTGCCTGTGGGAACACATAAAGATGATGACAGAGCTGCCAAATGAGTGCATACACTTTTGGATAACCACATTAAACTAGTAGTTTGTAAAATGATGTGTAGAACAAGCTCTTGACCAAATGAGAGGTAAACAGTGAAATGAAATCATAGTTCTCCACCCAGATTCAGGAAACACAAAAGCCAAAATAAAAACATGACTGAAACAGACAATATACCTGTCAAGACACACACCTTGTTTAAGTTTGCACAGCATTGACTTTTCTGCATCAACTGAAGCACTCTTATCAAGTAAGAGACGTTTTGCTAAATCTTTTTTGTAGAAGGCTTCAAAAACATCTTTGTCTGTAACATTTAAGGAAAAACACCTTAACGTCAAAGATGGAAAATGCAAAATGGCAGAAAATTAAATGAGACACTATATTCAATACATCTGAAAATAGCAAGTGAAACGGATGGTTACGTATTATCTGAATGCATTTACATAAAGCATCTCGGAACACTTAAGTTCAGATAGAGAGCAGTCAAATTTTTGGTTTCCAGAAGCTGAAGGCAAGAAGGAAGTGAGAAATGACTGCTTAATGTGTATGGAGTTTATACTGAAATTTTTGAGATTAAGTAATTGTGATGGCTGCACAATCATGTGAACATACTTACTGCCACTGAATTGTTAGCTTTTTAAAGTTACCAGTTTTACCACCAGAAAACATTATTTGAGTTCAATTTAGGTTGGGATTTGCACTTAGTGCTTTCTACTTCCACAATGTTATCATTTTTTTAAACTTTTAAATAGACATTTAAACCAAATTACTCACCATGAATAAACCTAAATAAAATTACCACTTTAGCTAATAATTCTTCAAGTTCTTCATCCGTAGCTCCTTTGTTACCTGTGCGAAGTTTTGAATCCACATACTTTGCTAAAATGTAAAACAATAATTTTCTAAGTAATGCTATATTTTCAAGTATGTATATGAACAAAAACCATTTATTCAAGCAAATACTTTCCCCCAGAGTGAGGTGCGTTACTTTTCACGAAACAAAAAATGAATAAGTGACTTAACGGACAGATGAGTGGCAGAAAAAGATAAATTACTTCCTGTAAGTTCTACACTGATATTCTTATATTTCTATAACCTCAATGACCAAATATTACAATACAGTTCATTTCCTCACTACCATGCCCCTAATCTATTTAAAAAAACAAAATATTGCAAGATATTGCATGAAACTGAGATTATATTAATCCCAAAGTCTTAAGGACTTATTAAGCGTTGATTATACTCATTTAAATAATTTATTGTTCTTGAAAAATCAAATTGATAATTTGTTTCAAGTTTCTTGAACTATCAAATTGATACTGTGTTTCAAGTTTTTATGTCAGCAAAAAGATATCCCTTATAATATAAAATCATTAGGTTTCATGACAGTAAGGAAAGCTTTCATTTATTTTAAAATGAGTCTTATCTACTGATAAGAAAAACTGATAATTTTATAGGACGCTAAAGACACATGAGCTTCCAAAGGGCTGGGTTACTATTAAACAAAGGAACCAAGTCTTGTGAACACTAAAGTTGAGAGAAATGGTTTATTAAAAACATTGATAGTCAATCTGGCAATATTATGACAAACTAGGAGGTCAAACTGAACTCCTCTTACGTAATTTAAAACAACAAAATAAAAAATAAAATACGTATTTCATAAAATTGAAAACCATACCTAGAAGCTCAGCTGGTTTGTTAGGTCTTTTATTAATAAATGTTTCAAAAGCATCTTTCATAACAA
>NW_024412646.1:20474-20815 GCF_014898765.1 Herpailurus yagouaroundi | reverse complement strand
TCTTTCATAGGGTTAATAACTATGCTGCTACCAAATTTCTGGAAAATAAAAGTAATTCAGGTTATTATATTTACACAGCAAGCAAAACACCTTTAAGTTAAATAGAAAATTTTACATCATTTACAAGGAAATCTCAGAAATGCAAATATGCAGTAAATTTCAAAAGAAAAATTCATTCCTACATAAAGACAAGATAATGTGGAAACGAAGCCAACATAAATACATGTAAATCAAAAGTTCATCTGAGTGGAGAATTATTTAGAAACATATCAGAAATGCAAGTCTACGGTGCCTAATAAATCAAAACGAAGGGTGAGTATATACAGTAACAGGGACATATA
>NW_024412646.1:20282-20464 GCF_014898765.1 Herpailurus yagouaroundi | reverse complement strand
AGCAGCAGAAGCAGCAGCAGCAGAAGCAGCAGCAGCAGCAGAAGCAGAAGAAGCAGAAGAAGCAGAAGAAGAAGAAGCAGAAGAAGCAGAAGCAGAAGAAGCAGCAGCAGCAGCAGAAGAAGCAGAAGCAGAAGAAGCAGAAGCAGAAGCAGAAGCAGCAGAAGCAGAAGCAGCAGAAGCAG
>NW_024412646.1:19445-20272 GCF_014898765.1 Herpailurus yagouaroundi | reverse complement strand
AGCAGAAGCAGCAGAAGCAGAAGCAACAGAAGCAGAAGCAGAAGCAGCAGAAGAAGAAGCAGAAGCAGAAGCAGAAGAAGCAGAAGCAGAAGCAGAAGAAGAAGCAGAAGCAGCAGAAGAAGCAGAAGCAGCAGAAGAAGCAGAAGCAGCAGAAGAAGCAGAAGCAGAAGCAGGAGAAGCAGAAGCAGAAGCAGAAGAAGCAGAAGCAGAAGCAGAAGCAGCAGCAGAAGCAGCAGAAGCAGCAGAAGCAGCAGAAGCAGCAGAAGCAGAAGCAGAAGCAGGAGAAGCAGAAGCAGAAGCAGAAGCAGAAGAAGCAGAAACAAAAGCAGAAGAAGCAGAAGCAGAAGCAGCACAAGAAGCAGAAGCAGCAGAAGCAGCACAAGAAGCAGAAGCAGCAGAAGCAGCAGAAGCAGAAGCAGCAGAAGCAGGAGAAGCAGAAGCAGAAGCAGCAGAAGCAGAAGCAGCAGAAGAAGCAGAAGCAGCAGAAGAAGCAGAAGCAGCAGAAGCAGAAGCAGCAGAAGCAGAAGCAGAAGCAGAAGCAGCAGAAGCAGCAGAAGCAGCAGCAGCAGCAGAAGCAGAAGCAGAAGCAGCAGAAGCAGAAGCAGCAGAAGCAGAAGCAGCAGAAGCAGCAGCAGCAGCAGCAGCAGCAGCAGCAGGAGCAGCAGCAGGAGCAGCAGGAACAGGAGCAGCAGGAGCAGCAGGAGCAGCAGGAGCAGCAGGAGCAGCAGGAGCAGCAGGAGGAGCAGGAGGAGCAGGAGGCGCAGGAGGCGCAGGAGGCGCAGGAGGAGGAGGAGGAGGAGGAGGAGGAGGAGGAGGAGGAGGAGGAG
>NW_024412646.1:10142-19435 GCF_014898765.1 Herpailurus yagouaroundi | reverse complement strand
AGGAGGAGGAGGAGGAGGAGGAGGAGGAGGAGGAGGAGGAGGAGGAGAAGGAGGAGAAGGAGGAGAAGGAGAAGGAGAAGGAGAAGGAGAAGGGAAAGTGAAAGGGATCACCAAAAATGGATTGCATTAAAAGAATCATAAAGCTATCAAAACTTGTCAGTATCAAATTTTCCAAATTCTGCAATAAAATCAGGAACTTAAAACTAGGGAATACACTCAAGGAAGAAAGAAACTATGAAATAACACAACTTCTTGACATCTCACCTTCAACATCTAAATGTTCTCAGAAGCAGTTAAGGGAAGCAATTCAATGGATCCTCAATAATAATAAACCCCATTAAATGTGTGAAAGTCAAAAGGCAACAGGATAACATCTTTAAAGTGCTGGGCGGAAAAACTGTCACCAAAAATTCTATATCCAGAAAAACCATTCTTTAGTAGTGAAGAAAAATTAGGGAATAAGAAGATAAACAAATGTTGAGATAGTTCTTTGCTAGTAGACCTGCCTGCCCTCTAAGAAAAACTAACGGGATTTCTTAGTGTTGAAATAAAAGAACAACAGGTAATAGTTTGAAGACATATTAAAAATGAACAGAAACATTTGCAAATATATTAGCACACATAAATATAAAGGCCAGTTTCTTCTAAGTATAGATTATAATTCCTTTTTACTATATATGATTTAGGAGACAAATGTAGTAAGCAATAAACATAAACCTATATTCATAAACATGGATGTGTAGAGATTCAATGTGAGACAAAAGCATAAAAGTGAAGGAATGGAACTGTATACAGCAGAGTTTTTGCATACTACTGAACCTAAGTCATTATTATGTCAAACTATATTTAATAACAAAGATTCTCCTTACAATCCCCAAATCAATCAATAACAAAAAATTTTAAAATACACAGACAATTAAATCAGAGATGAATCTAAGGAGTGCACTGGAAAAAGTCAGCAGTAAAATCAGGCTGTAATGAAAGAACTTACATATACACATAAGACACATGGAAAGCAAACATTATAATGGCAGAAGGCCTTTCTTGTCAATAATTAAGTGTACATGGAATAAACTCCCCGGCTGAAAGGTAGATATTGGCGAAACAAATTTTGAGAACCTAATCTACTATTTGGACTCCCTTTTGATCCAAAGACACAAACAATATTCAAAGAAAAAGGAAGGAACAAGATAGGCACACAAGTCATACTAAAAGAGAGCTGCAGTGGCCATACCACTATTAGACAAACTTGCCTTTGTTATAGTAGAAAAAGAAAAATATTATATTTTAAAAAGGGTCAGTTTAGAGGTGCTTGGCTGGCTTAGTCTGTAGAATACCGGACTCTTGACCTCAGGGTTTTAGTTCAAGCCCCACAATGAGTATAGAGATTACTTTTAAAAAAGAGTCAATCTGTCAAGCAATAGAACAATTACAAATATATATACCTAAGATAGAGCTTTAAACCTTCTGAAGCAAAAATTCACACAAACGGGGGAGGAAGTTGTACAATAGTGGGATACTTTACTGGCCCACTTTAATAAACTGATATAACAAGTGGACAAACATAAAGAAAAAATAGACAACAAAACAACATTTAAACTAGACCTAACAGATATATTAATAATCCACAGAACATCAGAGTGTACATTTTTCTTAAATTCACCCAGAACACTCTCAGGGTTTTAGGCCACACAACTATCTGCAATAAAATGTAAAAGACTAAAATTACACAAAGTATATTATCTCACCACAATGGGACAAAACCAGAAATGATTTTCAGAAGGAAAAAGTGGAAAATTACAATTATGTGCAAATTAAACACATTCTTTAACAGCCAAACAAGTCACGTAGGAAATCAGAAAACAGATACAAATGAAAATTACAACACCATATGCCAAAATTTATAAAACGATGCAGGAGAGAGAAATCTATATATCCATATATGCTTATATGAGAAAGACCTCAAATCAAATAGCTAGCTTTATGCTTCAAGGAACCAGAAAAAGGAGAGAAAACTAAACAAAAGTAGCATGGGAAGCAGAGAAGAAACAAATCAAAAGATAAAATCAAGAAAATGAAGGGAAATGAAAACTGAAATGAAAAATCCAGAGCATAAAACCAAATGCTTCACAGCAAATATAAACAACACCGATAAATGATAATGAAATCAGCAACACTCTGGAATAGGTGGTCCTGGACCCTAGTCTCTCCACATAAAAACACAGATTAACAGGGGCGCCCGGGTGGCGCCGTCGGTTGAGCGTCCGACTTCAGCCAGGTCACGATCTCGCGGTCCGTGAGTTCGAGCCCCGCGTCGGGCTCTGGGCTGATGGCTCAGAGCCTGGAGCCTGTTTCTGATTCTGTGTCTCCCTCGCTCTCTGCCCCTCCCCCGTTCATGCTCTGTCTCTCTCTGTCCCAAAAAAATAAATAAACGTTAAAAAAAAAATTAAAAAAACAAAACAAAACAAAACAAAACACAGATTAACAACCAACAGTCTAGTGTAGTCTATAGAAAAATTTGAGAGGAAAACTTGGCAACACAAGAACACACTTTTGAAAACCCTAGAACCTCTTGGGTGAGTCTGAAGTGCTCCTTTGTGCACAAAAACTGGGAAAAGCTGCATCAAACAGTAATGCCAGCAATTTCACACTGACTATACATACTGTCCTCCCCCAGGCCGGAATAGTACCACACTGAGAGATGTACTCTGGACCTAGTTTTTCCAGTGGTAAAAAGATAGTTTAAGGTTGACACTTAGCTTTGCCAGTATTCATGGGTGGCCCCAGGAAGAAAACTACTCTCTATCATTTCCTAGGGAACACTGACAGACCACCTATGGTAAAGGCTGGACCATCTGTAAGCTAGTCACAAAGAAGGACACAGAGCTCACAGTAGTCAAAGGTCAGATTATGGCAGAGGCATTGCATCCCAGACAGCACCCAGACAAGCAAATGCAACTGACTAACGAGTACAGCTGAGGTCACCAACCAGTGATTTGGTTTGGCTTGGAGCTGGGTCTGTGACCCTTCTGGGCAGAAAACCAGGCAAGCTGCCCACTTGACACACTGTGGTGCACAGCCCACTCTGTGCTGCCACAGACTAGAACTTGAAGCCCCAGTCATCCAGGAAACTTGACCATGCAGCACAGACTTTGACTCCGCCCAATCACACCCAAAGCTAGCCACCAACCTAAATCTAACTATCTTATCTGGGAGACTGGTCAGCCACCCTGCTGAAAAATAACACACAGTGGCTCTGGTCTAATACTCCTCTCACCTAATGCAGTGCACAATCTGAAACACCACTTCAGCCAGGTAAAAGAGCTGGTGGTCCCACTCAACCAGTGGCAAAGGTAGAGAGCCCAGCCAATGGTCTTGCCTGACAATGGATTCCCACTTGGTGGCCTCTCCTGATCATGAAGCCCAGCATACAACGCTATCTAGCCACACAGTAAATCCAATCCTGGCAAAGGAGCACATCCTGTCTTTTGCCTAACCACAGAGGCATCTCAGCAGCCCTCGGAATAGTCAATGGATGTGCCCTGATGCAAGTCCAGCCTGTCCTCAGTGTTGGTGGTAACCCTGCCTGAGCAGAGACACCAGAAGTAGCCCTAATCACCCATGGATGTTCTACGCTGGCCTGTTCAGAAACCTCACATACATGGACTGGTAAAAACCTTCCCACCAAAGTAAACTTGTAAACCTTGTATGAGCTCATCACTTTCAAATGCGCAGGTCTCACACACAACAATAAAAGAACAAGGAACAAGGGGCATGTGACAACACCACAGAAGTTTTTAGTGAAGTTAAATGAAGACAGGAAAACTTACATAAATGGGAGAATCAACACAAATAGAGAAATGATTTTAAAACCAAACTAGAACACCTAGAGCTAAGGAATGCAATTACTGATTTGAAAAACTCAGCAGAGAGTTTGAACAACATATTCAATCAAGCATCAGAAAGAATCTGTGAGAGTCCTGGGAACATGGTGGAGTAGGAGGATCCCCGGCTCACCTCATCCCAAAGACACACCAAGAAAACGGCCACATCAGTGGAACTAATCTGAAAATTACACAAAGACTGGCATCAATATTTTCCACAGTTTATCACAGACGAGGCCAACGCAGAAAACACAGGAGAATGAAGACTTTATTAGGACCAAACCTCTGGTGAGACTAACCAAAAAAATGGAAGAACACCATAAGCATGGAGAAGCAAGAAGAGTAGGCACATACTAGGCACCCACAGCACAGGAGACCTGCACTAGAAGGTAACTCACTATAAGCTGTAGCTTTGAAAACCACTGGGTCTTAACTTTTAGCTACTATCTACATGGGCTTAACTCCAGGTACTTTTAAAAATCAGTCGTCTTGGGGCGCCTGGGTGGCTCGGTCGGTTAAGCGTCCGGCTTCGGCTCAGGTCATGATCTCACGGTCCGTGGGTTCGAGCCCCGCGTCGGGCTCTGTGCTGACAGCTCAGAGCCTGGAGCCTGTTTCAGATTCTGGGTCTCCCCCTCTCTGTGACCCTCCCCCGTTCATGCTCTGTCTCTCTCTGTCTCAAAAATAAAAATAAACATTAAAAAAAAAATAAAAAACAAATCAGTCGTCTCAGTTACGGGAGAGCCAGAAAGTAGCAATAAATTGAGTGTGCTGTGCCTTTGTGACTCAGTTGGCTGGGCATCTGACTCTTGATTTTGGCTCAGGCCATGATCTCTGAGGTCATGAGACTGAGTCCTGTGTCAGGCTCAGCACTAACTGTGGAGCCTGCTTAAATTCTCTCTCTTCCTCTGCTTCTCACCTCACTCATGCTCTCTTTTTCTCTAAGAAAGAAAGAAACTGAGTCTCTATCTTGAAGAGCAAGTATAAACAATAACCTGGATAAGATATAGCACAGAAGCAGGACTTCTGAAAGAGCCTGAGGTATATGGGAAGGAGATTTATTTACTAATCTCAGAACATGTCCTGGGAGTGCAGCAGAAATTTTAGGATGCTATGCCAGGAACGTAAATGTTAACAGATGCCATTTCTTTCCCATTCCCCGGTCGAGATACACAGACGTTTAAAGGAACTAGTGTGAACACTCTGCACCTATCTTTCTATCAGAAAGAGTTCCCCTGCCTCCGAGGGAAAGAGCTCCCCTGCTTCCAAGTTCCACTGTGGATCCACTCCATCCAACCTTCCTCACGTAGCAGGCATTCCTCCAAAGCAGCTCCTACACAACACGCCCTGTCTCATCCATGAAATGCAGCTAGATGAACATCAAAGATGAGCATCAAACCATTTTGAACACCTAGGAAATTTATCTGAGGATTAATGCAATAGTCTGCATAATCTGAGACAGAGAACTTAGCAGGTACATTGTATGGAGAGATTAACCAGCGGAGAGATGCCACAGAGTCTCCTATGTGGAGGGAAGGGAGAAAAGAGAAAAGGGGACAGTGTAGCATATCAGGATCATGCAAGAAAACCAACCCCCACCCCCACCCCCCGCCCAAAAGTAGCTGAAGAGAAAAAAAAAAGAGTGAAAAAACTCAGAGAGGACTGGACAAAAAATTCTGTTTCCCAAAACCACTGACGGAGAGAAATGAGAGGGTTTCAATACCACAGTATTCTACAGAGTGGAGCACAGTGTCTGAGGTTTGAAGCTTAATACCTGGCAGTGCTCTGGTGAGAACGTCCATGAGTAGACAGAGGGGTCTGATGGGTCCACGTGCCACACGGGGAAAAGTGGCACCCCTGCTTGGAGGGCATTTGGTAGAAGCCATACAGCCTCCCCAGAGGCAAAAGTCCCAGCAGACCCTGGAGAGCAGCCACATCTGCTGGTATTGCAACAAAGATACCAGAGTGTGGTGAAAACGGGCACCAGCTGTATGTTGTGAATATGCCATTAATTCTAACTATACACTGCTGCACAATCACATGAATGTCTTGTAATTGAGCCAGGGTACTGGCCATTGCTCAAAGAGAACTGCCCCAGGGAATCAGTACAAACAGACCCCAAAGGCACCAGGGTCTCTGAAGTGTGGGGTTTTCAACACAGCCCCATCTGAGACAGAAGTCTGGAAGGAGACACCACCTGGCAGGCAGGTATCTGGACTCAGAGTAGAGGTGGGGAGTGGACAAAAGCACCAGACAGAGGAAGGATGCTTGACTGTGGGACGTGAGAGCGTGAAGTTTGCCTTCCAGAGACTAGGCAACTGAATAAAGCCATTTTTCCCCTCTAGAGCATGTGAAAACTCACACACAGATCAAGCCCAGTAGGCTAAGCAGTGCCATCAAGTGGAGAACAGAGCTGTTATACCAAGCCCTGCTAACTGTGCTCTCCATATACAGCCTCAAGAAGACCAGCACAAATTCCTTCTACCTTCTTATTAGACTACAGACTATAGTGTTCTGCACCAGGGAAACTAGATGGAACTTCATTCAGGTTTCTTTCTGTTTGCTGTTTCACTTATTGGTTGACTTTCTTTCCTTCTGTTTTTGTTTGTGTTCTTTTTTCTATTTCTATATCAGAAACAAATTATTTTTTATTTTTAAAATTTTTATTCTACTCTATTATTTAATTTTTTTTAGTTTTTAATTTTTTAACTTTTTCCCTTTCTTTTTTTACCCTATTCTATTAAGCTTTTCTCAACAAGAAGACCAAAACACACCTAAGATCTAGATTCCTTTATTTATTTCCTTTCTAAATTTTTAATTTAAATTTTTTATTTTATTACATTTTTTCTTCCTCTAAAATGACAAGACAGAGGAACTCACCCCCCCAAAAAGAACAGGAAAAAAATGATGGCAGGGATTTAATCAATACAGGTATAAGTAAAATGTCTGAACTAGAATTTAAAATCATGATTATAGGAATACGAGCTGGGGGGGTGGGGGGGGGAAGCATAGAACACAGGAGAATCCCTTAATGCAGAAAGAAAAGAACTAAAACCTAGGCAGGCCAAAACTAAAAATTCGCTAACCAAGATGCAATCTCACATGAATGCCGTGACAGCTGAGAATGGATGAAGCAAAACAGCATACAGAAGATAAAATTATGGAAAATAATTAAGCAGGGAAAAAAGGTAAACAAAACCAAAAGATCACTACAAAAGACTTAGAGAAACCAATAACTTATTAAAAAGGAATAACATCTGAGTCAAAGGAGTCCCAGAAGATGAAGAGACAGGAAAATGGGCAGAAGGTTTATAGGAGCAAATTGTATCTGAACACTTCCCTAATCTGGAGGACAGACATAAAAATCCAAGAAGCACCGAGAACTCCCATTACACTCAAGAAAAACTGACCATTACACAGGCATATCATAGTCAAAAATCACAAAATATAAGGCAAGAATTTGAAAGCCGCAAGGGGAAAAGTGTTTAACCTACATGGGAAGACCTATCAGGTTCCCAGCAGGTATGTCACAGAAACATGGAAGACGAGAAACGAGTAAAAGGATATAATAAATGGGCTGAATACCAGATATTCTATATACAGCAACACTGTCATTCAGAATAGGAGAGATGCAGAGTTTCCCATAAAAACAAAAACTTAAACGAGTTTGTGAACCACTAAATCAGCCCTGCAAGAAATTTTTTTTTAATTTTTTTTTTTCAACGTTTTTTATTTATTTTGGGGACAGAGAGAAACAGAGCATGAACGGGGGAGGGGCAGAGAGAGAGGGAGACACAGCATCGGAAACAGGCTCCAGGCTCCGAGCCATCAGCCCAGAGCCCGACGCGGGGCTCGAACTCCCGGACCGCGAGATCGTGACCTGGCTGAAGTCGGACGCTTAACCGACTGCGCCACCCAGGCGCCCCAGCCCTGCAAGAAATTTTAAGGGGGGACTCTGAATGGAGAAAAAACAAATCAAAACAAAATAAAAAGACCAAATCAACAAAGAGTACAAAGGAACAGAGATCGTCACAAAAATACCACTTCTATAAGTAACACTATGACACTAAATTGACACCTTTCAATAATTATTCTAGATGTAAATGGACCAAAATGCTCCAATAAAAAGACGTATGGTATCAGAATGGGTAAAAAACACAAGACCCATCTGTATACTGCCTACAAGAGACTCACTTTGCTCCTAAAGACACCTACACGCTGAAAGAAGGGGGCTGGAGAACCATGTATCAAGCTAATTGTCATTAAAAGAAAGCTGGAGTAGGCGTACTTATGTCAAACTAGATTTTAAAACAAAAACTATGAAAAGAGATGAAGTGAATTATAATTAAGGTACCATTCATCAAGAAGACCTAACAATTGTAAATATTTACGCCACCAGTGTGACAGCACCCAAATATGTAATGTCATTTTAATGACAAATGTAAGACACTCGTTGAGAAAAGCACCGTAATTGTAGGGGATTTTAACACTCAACCTACATCAATGGACAGATGATCTAAGCAGAAAATGAAGGAAACAATGGCTTTGAATAACACACTGGGCTAGATGGACTTAACAGATACATTCAGAATATTTCATCCTAAAGGAGCAAAATACACATTCTTTTCAAGTGCACATGGAACATTCTGTAGAACAGATTACATAATGGGTTACAAATCAGCCTTCATGAGATCCAAAAAAAAAACAAACAAACAAACAAACAAACAAACAAAAACAAAAACAAAAAAAAACCGAGTTAAGCCCATGCATATCTTTCAGATCCCAACACCATGAAACACAAAATCCACCACAAGAAAAATTTGGTGCGACCACAAAACTTGGAGATTAAAGAACATCCTAAAGAATCAATGGCTTAGGGGAGGAGAGGACAACATGGTGGAGAAGTAGGCAGATCCATACTTCCTGCGACTCTCAAACAAAGAAGTGCACAAGCCGAGGGACTTTGAACACCAAAGCCTGGAGGAAAAGAGGCTGAATCTACCAGGAAGAAAATGGGAAAGTTGGAGAAAAAACATAGGTGGGTGACTGTGAACTGAGGGAGATAAAAAAGCCGACGTGGGCATGGAGGGGAGGGACCCCCTTCTGCGGAGAGACAAAGGGAAAGGAAAGAGCAGCTAGGGAAGTGTAGGACCATATCCGGACAGGAGAAAGACCTCAGACTGAGATGGAGAGGGATCTGATCTCTAAATGTGGGGTTTTCTTCGGACTGGGGCTGGCTCCCTGTTCCCGGACAGGGGGAGGAGGGCAGCCAAGGCCTGGGTGTGGTGGTTAATCAGGGGCTCAGTCCCCAGTTGGGACCAAGTGGTTCCCTCCCTGGAGGGCTGAGCGATAGTACAAAGCCTGCCTGCAGCTGCCACCCCCAGGCTCAGTGGCCAGGCTGAGGACCCAGTC
>NW_024412646.1:9161-10132 GCF_014898765.1 Herpailurus yagouaroundi | reverse complement strand
TCTCCCTGGAGTGCTGTGGTAAAGACAAAGCCTGCCTGTGTCTGCCTGAGACTGCAAGGGCGGTGGCTCAGTCCGCAGTAGGAAAAGGCAGTCCTCCCTGAAGCGTGGCGGCACAAAGCCAGCTGGAGCCACATATTGGACCACACTGAGAGGCGCTTCCCCAGTGCCAGAGCGCAGGGAAGCAGGACTTTGAATCCTAGCCAAGCACAGGGTCGGGGGAGTTAGTGGAGCAAGAAGGACCGCCCCATCTATGCCAGCGGCACAGTAAGGAGGACTCAAACAAAGTCCACTGAGTCTGGTCCCTGGAGAAGAGACTGGGGGATTGCCATTCCCCCCCCCCCCACCACCACCACCACCACCACCATCAAGGCAGGGCCTCAAGGATCACCCCTGGGGCCCATAGTGGAGGGAGGTGGGTCCAGATTATACCAAACCACACTCCTTAGCACTGGGTAACCACCAGAGCGGCACAGACCCTGTGGAAAACTCCCCCCCGACAACCACTTCAGCACTGCCTGGATTAACTCTAGATCAATTCCGGTGATATAGATATATTCTCCCCCCACCTCCCTTTCTCCTCCTTATCTCTTTCCTCCCCTAGGCTGGTTACTCTGTTTATTGGTGTGTCTAAACAGACACATTTAATCCATTGTCTTGATACATGTTCTACACCTCCTTCTTTTTACATCCCTTTCTCTCTCTCTGGAATAATCAAGCCATATAGTTTCTCTGTCTGGGTAACTGTATCTTCGTTTCGTTTCCCTGCCTCCTCCTTTATTTTCCCTTCTCTCTATGGATTAAGCCTTTTAGTCTCTCTGCCTAGTCAACGTTTGGTTTTCCTTCCTCCCACACTCCTATCATTTCTCTTCTTGTATGTGCTCTTCCATCATCAACGCCTCCACCCTCTAATTTATTTCTAGTGGGTCATTTTCAGTTTCTTTTTTTAGTCTTTAGTTTTTTGTTTTTATTTG
>NW_024412646.1:0-6161 GCF_014898765.1 Herpailurus yagouaroundi | reverse complement strand
TCGGGTCATAATGCTAGGAAACTTGAAATCAACCATAAGAAAAAGTCTGGAAAACCACCAAAAGCATGGAGGTCAAGGAACACCCTACTAAAGAATCAATGGGTCAACCAGGCAATTAGAGAAGGAACTGAAAAATATATGGAAACAAATGAAAATGAAAATACAACAATCCAAATGCTTTGGGATGCAGTGAAGGCAGTCCTGAGAGGAAAATACATTGCAATCCAGGCCTATCTCAAGAAACAGGAAAAATCCCAAATACAAAACCTAACAGCATACCTAAAGAAACAAGAAGCAGAACAGCAAAGGCACTCCAAACCCCGCAGGAGAAGAGAAATAATAAATATCAGAGCAGAAATACACAATATAGAACCTAAAAAACTGTAGAGCAGATCAATGCAAACAAGAGTTGTTTGTTTTTTTGGAAAAAGAAACAAAATTGACAAACCTCTAGCCAGGCTTCTCAAAAAGAAAAGGGAGATGACCCAAATAGATAAAATCATGAATGAAAATGGAATTATGACAACCAATCCCTCAGAAATACAAGCAATTATCAGGGAATACTATGAAAAATGATATGCCAACAAACTGGATACCCTGGAAGAAATGGACGTATTCCTAAGCACCACACACTTCCAACACTGAAACAGGAAGAAATAGAAAACTTGAACAGACCCGTAACCAGCAAAGAAATTGAATCAGTTATCAAAAATCTCCCAGCAAATAAGAGTCCAGGACCAGATGGCTTCCCAGGGGAATTCTACAAGACGTTTAAAGCAGAGATAAGATATATCCTTCTCAAGCTGTTCCAAAAAATAGAAAGGGAAGGAAAACTTCCAGACTCATTCTATGAAGCCAGCATTACTCTGATTCCCAAATGAGACAGAGATCCAGCAAAAACAAACAAAACAAAACAAAACAAAACAAAACAAAACAAAACAAAACAAAACTACAGGCTAATATCCCTGATGAATATGGATGCACAAATTCTCAACAAGATAGTAGCAAATCAAATTCTACAGTATATAAAAATAATTATTCACCATGATCAACTGGAATTCATTCCTGGGCTGCAGGGCTGGTTGACATTCGCATATCAATCAATGTGATACATCACATTAACAAAAGAAAACAAAAGAACCACATGATCCTGTCAACCAATGCAGAAAAAGCATTTGACAAAATTCAGCATCCTTTCTAAATAAAAACCCTCGGAAATGGCAGGATAGAAGGAACATACTTAAAAATCATTAAAGCCATTTATGAAAAGCCCACAGCTAATATCATCCTCAATGGGGAAACACTGAGAGGTTTCCCCCTGAGATCAGTAACAGGACAGGGATGTTCACTCTCACCGCCGTTATTTAACGTAGCGTTGGAAGTTGTAGCATCAGCAATCAGACAACAAAAGGAAACCAAAGGCATCAAAAGTGGCAAAGTTAAAGTCAAGCTTTCACTTTTGCAGATGACATAATACTCTACATGGAAAACCCAAGAGACTCCACCAAAGGCTGCTAGAATGGATACATGAATTCAGCAAAGTCGCAGGATACAAAATCGACGTACAGACATCAAGTGCATTTTTATACACCAATAATTAACCAACATAAAGAGAAATAAAGAAACTGAACCCATTCACAATTGCACCAAGAATCATAAAATACCTAGGAATAAACCTAACCAAAGATGTAAAAGACGTGTATGCTGAAAACTATTGAAAGCTGATGAAGGAAACTGAAGAAGATACAAAGAAATGGAAACCATTCCGAGCTCATGGATTCGCAGAATACATATTGTTGAAATGTCAATACTACCCAAAGCAATACTACCCAAAGCAATCTACGCATTCAGTGCAATCCCAATCCCAATCAAAATTCTTCTCGAAGCTAGAATAAGGAATCCTAAAATTTGTACGGAACCATAAAAGACCCCAAACAGCCAAAGTAATATTGAAGAAGAAGACTGAAGCGGGAGGCATCACAATCCCAGACTTTCGCCTCTACAAAGCTGTAATCGTCAAGACAGTATGGTACTGGCACAAAAACAGACACATAGACCAAGGAAACAGAATAGAAATCCCAGACCTGGACCCACAAATGCATGCTCAACTAATCTTTGACAAAGCAGGGAAGAATATCCAATGAAAAACAGACGGTCTCTCTAACAAATCGTGCTGGGAGAACTGGACAGAAACATGCAGAAGAATTAAACTAGACCATTTTCTCACACCATTCACAAAAATAAACTCAAAATGGGTGGAGGACCTGACTGTGAGACAGGAAACCATCAAAACCTTAGAGGAGAAAGCAGGAAAAAAACCTCTCTGACCTCAGCTGCAACAATTTCTTACTCAACGCATCTCAAAAGGCAAGGGAATTAAAAGCAAAAATGAACTATTGGGACCTCGTGTAGACAGAGAGCTTCTGCACTTCAAAGGAAACAATCAACAAAAATAGAAGGCAACCAACGGAATGGGAAAAGATATTTATAATGACGTATCGGACAAAGGGCTAGTACCCAAAATCTATAATGAACTCACCAGACTCCATACCTGGAACACAAATAATCCAGTGAAGAAATGGGCAGAAGACATGAATAGACACTTTTCTAGAGAAGACATCCATGTGGCCAACAGGCACATGAAAAGACGCTCAACATGACTCCTCATCAGGGAAATACAAATCAAAACCACACTCAGATACCACCTCTCTCCAGTCAGAGTGGCTAAAATGAGCAAATCAGGAGACTACAGATGCTGGAGAGGATGTGGAGAAATGGGAACTCTCTTGCACTGTTGGTGGGAATGCAAACTGGTGTAGCTGCTCTGGAAAACAGTGTGGACGTTCCTCAAAAAAATTAAAAATAGAACTACCCTATGACCCAACAATAGCACTGCTAGGAATTTACCCAAGGGTTACAGGAGTAATGATGCATAGGGGCACTTGTACCCCAACGTTTACAGCAGCACTTTCAACAATAGCCGCATTATGGAAAGAGCCTAAGTGTCCATCCACTGACAAATGGATAAAGAAGATGTGGTTTATATATACAATGGGATACTACTTGGCAATGAGAAAGAATGAAAGCTGGCCATTTGTGGCAAGGTGGATGGAGCTGGAGAGTATTATGCTAAGTGAAATAAAGTCAGGCAGAGAAAGACAAACACCATTATGTTTCACTCATATGTGGATCCTGAGAAACTTAACAGAAGACCATGGGTGATGAGAAGGGGCATGAAAAGTTACAGGGAGGGAAGCAGGGAAACCATGAGACTCTTAAATACTGAGAACAATCGGAGGGTTGATTGGGGGTGGGGGAGAGGGGAAAGTGGGTCACGGGCATTGACGAGGGCACCTGTTGGGATGAGCACTGGTATTGTACAGATATCAATTTAAAAATAAATTGTATACATATGTATAAATGAATATAATTATATACGTATGTATAAATAAATATAAATGTGTAAAAACATATATTTATTTTATACATAAATATATATTCACAAATACATAAAATATAAAGAGAATTCATAAATTATATATTTATAAATAGAATTCAAGTTATATATATAGGGAGAGAATCAAAGGGTTAAGCTAGAAATTCACGACCAAATTAAAAAGCAAATTAAAAAGTATATGGAAGCCTAAGTACAGGAAAAGACAACAGTTCAAAATTCTGGGATGCAGGAAGCACACAGCAATTCAAACATTCCTAAAGAAGGAAGAAACATCTCAAAAAACACCTTATACCTAAAGGAGTTGGCTAAAAGAAATAATGCTCAAAATCCAGCACAGGGAGAGACATAATAAAGATTAGAGCAGAAATCAATGGTACTGAAATAACAAAAAAAGTACAACAGATCAACAAAACCAGGAACTGGTTCTCTGAAAGAATTAACACAACTGATAAAGCCCAGACTGGTCAAAAAGAAAACAGAAAGGACCCAAATACATAAAGTCACAAATAAAAGAGGAGAGATCAAAATCACACATGAAAGAGGAGGTATCACAACCAACACCACAGACACGCAAATAATAATTAGTGACTATTGTAAGAAATTATATGCCAACAAATTGGGCAATCTGGAAAAAAAATGGACAAGTTCCAATAAAGACACAAACTAACAACACTGAAAGAGCAATAGAAAATTTGAACCAAATCATACCCAGTAAAGACACTGAGTAAGTAATAAAAAAAATTTCCCAAAAAACCGGAAGTCCAAAGACAGATGGCTTCCCAAGGGCATGCTACCAACATTTCAAGAAGAGTTAATAAGGAAAACGTCCATATTCATTCTGTGAATCCAGCATCACCTAGATTTTAAAACCCTAAAAAACAAAAAACACTAAAAAGGAAAACTACAGATTAATTTCCCTGACGAACATGGGTGCAAAAACTCTCAACACGACACTAGGAAAACAAATGCAATAATACATTAAAAGAACTATTCACCATGATCGAGTGGAATTTATTCCTGGACTGCAAGACTGGCTCACTATCTGCAATTATCTCAATGTGATACACTCCATCAAAAAGGGAAAGGATAAGAACTCTATGATCCTCGCAACAGATGCAGAAAAAGCGTTTGACCAAATACAACATCTTTTCTTAATGAAAACTCAAAAGAAAGTAGAGATAGAATTAACATTCCTCAACAATATAAAGGCCATAAACAAAATATCCACACCTATTATCATCCTCAATGGGGAAGAACTTAGGGTATTCCCCCTAAAGTCAGGAACATGACAGGGATGTCCGCTCTCACCACTGTTGTTCAATACACTGTTGGAAGTGCAAGCCTCAGCAATCAGACAACAGAAAAGAACAGACGGCATACAAACTGGCAAGAAAGAAGTCAAAATTCACTTTCACAGATTACATGACACTCTATGTGGAACTCTTGAAAATCTCCACCAAAAAAATGTTAAAACTGACTGGAATTAAGCACAGATGCCAGATATAAGTCAACGCAAAGAAACTGGCTGTATTTCTACACACCAATAATAAAGCAGAAGAGAAATCAAGGAATCAATCCCATATACAATTGCACCAAAAACCATAAAATACCTAGGAATAAACCAAACCAAACAGGCAAAATATCCAATATGATGAAAAGTATAGGAAGTTGATGAAAAGAAACAGAAAACACAAAGAAGTGGAAAAATATTCCATGCTCCTGAAGTGAGAAAACAAATATTGTTAAAATGTCGATTCTACCCAAAGCAATCTACGCAGTCAATTCAATCCCTATCAAACTAACCCCAGAAACATTCAGAGAGCTAGAACAGACAATTCTAAAATGTTTACAGGACCAGAAAAGACCCCAAAGAATCAAAGTAATGTTGAAAAAGAAAACCAAAACTAGACGTATCACAACTCTGGACTTCAAGGTATACTGCCAAGCTGTAGTCATCAATACAGTACGGTACTGCACAAACACAGACACGTGGATCAATGGAATAGAAAAGAAAACCCATCAGCGGACCAATAAATGTATGGCTAACTAATCTTTTACAAACAGGAAATTGTATCCAATGGAAAAAAGACAGTCTTTTCAGCAAATGGTGTTGGGAAAACTGGACAGCAACATTCAGAAGGATGAACCTGGACCTCTCTCTTACTGTAAATACATGAAAATGAACTCAAGTGGATGAAAGACCCAAATGTTAGACAGGAAGCCATCAAATCCTAGAAGAAAACACAGGCAACAACCATTCTGACCTTGGCTGCAGCAACTTCTTAGATATTTTTCCAGAGGCAAGGGAAACAAAAACAAAGCTGTACTACTGGACCTCACGAAGATAAAAATCTTCTCCACAGCAAGGGAAACAATCAACAAAACTGTAAGGAACACAGTGGAATGGAAGAAGATATTTGCAAAGGACAGAAAGGGTAATATCTAAAATGTATAAACAACATCAAACTCCACACCAAAGAAACAAATAATCCTAAATATCCCAGACATTGACCAGAAAACTCCCAGAACAAACCCCTCCCAAACGGAGGGGCCATCTGGATGGCCTCTTTGGGAAAGTGTCTTTTGTCATGTCCTTCGCCCATTTCTTCACTGGATTATTTGATAATTATTTAGTTGTGTTCCTGTGTTGATGGGAGCCTGAAATAAATAAATAAATAAATAAATAAATAAATAAATAAATAAA
>NW_024412645.1:6420417-6526083 GCF_014898765.1 Herpailurus yagouaroundi | reverse complement strand
CGGCGCGGAATGGAGGGGCGCTCGCGGCGCGGGCCGGGAGCGGATGAATGTTTTATGGGATCATGTGGTTTGACGCGCGAGGAATCCGCCCGGTCCCCCCGCCGGCCGGGCCGGGGCGGGGCGGGGGCGGGGCGGGGCGGGGCCTCGCGGCGGGCGGGGCACTCACCTGGACTTCGGCCCTGGTGCGTGGGGTGGCGGGGGGGAGGGTAGGGGAGCGGGGGAAAGGGAAGGGAGCGTGGGCGGCTCAGGGTCCCGGGGCGCGCAGGCCGGGCCTCAGGAGGTATTCAGCCCGCCCGGAGCACCGGTGCCACGCGCGGCCCCAGACAAAGGCGGCGCATTTCTGAAGAGGCGGCGGCCCCTGCAGGCGGCCGCGGGGATGGCGGCGAGGGCCGGAGCGGGCCGGGGGCGCGGGCCGGAGGGCGTGGGCTCCAGGGCGTGTCGGCCCGGACTGGCCAGGGTGTGAGGGTCACCGAAGCGTCCAGCCACCGGTAAGGACTTTGTCCGGAGGCCTGGAATGGCCCCCTCGCTTTCTCTGGAGCCGCCAGGGCCGAACAACCCTTTACTGGAGTAGGATTGCTCCATTTTTTCAGTTAGAAAACTGAGGCTCAAAGCTCAAGAGACTTCTGAAGCCCCGACCCGTTTTTGCACCAACCCTCTCTGGACCAACCCAGGGAGGTGACGCAGTCACAGTCCTGCCCTGAACCACAGGTGCACCTCACCTGTTCCCTCCTTCGGAAAGGGGAAACCCAGGTGATTCCTTGCTGCCCACCTGCTGAGTATCCCCATGCTCCACAAAGCCAGCCTAGGCTTAAGGACCAAAGAAGCCATTGACCCTGTCCTTTTCCCCTGGGCACCTACACAGACCTCCCTCCGTCCCTCTCCTCAGGGAATCTACCAGGGAATAAGCTCCTGGGTGCATCCTGGCATCTTCAGCCAGCTGTCAGGCCAGCATCCATGCAGCTGCCCTGCACATGGAGGAGTGATGGGAGCTGAGTAGCCTTGCCTGAGCCTCTCTGAGCCTACCCTGTGGTTAAAAGGACCATGTGGATGAGAGACTGGCTGGCAAATTTGGTTCCGGTCTGCAGAACCCTGCGCCCAGGGCAGGCTCTGGACCCTTCCTTCCCTGTGACTACAGCATCTTGGCCAAGGGCTTGGTGGTCCCCCTGGGATTTCAGCCAGTGTCACCTGGTTATATGAGTCTGAGAGACCTGGTCACTGGAAAGCCCAGTGCACTCTGCCTCTCCATCAGACCAAGCCTCTTGACCATAGAGGTGACATTGGGAGAAGTCAGTAGAGTACAGGGTTTTTGGCCTGCCAGCCTCACCAAAGGAAAGCAGGGAACTCTCTGAGCCCAGTGCTCCCATCTGAGCACAGAGTTGCAGGCAACCTCATGGGATGGAGACCACTGGTGGTGCCCATGCTGGGCTGGCCCTCTGACCTAGTGTAGAGGCCACACTGCCCAGATCCCTCAGGCGGCACTGTGGCTCTGAGCACACCTTTGCCTGCTCTGTCCCTTTTGTCCTCATCCTAGCCTTGGCTTACCAGGTCATGGTGGAGTACATTCAATTCCCAGACACAAGGGAGGTGAGGTGGAGCCCAGACCACTCTAGTGCCTGTGCACTCGCTCCTATCCCCAGCCATGCACCCATAGTCACCTCTCCAGTGGGTGCTGGTTGCTAGTGCCATGAGTGAATCCTTGGCACAGCCACACAGGAGGTGTGTCCCCCCATTGTACAGATGAGAAACCTGAGGCCAAACTCACAGAGACAGCAAGAGACTGAGGCTTATCCCCATGCTAGCACCCTTCCTCCAGGGTCCCTGCATACAGCAGCTCCCAAATCAGGAAAAGTTCTTTCTGCATGGCCTTAGACCAAATAATAAGTCATGTGACACTGGCCATCAGTCTGAGGTCTGAGCTGGTGTGGACCAGGATCTCATGCTCCTCGGTGGCTACAATGATCCAGGACGCCAGGCTGGCTCACCACTGCTGAACACTGTGACCCTATCTTCCTGTAGATTCAAAATACTGCCCTGTGGCAGTTGGGGATAGCCATTCTGGGGCCCAAGTGCACATAAGAGGGAATGGGGGACCAGTGTTGCAGTATGGTTTCTGGCACCGGGATCCTCTCCAGCTGCCAAGCTCAGATGTTTCTGGCTGCTCTGGGCTGGCGCCTGGGCCTCCCACCTGCCCATAGGTCTGTGTGGTGAGAGCCCACCATCTTGGGCCACAGGACAGGTTTCCTGTGCTCCCAGTCAGCACCTTGGCCACCATCCTCCTTGTGTGACACCCAGCCTGTGGGACTCCAGGGTGTTGGCTGCAGGTGTTGGCTGTGTTGGGTAGGTGTGAGCCAGTACTGAGGGGTCTCAGGGCAGACAGAGGGGTTGCTGAGCAGGGCTGCGTGGCAGGTCAGTTGGCCTCCAGCAGGATACGGCTCACTCCTTCGGCCGGAGACATGGGAAGGGTTTGGTGAGGCACATTTATCAGGATGTGGGCAGGTGCAGGACAGCAGGAGGGACAGTATACTTACCAGGAGGGCAGGCGTGGAGCCATCACTCTTTGTGGGTCCAAAGAGTGACAGAGAGAGGGCCCCAGTTGGTGAAGGGTCGGGGGTGGGCAGAGGGCTTGACAGGGGCTGCAGCCAACCCTAGGGGATCAACCTGTGTGTGGGAAGCCAGAGACCTTATGGGAAGAGCTTGGTCATACACTGCCCCTTTAATGCAGTCTGTACTGATAAGTTTCTGGGAGGCCCAGAAGGGTGCAGAGATGATAGGCCATTTGGGCCCCACTGATCTGAGTTCACTAGTCTTTCTGGACACATGGTCCAGGGGACCAAGAGTAGGCATGGTCTGAAGCCTATAGACAGCTCTACTCTCTAGGCTAAACAGACCTGTCTTGCCTGCCTGGGCTGGCCTTCTGCCTGAATTGCCCCCCCTCAGACACACCACACATAGGGTATGGCCTTCTGCTAGCTCATCCAGCCCACCACACCCCTCCAGTGAGGTCTGGTACTGTGCCTCAACATCACCCCCATCCTGGGGACCAGCCTTCACAATCAGCATGTCAGGTGTGAGACAGCTCTCCCGATTGTGTGACCTCAGACCACCCCTTGGCCTCTCTGGGCTCGGTGAAGCCTGTAGACAAGGTAGATGCTAATGCTTCCTGGGCTGGGTCAGCTGGTCAATGTCTCTCCTTTGTCTACTTCTCCTATCCCTTGGGAGGGCTGATTGGGGCCCTAACAAGAAGGGTGGGATTTTTCACTCAAACATCCACATTTACTTATAGAATCCAGCTTGGACAAGGGGACCCTTTTGCTGCGGCTGGTCCTGGTTTGACAGGAACACAGTTCAACCTCCGTAGAAGGCTGCTGCTTCCACAGGCTCCCAGAGGCTTGTTTCTATCCTGGAGAGACAGGCCTGTGGTGGCTTTGCTTGGGCAGCCCAGAGGTGTACCCACAGGCATTTAGTACCTCAATCCCTTCCCAGGGAGGGGTGGGGAAGCAAGAAACATGGTCTCTGTTGCCCACATTCTGGGCCACCCCAGGGCAGTGCAGGGAGAGACCTGGAAGGAAGCTCAAAGTTCTTGCGAACCTGTGCCTACCACCCAGGCACTGCTCCAATGTGACCCTTGCTGGCATTCTGAGTGGGCGGCTGGGAATATGGTCCTGGTGCCAGGGAACTAGGGGGCGCCGGCCTGCCATCTGCTGGTACCACAGAGGGTGGCTGCCTGCCTGAGGCCTGAGACGACTCTGCGCCAGGCCTATTAAGTGCACAGTTCCATTCTGTCCTGTGGTGTAGACACCACCAGCATTCCCCATTTTACAGGCAGGAAAATGGAGGTCAGGGGAGTTTAGGTAGACCCACCTCCTGGAAACCTCTCCCAGGGCCACTTTTGCCCATAGCCACTGCTTCCCCCACAGCCCCTCACTGTCTGCAACTTCATGGCTTCAGGGGGTGTCTTGGTCTTCTGTCATCAGCCCTGCACCCCTGAGGAGTCCCTCTGCCCAATTTTGGTTCATATTAAGCCATAATTAATCTGTTTCTTCATCTCTTATTCATCAAAGCCACACACAGCAGCAATCGGGACCATTATAGGGGAGGGGCCGACAGCCTGACCTCTGGCAGAATTCCCAGGAATCCCACTGGTCTGCTCATCTCCAAGTGCTTCCAACCTCTGCACTGAACAGGGGCCTCCTCCCATAGGTGTGCTCCTCAGGCCTTCCACCTCCAAGAGGTTGCTGAGGACTGTGGATTAGGTGTATGCATTGCACAGTGGTAGCCCTCACCACACCACCTTTCCCTCCCCCACTACTCCCACCCCCCTGCCACTGACCTGGAGCCCCTGTGGCCAGACTCCAGGAGGGGAGCCTGACCCTGCAGAGGGAGGAGACTCAAGCTGCTGTCACCTAGACCCCAAGGCTAGATCTACCCCTTCTGGCATCCAAAGGGTGGAGTGAGACCCCAGGGCTCCCTGGCGGTCACTGAAGGGTGAGCTCAGGGTTTTCTCCCAGCAGGTGCAGTAGTTGGTGGTCTCTCAGCTAGGGATAAGTAAGATACTACTGTCTCTGAGGGCCCAAAGTCTGATGCAGGGGCAGAACTCCGGAAGGTGGGGTCCCATGGCTGTGCCCAAGGCATCAGTGCTTGATTCATGCCCCTCCTCCACCCCTGCAGGGAATGTGGATCCTTCCAGAGCCACCCACCCAGCAGTGACAGCTAAATTGGGATGCGCTGTTCACACTAGGAGCCCAGCGGGCGGTCAAAACCGGGTCGGGGGGGGGGTGGGGGCACCTGGTGAGAGGACCTGGGAGAGCACCCAATGGGCTGAGGAAGGCAGACCTTGGTATGACCACAGCTGCCAGCTAGAGTGGACAGGAGTGGAGGGCAGGGCAGGCATCACAAACCCATTCTGGGGCCACAGTGAGGGGGTTTTTGCTGTCCAGCTCAGGCGCATGTGACAGAATGACCCACATTTAGGCCTAAAGAATCCCACGATTAACTCTCCTTCCATAGGCAAGTGAGGACACCCAGAGAGAAGGTCCTCTGCCTCAACCACTCCTTTGAGACACTCCCCTTTCACGGCCAGGAACAGAGCTACAGCCCAGAACCCTGGACAGCACTGCGCCTGCGCGCTCCACCGCGGGAGGGGTGGGCGTGGTCGGCCTGGAGAGTAGGGTGGGTGGGGGCGAGGGGTGGGGGCGAGGGGTGGGGGCGAGGGGTGGGGGCGAGGGGTGGGGGCGAGGGGTGGGGGCGAGGGGCGGGGCGAGGGGCGGGCGGCCCGCAGGTCGTCTAGAAGAGCCCAAAACTGGGCCCTGGGTGTTGCGTATTCTCGGGCCTTGCTAGAGTTCTAACTGCTTGTTCTCTGATTAAATCAAGAGGCCCTGCCAAAGCAATTCTGAAGTTCACATGAAAGAATATGTGAGCAAAGAAATCCAGGAAAAATTTTAAAAATAAGCCAACCGAGGTAGACCAGCCATGTGGGATCCTAAAATATGTTCTAGAACCACAATAATTAACACAGCCCATGGACAGTCAGATGACAGGGGAAAAAATCCAGAAAGAGACTCCAGTGCAAATATGAGAAAGGAACAGGTGAAATCCAGGAGGAAAAATGGGTTATTCATGAAATAATTCAAAATATATAACAAATATACCATCTTAGGACAGCTAACCAGACATTTGGGGGAAATGTTTGGATCTTTACCTCACTCTTTGACACTAAAATAAGTATCAAATGGATCAAAGCTTTAAAAAGTAAAAATGAAACTGTGAAACTACTAGAAGGATAAAAAAAATCTGTAATTTTGAATCATTCTAAGAATTATACAAAACCTAGAAGCCATAAAACAAAAGATGGGTATATTCATCCTCAGAAAAATAAAAGGCATGGAGGGAGGGGCAAAATAAAAAGATAAACAAGAAACCGGGAATATAGGCAACTATCTCACAAATGGTCACTGTTACATGTAACAAGTTCTCACAAATCAGTAAGAAAAGGACCAATAACCCAAGAGAAAAATGGACCAAGACCTGAAATGAACCCATATAAACAGGCTCGGCTTCACTTGAAATGAGAAAGATGTGAATTTAAATTACAGTAAGATGCAGTTACCCTGCCCTCTGACAGCGCAGAGGAGTTCTTCAAGGTGGGGGACTCACTCTGCTGGGAGAGGGGGCACCTGCAGGTACTGTTGGGAGATGAGGGAGGGGACACATGGATGTATGGCTGGAAGTGGTGAGGGAGAGGACACCTGTATAAATGGTTGGGGGAATGATGAGGGGAACGCCCACATGTATTGCTTGGGGTGGGGAGGGAGAGGACACCTGAAGGTAGGGCTGGGGGTGTCAGGTGGCTGGAAATGGGGAGGGAGGGAGATGTTTCTCTGTGCTCCTTTTATTCCATGTCACAGGCCCAGGGATCCAAAATAGGAAATAAAGCATTATTTTAAAATAAAACTAATGACACCATCTCCTCCTGCCTGCCTCCAACACCAAGGCAGCAGGCAGGGGCTCTCCTGGCCGTCCCACCTGTGGGGGGGGGGGGGTGGGGAGCTGCTGACAAGCACCCATAAGCACCTGCTCCCCCTTTGTCCTCATTTGGCACTGTGCTGGCAGTGGCCTGCTTTAGTTAGTCTCTCGTCTTGCTTCTGGGGAGCAGTGCCAGTTTCAACTGGGTGTGCTCTAGTTGGCCTCCGGCCCTCACTGCCCCTCCTCATTGGGTCCGGTCAGCTTTGCCTATATTGTATTATCAGCCTCAGCTGTCTGGACCCATGTGTCACAAGTGGGCAGCAAATCCCAGGCCTCGCACAGACTGGGCATGGTCTCTGGGCAGCCCCTGTCCCTCTCAGCCTCAGTTTCTCTGATGGCAAAATGGGGTGAGACCTACTTCATAGGAGGGAGAATCAACAGGAACAGGGAGGGAAAGAGGAGTGGAACGGGGGGGAAACAGCTTCTCTCAGGGGGTCCCAGAACAGGTCAAGGGTCTCTGAGTTTTCAGGGCCTACCTAGTGATGTCCATCCGGGAGGTGCAGAGATGCCAATCATCTGGGACAAGGGGATGGTGATCCAGGAGGGCTGCCTGGAGGAGCCAGATTTCTGGTCCCTAAGTGCCAGGCCAGGGTAGCCAAGGTTGAGTGTCCACTCTGCAGGGACCCACCCGGCTACTTCTGCCTGTCCACCCTTCATCTACTCATATCCAAGCAAGGGGTGCCTGACAAGCTGGAGCTCTGGGCAGCCCTAGGGCTGAACTTCAGGGACCAGAGTGATGCGGGAGTAGCTCTCACCAAAGCAGAGCATGTGGCTCTCCCCTGCCCCATAACTCACCAGCCTGTCTTGTCCTGTGAGAGCTTTCTGGAGAAAAGGTCACCTTTTCAGCTGAGTCTGAGCTGGAGCTGGGAGGATGGCAGCACCAGTTGGGGGAGTATGAACTGGGAGAGACGCCTCCAGGATCCATTCCACCTGCCAGGTCAGGAAATGCCTCCTATGTGCCCCTTGTGGAGCAGGCTGTGTGCTCCCTCCTCCCCTAGACCCTAAGACAGGGACACCCTGTCTAGGGGACCCAGGCTCCTGGGAGGGGGTAGTCCAGCCCCAAAAGCATCTGGCCACAGCCAAAATCAGGAGGAAGGCTCTGCTGTACGCCCAAGTGGGTTGTGGATGTGGCAGCAGCCTGGGCCTTTGTCACAGATGAGGAAACTGAGGCCCAGGAAGGTCTCCCTAGGAGTAAGGAGTGGGAAAGGCAACAAACCAGATGTGTGGTGAGTCTCTTTCTCCACTTTGTCCAGGTCTGACTTCTGGGGAAGTCCCTGAGCGCCTGGGGAACTGGGGGCAGGGGGTGCTGCAGGGGGAGGTAGCCGCTGGAGGCCCAGCCAGCCAACCACACTTCTTTGTTTCTTGGGGAGTCTCAGTGACTAAAAATCAGGCACATCCTTGACCATATAAAGGATATCAGGTAGAAGCTAAGGAAATAGAAATAAAGTATGGGCTTTGGTTGATAATAACGTATCAACATTGGTTCATCAATTATAGATACGAACGTAAGATGTTAACAATAGAAGAAACTGGGTGTGTGATATATGGGAACTCCCTGTACGATCTTCTCAATTTTTTTTCTATAAATATAAAGCTGTTCTAAAATAAAAATATTATAAAAAAATAAAAAGGTCTGTTAGCAAAAATCTGGGATATACAGAATTAAGCAGTGGGATCACACTCCCTCCAGTGGTGACCCAGACCATGGCTCAAGCGGTTTATAGTGCCCATTTTTAACCCTGTCAGGCCTAGTTCCATAGCACCCTCCTCTGTTCTCCTCTCACCCACACCTGCCCTGCCTGGAACATCCTCAGGACTGTTATACCTGGCAGTGGGAGGCCCCAAGAGTGTAATCCATCCTTCTATCCCACATTGTTGGACGTAGTGATGAGCTCTGAGTTGGTCTGGCTCTTACTCTGCAGAGGGTACCTCTGCACCTAGGAATCTGCCTGGACCCCTTTCCTGGTGGACTGAGGTCAGCCCCTCCCCCATGGGTGATCCCGTATATAGATGGCAGATGGAGGGAGTAGCCCCATCTGAACTCCCAGGAGGTGGGGACAGTGGGCTCAGTCCCAGCTGATTCTCTCCTGCAAGGCTGTGGCTGTGTCTCCCAGCCTCTCTGGCCTCCTACTTCTTCTACAGAAAGTAGAGTGGTGGGGGACTGACAGGCACCCCCAGACAGACTGGGTTCAAACCCCCTTAACCCTTCTTGGCTGAGTGACCTTGGTAGAACAGGCGACCTTTAGCACCCTTGCAGCAACAGGGGAGGTAGCTAGGGACAGCGGTGCTCAGCCAACTGTGCCCACCCAAGGAGGGGCCAAGCCGGGCTCTGCTCACTGGGCCGGGGAGCCTAAATTAGCCCTGGTGATGTCCGCGAGCTCATGTCTGGGAGTGAGTGAGTGATAGGGGGTGGGGGTGGGGGTGGGGAAGGGCCTAGCTCTTTTAATGACCTGCTCTGTGCCAGGCCCTAGGATGCACCATGCCGGAGGCCCCCACAGTCAGTCCCAGACACAACCTGGGGCCCAGGTCAGGCCTGCTGGAGGTTCATGCGGTAGAGAAGAGGCACTGAGTCTGTCTCAGTTTGTTTGGGCTCCTATAACAAAATACCACAGGCTGGGTGGTTTATAAACAGCAAAAATTTATTGCTCACTGTTCTGGAGGCTAAAGTCTGAAATCAGGTGCCAGCATGGGAGGGCTCTCTGCTGCATCACACGCTTCTTATTTCCTCACATGGCAGAAGAGGCAAAGAACCTCTCTGGACCTTCTTTTATAAGGTCACTAATCCTATCTGTGAGGGCTCCACCCTTTTTGCTTAAGCACCTCCTGAAGGCCCCACCTTTGGGGTTGGGATTTCAACATATGAATTTGGGGGGCATACCTTCAGACTGCAGCAGAGCCTGATGGGCAGGCCTCCAAGCAACAGAGGCCAGGACAGCCTGAGGTTGAGAAGGAGGGCAGCTAACACATACTGTTTCTCTTTATGAAGACTGGAGGCCTCACCTGGGGCCCACCTGGGAGCCTGGAGCCCTGACCCAGCCGTGGGGCACAGTCGTCCACTTAAACTGCCCATTTGTGGACCCAAGACACTAGTAGGCAGTGCCTAGGGGTGGCTGTGGTCCTCTCTCTGCTAGGATTGGGCCCAGTAGAGTCATAGGACACCTTCCTGCTCCCAGGAGGTTAAGGTAAAACATGGAGGGTTGCCTAGTTGCTGTGCTGGGACAACATCTAGCAAAGCTGCCTGGCTTTTGCTGTGCCCTGTCACATGGACCTGACCTGCACAACCAAATTTGTTTGTGTCCACACCACTTGCCTGCTCCTGGGGTCAGGACCATGACACCATCTGTGCAGCCTGTGAGAATGAGAGCTACCCTGGGCCACGCTGTTCACGTTGGATGGGGGACCAGGCCACGGAAGGTGGGTGCAAAGCTCAGGCCCAAGGGAGTCAGCCCAGGGTGCAGCCAGCTCTCCTGCCTTCCTCTGGCTTCTTTCCTTCCATTTGTAAACTCCTGGGGAAGTGCCTGACTGGTCCAGCTGGCCTGGAGGCGGGGGCAAGAGGGAACCCTATGACTGGCCACCCTCACCAGAGTTCCAGGATTGAAGCAAACGGGTGTCCTGTCCTGGGCCCACCCATCTGTGGACTTTTGTTAAAGGGTGGATTGACACTTCCATTACGCAGGAGAGGAAACTGAGGCTTGAAGTAGTCCCAGGTGTGCCTGAATGCTACACTGAGAGGGCAATGAATCCCAAATGGCCACCTCTCCCCCTGCCATGCCAGAGTGGGTGGGAGGGAGTGGCTGCAGCCCGAAAATTCTGCTGTACATTTTTCTAGTTGCAGGAGTCAGAGGAGATGATTAAAGGTGGATTATGGTGAGATAAAAAGTGTGAGTGATGCACAGGACATAGAGAAAGTGCAAGAGCCTCAAAGACCCTGCTATGCTCTCGATGGGGTGACTCAGAAACAGGCTTCACACAGGAAACACGGAAGAGTGGAGGGATGGGCTTGGTCCTGGATCAGGAGCCCCATGGAGCCCACCCATGGCCAGTCCCAGGCCGTCCTGTGCTAGGGGCAGGGAGGAAGGGGCAGCATCTCCCCAGGCCTGTGTCCCAGGGCTTCAGGAACCCTTTGGGAGCCCAAGCAAACAATACCCCACTGTACAGATGGCAAATTGGGGGGGGTGGGGAGAGCTCGTCCAGAGTCACACAGCCATCGTGTGACATGCTGTACCCTCCACGTGCCAAGCAGAGAGAGCTGCAGAGAGACCAAAGGGAGCAAGGTCTCACCAGGGCTCAGCATGCCTCAGTTTCCCCATTGCAGCCGACTTTGAATAAGGTCCTTGTAAAAGCGTACCTGTTCCCGGGTGGGCCCAGTCAGCCACCCACAGGGCAGTGAGAGGTAGTTGGTGCACTAACCCTGTCAGGGTCAGGCCTCTAGCTGGATGGAAAGAGGGGACAGAACCTACAATCATACCAGCTACCCCTGCCCCAGCCCCAGCCTGCAGGAGAGGAAAGAAGCCTTGAAGTACCAGGCCTTTGAATTGCTGTCTCCATGGCAACGCGTGGGCACAAAGGGCCGGGCCAACAAGCAGGCAGCGGCTGCGCAAAGCTGGAAGGAGGAAGGGAATCTTTTATTTATGGGGAGGGAGCTTCGGGGAGCTGGGCTGTGCCCACACCCACAGCCAGGCCAAGATCTTGAGGCTGTGCTTTCTGTCCCATAGGCAGGCCCCTGACCTAGCACCCTCCCAGGACCACTGAGACATCCTGCCTGGCTAAGAGGACAGAGCATGGACAAATGGAGGGCAAAGCTGGGGCAAGAGTCCAGCATACATCTACCTGCAAAATGACCCCAGAGATCCCCCAGGGGTAAGGGAGTCTTCTCCACTGCGCCCCAATCTCTCTATGGCACATGTGCTAGGGCAGGTGCATGCCAGGTGTTAGGGCAGGTGCAGGCAGTGAGGAAATACAACTGAACGGGTTGCTGCAGAAATAGAACTCGGGCCGGGGCTGCTTTCCTAGTACTAATGAAGGGCCTCTCAGAAGAGGAGACCAGGAGCCAGACATGAGCAAAAGCACCAGCAATGCAAAGGCCCTGAGGCAGGACAGAACTGCCAGTATGTGAGGATAGGCAGGAAAGTCAGGGCAGATCCACCCACTGCAGCCTCTCCTTCCCACACATCTGGCCACAGGTTCCATTCCTTGGGCATCAGAGGCCCTGGGCACCAGGTGCCTTGGGTCCCGCCTGCTTCAGGCTTGGGTCCTGCCATCTACTCCTGGTGTCCAGGTGCCAACCCCACCTTCTCCTCAGTTCTGATCCCCTAAAGTGCAGGAAACTGCACACAGGGTGCCACAAGGGGGACTTCTGACCCTAGAGACCCAGGCTACAGTGCAGAAACCACCACTGTGGAGCAGAGATTTTCATTTAAAAAAATATCTGAGCCAGATTGAAGAGAGAGAGAGAGAGAGAGAGAGAGAGAGGGAGAAAGTGAGCAAGCAAGAGTAGAGATAGACATAGAGATAGAGGGGGTGTGGGAAGAGAGATGAGTGTCATAGCTCCACGGTTGATCCCCCTCCACCCCTATCCACAACAGTCCCTCCCCATCATCCCGGCCATCACATCCCATCTCCTTTCCTTGTAAAGGTCTAGATTGAGGCACTATTTTGTGAAATTGGAGAAACCTCACTGGAAATTCAAAACCAGCCATACAGTGAGCCACACATATGTTTTCCGGTTTGAGCCAAGGTTGGGGGGGGGGGGATGTGGGAGGATGCCCACCCCTAGGGTCTTCAGAGTTTATTGAGAAGCCAAATCATGGGGCTTAAGAGGGGCTTGTAGGAAATGCTGTGTCCTCTCCAATCCCGAGATCTGGTCTCAAGGTTCCTGGGAAACTGCAAGTCCTTTGGGGAGTCTGGAGCCTGGAGCCTGGAGCCTGGAGCCTGAGACCCATGTGACCGTCTGAGCTTTTGATACCTTCCACAGTGTTTCCCCCAGCTCCTGACTCCCTGAGCACCAGCCTCAGGGTGGTTTAGGGTACTTGGGGCTGTTTCCTCCTATCACATTTGGAGACAACACTTTCCCACTCCCACCTCTGCCCAGGGAGTCTGCCTCCCTCCCTGTGGGTCAGTTTGATCTCTCCTGTATTTGACTTTGGGGTCTGAACCATGAGGCAGGGGAGAGAGAGCTCCTGGGGACCAGGCAGGACTGAAGGGGAAGAGGGGAGACTCTAGCAGACAGGCCAGGGGACATGGCTCAGCCAGCACAGATCTGCACACGGTGGGGGAAGGTGGCCAAGGTGGAGTGGGCCCATAGCCCAGAACCCATTCTCCCCATGGGCACTGTGTCTGGAACAGCCCCTGGCCCCTCCATTCTAAAGATGGCACACTCCAGCCCAAGGAGTGTAAATGATGTCCGCCAAACCACACTGTCAGTGGTAACAAACGATGTATTCCAGCTGTGGCCACTGCCCACCGCTGCAGGGCTCCAGCCCAGACAAGCCCCAACTCCTCTTGATGCTCAGAAAAAAGGCTTGTGGCTGCCAAGTGCTTTCCCCCGCTTCCCATCCACACTTCTCTGATCCTAACTGAGGTCTTTCTCTTGCCAGGACCCTGCCGCCCACAGATATGGTGGGGGAGTGTCGCCGTCAATGCCACCCAGGGCTTGTCTCGTCCCTGGTGGCCTCTGTGTGGCCAGACTCTGCCCTGGACAGTCTCAGGCCCCCACACGACTTCTCTCCTGGAGCTGCTGCTAATGGGCTACCAGGCTGGGCGGTACTGTACCCTCTCCCCCTTCCTGGAAGCTGCTCTGCCAGGAGGTGCTCTCAACTGCTGGGAGACAGGGGCCACTGTCCTGCGCCTTGATGGGAAGAGGCACGAGGCTGCACTAGCTGGAGGCCTCAATCATCAGGGGCGTGGAGGAGGACCCAGTGAGGGCCATTGCTGGGGACGGTGGAGATGAGGAGGTCCAGGAAAAATAGTGACAGTATAGGAGGCCCAAGGCCGCCACCAGGGGCAGAGGGGGACGGCAGGATTAGCTTACCCCTCCAGAGAGCAGAGCCAGGTAGGAGGCCTCTGTTTGAATGGGGAGCCTGTAGCAGCAGCTCTATTCAATTTTTTGTAAGTGGGAAGTTGTTTCCGTTACTCGTCAAATCCTTTCATTACAAAATGCCCTTATCCTTGAAAACACAGCGCTTTGGAAGGAGCAAGGTGAAGCCGGGTTAGATCTGTCCCTTGTGGAGAAGGCTTGAGGTGACCACTCTGCTGGGCCCTGACTTGATGGGGCTGTTCCTCAGGGAACGTTCCCCGAATCAGAGGCCCTGCCGGCTGACAGGAGGCCTGGCATCACCAGGACCAGGGTCCTGGGCTTGAGAGTCTCATTTGCCAACTTGGGCAGTCACTTACTCTGCAGGTGTTTGCTGAGGGGCCCCACATTTGTGTCCTGGGTGGGTATCCATCCCAACACCCTGAGGAGGGAGACAGGCTTTGGAGTTTTGTTTGTACCCATTCCTAGAGGGAGCCCATATATTTCACCAGCCTCTCAAAGCTCATCAGAGACCCAACCATGGCCAGTGGCCCACGGACCTGCCTGGCCACAAGCTCAGTACCACTTCAGGACACATCAGGCCTGGCCTGTCTTCCTGGTTCTCCCCATGTGGGGCAGGGGGCTGCAGACTCTTGGTGTGGGCTCAGGAGGCTGGACAAAGGTGCTGTGGGGCTGCAGGACCTTGAGGACAAGGCTGTGGACCCAGGCAGGGGCAGTGAGCAGGGCCAAGGGGTGGCCTCCCCTGGGTAATGGAACAGGGGAGTGGGACCGTATGGGTCCCTTCAGAGTCTGGACCTGACCATCTGTGTTGAGGGCATTCTCCTCTTCTAATCAATGACTTCAAGATGGGCATCTCTGTTGGCTGGCACTGGGCCCTTTGGGGCCGCTGGGCACCTCTGGGGCTCATTGTGGGCCAATGTGATGGTTTTCAGGTGGGCACTGCCCAACCTGTCCCTCGCCTGCTCTCTGGAGGCAGAGGACCTCGAGAAGAACTACAGGGAGCCAATTATCCCCAAGGCAAGCCGGCTGCAGATAATTGGGAAGAAAGGCTTTTTAACGAGGCCGGCTCGTGGAACCGAGCACTGGGGTGCGTCCTCCCAAACTGGGACTCAGGAATTTAGTGGCTTACCATGCCCCCGTGGCTAATTGGGAGCCCCGGTGTACCACTGTCGGCCTAGGGAGGTGGTGTTTTCCTGGCAACTGAGGTGTGGGGGAGCAGATGCCTTGGGACCCTAGAAGTGAAATTTGTACCACCACCCCTCCACCTCCCAAAAGCCTCCTCATTTTTCTTTCTTAGAAAACTACAATGGTCCTTAAACCAGAGTTCACTGTGGCCTAGAACAGCCCCTTGTCTGTGGAGGGGATATTTGGATCTCATCCTGCTGACCGTGGGGTCAGCAACCACACTCCCTCCTAGGCCTCTTCGCTCCTAATTGGGAAATAGAAAAATAAAACCAAAACATGAGTTCCCTATTAAAACAGGTGGAATCCTTGTACCCTGTCCCTGACATGATTCTCCTGAATTTTCCCAACACCCCCCAGTGACCCTGAGAAGAGAGATCAGCATGGTGAACCCCAGCATGGGTGGGGGAACGGGGACTTCCTGGTTCCGGGGGCTCCTGGTTGGGGATGCAGTGCCCCTGGCTTGCTCCACCTCCTGGGGAGGATGGCTCTCCTGGGGTGGCTCCATTCACCTCTGACTTGAGAGCGGTGTGAGAGATAAATAATGAGTGTCCAGCACTCAACAAAGAGCCTGGCTAGAGCGGGGGGAGAGAGGACATGGAGCCAGTCTTTGGGCACATTCCAGACTGGGGCAATAAGGGCAAAGAAGCTTTGGTGTGAGGTAGGGGCGAGTGGGATGGACAGTGATGATACACCCACAGCGAGCCTTTGGCTCCAAGAAACGGAAAACTCACTGCAAACTGAGTGGGATGGTGAAAGGAACTTGTGGGCTTGTGTAACTGGATGGGCTTCAGGTGATGCTTGATCAGGGCTCAGCTCTGCTCATTGGGGTTTCCTCAGCTGTATTGCCCTGTGGACCCAACTCCCCATCCAGGTTGCCCACAGTCTATACCTCTAACCTAGCCATCCAGTAGCCACCCTGGGCTCCATTCTCATTGCACCAACCTGGATCATCACCATTCCCAGGGTGGGACACAGTGACTTGGCTAGCCTGGGTTCTGCCTGATCCGGACCAACTGCTGTGGCAGGGACAAGTCTGTGCTTGTCATAGGGCTCAAGCTGAGCCCAGCCAGGCTCTAGTCCTCACAACAGGAGAGGGCCAGGCCCATCAATGTCACAGCTGCTGCAGGTGGGGTAGGAATGGTGCTGGTGTGACTGGGAGGGGGGCGGCTGAGGCTCATTGTAAGTGGGTGGCCCTGGGAGATTTCTCAGGAATAAGTGGGGGCTGGAGGGCAGTTAGGAGCTTCTGTCCAGAACAGAGGTCAGCCAAGTGGTGTGGGTGAGGAGGAAGAGAAGGGAAGAAGTGTGGGTGAGTGAAGGAGAATGGGGGGCAACGTCTCTAGGGCCAGTAGTGCTGTTTAGTGGCTGGGGAGGACAGGGCTGGAGCTAGTTTTAGATAGGTCAGGTGTGGAGCCAACTGGGCCCAGGGGTGGGTCCTGGGAGTGGCCAGGCTGGAGATAGGACCGTGGACCTCACTAGTGATGGTGGTGGATCCTAGTAAAGGCCAAGACACTAGATGTGCTCACCAGAGAAAGAAAACGGACAGTGCAGGGAGGGGCCCAGGACTGGGATGGGGCCAACAGTAGAAGCAGGGAGGAGGGGGGCTTGAGACTATTGACAGCAAATTCTGGAAAACCGTCCCTGAGGCTGAGGGAGCTGATATATCTGAGCCTGGGCTGATGGGAAGGATCTGTGGAAAGTCCTGGTACCAGCAGCCTCAAAAGGGTGAGCTCCCCATCACTGGGGGATGAAAAGGGACTGACCATCACTCGTGGCAATGAAGCTCTGCAGCCCTCAAGATGCTGGGTGGCAGGGAGCCTCACATGGGCCCATCCTGGGGTCACCTCTGTTGGGACCCCCACTGGAAGTTGTTGGACCCTGAACATCCTTGGCCCAGCCATGGGGACTGTTGTGCCTTCCCTGTCTACGGAGGAGGACCTTGTCCAGAGGCGGAGCGCCTTGTGTGTCCACAAACACAAACCAGTGCCATCAGCTCACCTGCCAAGCAGGGGTCTCTGTGCTGCTGGGAGGTACATTCTTAGGGCTGTGTGGTACAGCAGCAACATAAACGTGCTTTATGGCCCCTGGGATGCGCTCATCATGAACACCACCTGAAACATTCTGGACCCTCACCCCATCCTCTGGGGCTCGGGTGTGCAGGAGGGATACCCTATGCAGGGCTCCAGGCTAGGCCAGGACAGTGTCCAGGAGGGCAACCCGCGCATGCGTGTGTGTGTGTGTGTGTGTGTGTGTGTGTGTGTGTGTGTGATGGGGAGAGAGGCGGTGAGGAAGGATGCCAAGAGCCCTGTGCTAGGGGTAGGCAGCAGGAGAATGATCTGAAGGGGAGGTGGCCCCCAGGCTAGCAGCTTGCCTGGGGTGGAGAGAGGGAGAGGTGAAACTTGCCATCCCCCTGCAGCTGCAGGTCAGGGCCTAGGTGTCCCTGAAGAAGGACAAAGTCGCAGGAGGCAGGGGGCTCTGACAAAGTGGCTCTATAACCCTCTGCTGCCCTCTGCTGGCCAGTTCTGTCATTGTGGGCCTGGCCCCTCTCTCTACTGTGGGCCTGGATCCACGGAGCCCAGGTGGTGCTGGGGGCCAGTAAGGGATTGAACCCCTGAGGTCCGAGGAGGCTGGAAGCTTGTGTCAAGCCCTATACCCAGCCTCACTTCCCCCAGGAGGTCCAGATGGATTCTATCTGGCAGAGAGCAGGGGCCAACCTGGCATATGCCCTCTGAGGCGAGGCAGCTTCGGGAGGGCCTCCTTGTGGCCACATCCTGAAACATCACCCTGTGCGCTCTGCACTATGGCTCCCGACTCTCGGCCCTTGAGGGGGCTCTAAGGGAAGCTAAGGTCAGGGCCCCCTGCCTTCTGTCTCCAACTGTACCCTGGACTTGGGTCAAGCTCCTCCAGCCCCAGCCCACCACAGGCTCACCACCCAAACCCACTGTGTAAAGAGCAGCATGTTGAAGGGAGAATGCCCCTTTATGGTGGCCCTCTCTCCGTGTGCCCAGAGCTCTATGCAAGAAAAAGTGAATTCCATCAATCTTAATGGTGTTCCATACATCCAGCGACTTCGATACTCATCCTGGTACCCGGTTCGGGTAATCAATCAGTGAGTGGTGGCTGCTGTCACAAGGTAGTAACTGCTGTTCCCCATCTCTCCATGTCTGTGGAGCTTGGTGGCTCTCAGCAGCCACAGGCTAAGCTGAGGCTGGGTCTTCACCTGTGGGCATGGTGGTAGGGTCATGAAGGGCTCAGGGCGAAAGCATTGTGACCCAGACAGAAGCCATTTACTGAAAAGCTCTTGATGCCCCAGGATATCCCTCACAGCCTCCCTCAGCACCTCCAAGGCTCCTGCTCCTCTAGGACATCACCCAGAACCTGTCCTGCTCTTTCAGCGGCAACTTGTCACATGTTCCCCGTAGCTACTACTCCTGATCTTATCCACCCTTGCTGGGTGCAGGCCAGTCCTGTGGTGGACCACATTCCCAGAAGGCTGCTGGCAGGGACGGTGCTGAAGGGGTCTGTTGGCTTCCCTGGGGCCTCTGTACCCACCGAGCTGCTATGAACTGGCACAGGGCTGTCTGGTGTTTTGAGAACTCATCTTGAAGGAGCCCCCTGGTTATGGCTTGTCCTGGGAAGCAAGCAAACAGGCCCTTTTGAGGGCAAGGATGCTATGAAGGCACCAGGAGCACAGGAGCCAGGAAGCAGGAGGGGTGGAAAGTTCCAGAAAGGAGGGCGGGTGTACATACACAACCACATGAATGGCGTGAGGTGAGAGTGCTGAGCGTGCACATGCAGGTGTGTGCGGATCTGTGCATGTACACACATGATGTGTGTGCACATGTGTGTCATGCCTACAAAGATAAGAGATTGGAGAGAGATATACAGAAATTTCAGCTCTGGCTTCCCGCCCTGGGTGCTGGGACCTCAGATGATGCTGTTGTGTCCATTACCTTTTCAGATTTTTATCAAGATGTCTACTAAAAGCTACATACTAGCTCTATAATCAGAAAGGAAATGAGCTTTTTCAAAACATCAGGTGGTGTTCAAAGCAAGCCAA
Organism: Herpailurus yagouaroundi; assembly: GCF_014898765.1. NCBI lineage: Eukaryota > Metazoa > Chordata > Mammalia > Carnivora > Felidae > Herpailurus > Herpailurus yagouaroundi. The sequence continues at coordinate 6,507,286 of NW_024412645.1, read as the reverse complement.
GGCCTCTGAGAGGCTGAGGGTGAGGCCAGAGCTAGGTTCCTGGAAACTGGGATGAAGATTAAGGGAGAAATGGCACAGCACTGAGGGTGGGGGGACCCTGCAAGGCTCTGTTTCAGAACCATGTGTTTATGTATTACATTTCTCTACCAGCTACCCCACAACCTCTGGGTTCCCAGTCTCCACCTGGGTTCCTCCTGGCTCACCTCCTTATGGCCTGGAGGTGGGACCTTCCCACTGTGCCCCATAGCCCTGCTCTGCCCTAGGGCACCCATCCCAGTCCCTCCAGACTCACCCCTGGCCCCTGGGTCTTGCCTGGGATAGACACCCTCACTCCCCAGGGCCAGCTCCCATGTCCATGGACCCCCCAATGTCCATGGTTTCCTACTGTTCCTTCAGCCTCACCAGCTGGCAGCCTCTGGGCTTGCAGAAGACACAACTCTCCTCCCCCCAGACTCCCCCTGGCCTTTGCTTCCCCCCTGCCCCCATGTGTGTTTAAACATTAATCAGAGGAGAGGGAGGTCCATCTGGGCTGCTGTCTGTGATAACAGAGTCTAACACAAATGTCTGGGGGGCCGGGTTGTTTATGCCTTGGTGCTGGTTGCAGCCTCTTCAGGAGAGTGGCAGGATGCACAGGTGGACGTCAGCAATGTATTTTGCCGGGGGCAAAGAGGCCAAGGTCAGCATCTCTCAGCACCTGGAGGTACAGCATGTACCAACGTCAACGCATGGCCAGAGTGAGGAATGAAAATCAATGTCGGGCTGAGAGACTAGCCGCAGCTGCAGATGCACTCAGGCAGGAACAAGGACAGGGCCAGGGACACAGATGGGGTGGGGGTACCAGAGCAACTGGGGGTTCCACATGCCCTAAGAACATTTTTATTTACCTTGGGAACCTACAGGAGGGGCAGCTGGTGAATAGTGCCAGGGGAGTCCATCCACCTGGGCTCTGGACATCCCTGGTGGGGGTGGCCAGGCTTCTGGCTCACATGGAGCAAAAGTGCTGACTGGGCACTGGAGCATTTCCCAGAGAGGAGCCAGAGGCCTTGAACAGCATCCAGAGACACCTGGACAGTGCCAGTCAATCAATCTCTGATAAGTTCCTGAGAGCCTGGGTTGAAGGGCACTGGCTAGGGGTTTGCCTAGGGGCCCACATCTCCAACTCGTCCAAATTATCACACATTAAAAACCAAGCCGTAGGGTTATTTTATGGTGTTATAACTTTTGTAAAACGTGATAGAGATTCTTTATTAAAAAAAGCAATCAATACAAGCACATTACCATAAAAAACAAGTGTCAGGGTGCCTGGGTGGCTCAGTCGGTTGAGCGTCAGACTTCAGCTCAGGTCATAGCCTTGCAGTTCATGAGTTCAAGCCCCGCATCGGGCTCTGTGCTGACAAACAGCTCAGATCCTGGAGCCTGCTTCAGATTCTGTGTCTCTCCCTCTCTTTCCCTCTCCCCTGCTCATGCTCTGCCTCTCAAAAATAAATAAATGTTAAAAAAATTAATTTAAAAAAATAAAATAAAAAAAACAAGTGTCATCCTGAGTCTTGCCTTCCTCAGTTCATGTGTTCTTTTTAATTTTTATGTTTTTAATGTTTTTTAATGCTTATTTATTTTTTGAGAGAAAGAGAGAGGGAGAGAGAGGATCCCAAGCAGGCTCCACACTGTCACCACAGAGCCCAGTGCTGGGCTTGATGTCACGAACTGTGAGATGTGACCTGAGCCGAAATCAAGAGTTGGATGCCCGAGCAACTGAACCACCCAGGTGCCCCATCAGTTTGTGTGTTCTTGCCCCCTTCCCACTGCCTTTGTGGGCATACAGCTTCACCTGTAAAGGTGTTAGCACCCAAATAGATGCTCATGTTATCATTGTGTGGATGCCCCATGGTGCTCCTGGCCCTTCAACCCCAGAGGTGACATTTAAGGATATCCTGAACCATTTTTATCAGGGGGCTCGGGGAGAGGCCCCCGTCCAAGACCTCACCCAGGACCTGTGGGCCAGGCCTGCTCTGTCCCTGCCTTCAAGCGAGGTCCAGCAAGACCTGGGCTGAAATGCCTCCCACGAAGCCCAAGGAGCCAGCCCTACAGGAGGCCTGAAGCCTCTGAGAGGCTCTCGGGCAGCAGGTGGAACCAGAGCCCTCAGCCATGTTATGTGCAGCCTCCTTCCATCCCAGCTCTACCAGGGGACCCAGCTCAGTGACCCTGGTGGAAGTTCTGGTGCATCTACTGGGGTGGGGGTAGAGCAGGGTGTCCCCAACCTCCTACTCTGCCCAGACTCTCATGAGAGGCCATAGTTTGGCACCCTCAATTTGGGAGCTGGGCTCGTCCCTGCATGGCTAGAGGGCGATGAGGGGCATGAGGTACCCATGGCAAAGGGTCAGAAATCAGAAGCAGAGTCTGTGAGTCACCCCCAGGCACTTTGCTGGCTAGAGGGGCAGCTCAGGGTGAGTTTGGCTGGTAAAGGAGGGGTACCAGCCTATCCATCTCCAAGTTTCACTGTGACCCCCTGAGGCCCCAGCTCTTCCTAACCAAGCCAGAGTCCTCCTTGTCTCAACTCATCTGTCACCTCCTCTGGGAAGCCCTCCATCCCCTACATGGGGACCCAGGAAATACAGCCAGCATTGAGGCCCTTGCTGGCAGCCAGCTTGACACACACATCCAGATTGGGCTCTGGGGACACTGGACAAGCTCATCCCTGAACACCAGGGGCCACCCACCTTGAGAGGACACACTGCCAAGGACAGAGAGCAGGAGGTTCTACCGATGCAAGGCAGCTGGCTCAGTGAAGGCCATTTCCACCAGTGTCCAAAGCTATGAAAAGCTGGTCACGTAATCCAGACAGGCCAGCCCCTCGTGAGTGTCCAGGACTTCAGCCAGAAGCCACTGCTGTGCCTTTTCTTTCTATGGCTATTATTTATGCACTTAAAAATATATTTTTTTAAGTTTTTAATGTTTTTATTTATTTTTGAGACAGAAAGAGACAGAGCATGAGTAGGGGAGGGGCAGAGAGAGGGAGACACAGAATCTGAAGCAGGCTGCAGGCTCCAGGCTCTGAGCTGTCAGCACAGAGCCCGACGTGGGGCTCCAACTCATGGACTGTGAGATCATGACCTGAGCTGAAGTCGGACGCTTAACTGACTGAGCCACCCAGGCGCCCCCCAAAATATTTTTTTATCACAGAAGTCACACATGTTTTTTGGGAGAAAAAGCTTGAAATAGAGTAACAAGTAACCATTTCTGTCCTACCTCACTCCTCCTAGGAAACCCTATTGGGCCTGGGGCACCTGCCCCATGGCCTTGGGGAGATGCCAGGAGAGTCCCCTGGGGGCTCTGTGTGGGGCAGCCAGGCTCTTCTCTTTGGGGAAGTCTCCACCCAAGCTGGGGTCACCATCACAGGGCTGGAGCAGAGAGGGTGTGGCTGGCCCAGTGTCACCAAGCATTCTGGCTCCTGGTCAACCCCATAGGAGCCATATGGCATGTCTGTGACATCCTGTCCAGATATAAGGGGTGTGTGTGTGTGTGTGTGTGTGTGTGTGTGTGTGTGTGTGTGTAGGCCCTCAGAAAGGGCTGCAGGGAGGCCAAAGTCAAGCTTTTCAGGATGGCTTTGCCTCTGAGACTTGGTCCAAAACCTGTCATCCCTCCAAAGGTCCAGATCCTTGGTGACCTGCCACCACCCCCAGGCTACCAGCCACCATGCAGGAAAGCTGTGGGGGGGGGGGGGGGACACTGTCACATCCGTGTTCTTGGGATTAATGCTAGCAGGGTATCCTTTTCCACATGGGGTCCCCCTACCTGTAACCTCCTCGTCTTCAAGCCCTGCCTTGACCCCTCCAAGGAAGCAGCCAGATTTCCTCTGGGGCTCCTCCCCACTTGCAGGGGACCTGGTCTCCTGAGGCTTCCCTGAACCTCTCAGGTGTCCCACACAGATGGCAAAGGCCCAGCTCTGGTTTGTCGGCTGCTTAGTAGGTGCCAGGCCTGTGCTAAACACCTTTGGGGCCTGTTGAATCTTGGCAATGACCCTGAGGAGTGGGTACTGTGATTATTCTTACTTCCCCATACAAAAAGTCCCAAGCTCTCTCTGGTCCAAGACTGCCATCTGTGGACCGGCTCTGCCATCCATGTGCTCCTGGTGCAAGACTGTGCTGGGACATAATGGGAGCTGGGGTCACCACTGCTGTAATTGTTGTGTTATTCCAGTCTCCACTTAGCACACATTTACTTGGTCCTGTTAAAGGCATCCATCGTCTTTCCTTCCCTTCTGTTGCCAGGGGCTGAGGGCCCCTCCAGCTTGGCCCCCTTTCAAGGCCTGTGCCTACGCTGGGCTCCTACGTTCCCATTTCCCCAGGCACCACCAGCCAGGGATCCCATGGGAGGTGGTGATCCCTGTGGACCTTGACAATTGACAATTGGAAAAGGTGGAAGAGGGGCGCCTGGGTGGCGCAGTCGGTTAAGCGTCCGACTTCAGCCAGGTCACGATCTCGCGGTCCGTGAGTTCCAGCCCCGCGTCGGGCTCTGGGCTGATGGCTCAGAGCCTGGAGCCTGTTTCCGATTCTGTGTCTCCCTCTCTCTCTCTGCCCCTCCCCTGTTCATGCTCTGTCTCTCTCTGTCCCAAAAATAAAAAATAAAATAAAATAAAATAAAATAAAATAAAATAAAATAAAATAAAAAGGAAAAGGTGGAAGAAGGCTCTAGGGATAGCCACCTTGGCCTCACATCCTACTGTGAACCCTTGGGCAGGTAGCTCCTCCTCTGTTGAGCCTCAGTTTCCCCTGCACAAAATGGGGCAGTAATTGTAGCTCCTGTAGGGGAAGGTTGTGATTGCCACACTTGTGCGCATATGGAGTACCCCCTGATTTTACAAGGAATCTGGTGGGGAAGGGATGTAAGCGCCTTTTCTCACACAAACATTGGAAGTGACCATACAAGGTGGCTGGTGTGGCAAAGTGTGACTGCATTCATGTAAACGTAGTACAAAGGATCTAGCAGACAATCTTAACTTCAGGAAACACAATCATGTTTTACTAGCTCTGAAAACAATGAATAACATCTCTTAGCTAAATAGAGCTTGAGCAGAATCCATGAACGCTGGCATGGAGTGGATAAGGGATAATGTGCCGATGAGGGAATTTACAAGATGGGGGCACAAATACTGGCTTGTGTTTGGTGCAGGCTGATAACAGGAAAACTAGCCCCAAATTAAACAAATGTGAATGAATTCCTCTGCAAGCAGACGGAGCAAATATATCAGTAAAAATGGGTACAGAGCAAGCAGCAAGACGTAGTAAATCAGAATGAATTCTGACTATTCGGGTAGATAGATATTTCAGGAAATATGGGTAAGGCACATGGCAAAATAATAGCTTTGACAGAGTTCCAATGTCAAATTCACGGCTGAAGTGAAAACAAATATTTCACCAAGTATCTGTAGGAGACAGGACACGGGAGGAATTCGGAGGGAGGGCTGTCTGGGAAGAGCCATGGCACATGACTACAGCAAAAGGGGGTCTGTAAGTGTCCTGAGATGCCTGGCCAGGTGGCCTGCTAAGGTCTGTCCCCTGGGTACTTCCTCCCCAGGAGTCCCTGGCCCTGCTGACTGGCTTAACCCCGGGAGGTGACCACCAGGTGACTGCCACATGACCAAATCCACTGAGGTCTGGCCCTCTTGGATATGCCTCAGTCTTCTGAGATAGAGGACAGAAGCCCGGCCCTTTGCCTCCTGGGCTCACTTCCTGGAGACCCCCACACAAACTCCCACCAGAATTGATGGCCCTGGGGCCGTCCTTCTTTTAAAATGTGCCAGCAGCTATTCCCAGCAGAATTGCCTTCTTAGCATTGACCGAGCACCTGTGAAACTCAGTTGTTTTATTTATGTTTGTACTAGGCTGGCATCTTGCAGGCCAGTCTTATCTCTGCAAGCACACTCACAGGTAGATTATCTTCCCTGGGGATCTTGTGCACTGCGATGCTCATCCCTGTCCTGCCTCAGTCTGGAGGTGAGCAGACGGTCTTGGCGAACACTGTGTGCCCTGCCTCCGTATCCTCTCCCCAGGTCATGGGCTTCCTTAAAGCAAATGCCCTAACTGTAAGCTTTTTGCTTTTTATAACATGACAGCTTATTGGGATACAATTCACACACTATACAACTCACTTATTTCAAGGGTACAACTGAAGGGCTTTTAATATATTCACAATGTTGAGCAAACATCGCCACTATCTAGTTCTGGAACATCTAATACCCAAAGTCCATACCTATTAGTAGCAACCACTAATCTACTTTCTGTCTCTATAGATTTGCCTATTCTGGACACTTCATATAAATAGAATTACCAACATGTGGCTTTTGTGTCCAGCTTCTTTCAATCAGCATACTATTTTCTAAGTTCATCCATATCGTAGCATGCATTAGTACCTCATTCCCTTTTTATGGTTGAATAATATTCCACCATCTGAGTGTGCCACAATTTTGTTTCTCCATTTGTTCATCAGTGGACACTTGGGTTGCTTCTACCTTTTAGTTATTATGGTTATTATGACTAGTGCTGCTATGAGCCAGGATCACTTGTCACTCTCCCCCAAGGCTGCTTGCCCCTGGCTCAGGGATTGGGGGATGGTAGATGCTGTGAGAAAGGTGGAAATTGGCTAAAATTCACTGAAATTTACCAACTTCTTCATCTAGCTGTTCCCTGCAGGCTGCAAGCGGTCTACTAGGCTCCAGAACCAGAAAATAGTTGCCTAAGACAGTTTCATTTAGTTCAATTGTTGTTCATTCAGTGGAGAGATAAATGCCTGGGGCTTTCCACTCCACTGTTGTCACTGCCCGTCCTCAATTCCTTTGCTTTTGAGCCAGAGGCTACAGGGTGAACGTTTTTCTGTAAGAGGTGATGAACCCAATGCGTCCTCCTCCTAGCATGAGGTTGGACTGAGTAACCCCAGGGACTGTCCTGGGTGTCTGGGGTCCTGGTGCTAGGCTGGACCCTGTCATTGACCACCACAAGACAATGGCCATCTCATATGTGAGCTTTGCCTGGACCTAGCCTTGACCTTGTCAGTTGTGTTTTGGTTTAGACTCCTCTCTGATATTTCCTGAGTCAGAGCAGGGATGGAGATGCCTGGCATTTGCCATGAATGTTGGGGGAGAGAGCATGGGACCGTTAGACTGTGGGCTAACCTGGAATTTCATGTGCTCAGTTGTGTTGCCAAAAGTCCATATGAGCCTTCTCCATTATCAGGGCAGTGACAGGTGGCACAGCCGGTGGTGCCAAGGTACTCCCCTCTCCCTGCCCCTAATATGAGTGTATCAGAGAGAGGTCACTAGGCAGGAGCAGATAAAATCAATAAGATTCTACCCAAGATGGGCTGAGCACAGTACTGGCTCCTGGTGGGGGAGGGTTAGGGTCAGTTCTTCCCACCTTCTCCAGCCCTGTGTTTGCTGGCAGCAACACTGACTGGTGCATTGGGTTCATTGATTGGCACATGTACCTGACCACAAGGCAGGACTGTGCCTCCTGCTCAGTTGCACTGTTTCTCCTGACACATAAAGCTGGGGTGGAGGCTGAGTGCTGGGAACCTGGGTGCACTTATGGTACCTGGGTACAGATGCTGTTGGGGGAACACTGCAGCCTGGGAAGTTTGGTGTGCACAACACACAAGAGAATGTGGCCCCAAAGGGGTGTCTTCATGGGAAAGTAGGAGCCCGGATGCTGGGCAAGGGCTGGATGTGGAGCAAGGTGATTCAGGGGTCAGGGCAGGGCCCAGAGGACAGGTCTCAAACCCACAGCCACCTGCCTAGAGACTGAGTTCCCACACCACACATGCTCCTTCTTTCCTTCATTCAATAAAGGCACATTAAAGAGGCAGTGTGGGGGAACATGGCAAGTGGCTGGGACTCAGCAGTCAGGGTCACCAGTGTGAAAATTAATAAAAAGAAGTCATTTATAAATGGAGAATGGAAGCCAGCAGGGGGAGCTCTCATGCCCAAAAGGAGGAGCTGCTCACTGCCTGTCCAAACTACTTTAGCTGCTTTACTACCCTAGCAGGAGAAAGGTTTTTCTCTTCCTCCAGCAACAGGACTGCCAATGAGACTGTCACAACTCAGCCAATGAAGAGCCAGTATACTTCAGACTCCCAGTTTTCTCCAATGGACTTCTTGTTTATAACAGCTCCTCCCCAATTCCCCCCTTCCTCTATAAAAGAGCAGTACTTTCCTTTGTGCTCCAGACTTGCCTATGGTTTTGCAATTCTCTGAGATTCCCGAATAAACCCATTTTTGTTTTAACGGACAGTTTTATTTTTAAGGTTTATTTATTTTTTATTTTAGATAGAGCATGAGCAGGGGAGAGGAGCAGAGGGAGAGGGAGAATGTGAAGCAGGCTCCAAGCTCAGCACGGAGTCTGACATAAGGGCTTGATGCCAAGACCCTGGTATCATGACCTGGGCCTAATTCGAGAGTCTGACACTCAACCGACTGAGCCACCTAGGCGTCCCTATTTTTAAGGTTTAAAACCAGCAACATGTGTAAGAAGAGGGTGTTGTGGCCGAGTCGGTGCCCAGCCAGGGACATGCCTGAGGAGTAGTAGGGAGGTTGATCCTGAGGAGTAGTAGGGAGGCTGGGGTGCAGGGGGAGGGACAGGTGCCTGAGAGCAGAATTCAAGTGGCCTGGAGCTCATGGTGGGGGGGGGGGGGGGGGCTGGTGAAATGACCAGCATGGGTAAGAGAGGTATGGTGGGTGTGGGCAGGGCTGCTGATGGTGGGTGAGCCAGACAGCCATGCAGCTTTGCTATGATGGCAATGGGGAGCCCCTGAAGGATTTTCAGGAGGAGGGAAGATCATCTGTGAAAGGAAAAGTAGTCTGGTGACCACGGCCAGCTGCCAACGCTGACCTACTCTTGTGAGTTGTTTTTAAGCTGCTGTAGGAATCCCTGAGTTCCTGCCTCTAGGCCTTGACTCACCTGCCCCTTTTGTCTCTCCCTTTTTTCTCTTCAGCCCCAATGAGAGCAAGAGCCGGGAGAAAAACCATGACTGCCTCAGGAAGTCTCCCTTAGTGTACAGCAGTGGTGATGGTGTCCCTCAGGGAACATTAGTAAGGTCTGGGGGAAGGATGCTACAGCCATTGGGTGGGTAGAGGTCAAGGAGGCTGATAAACATCTTGCAATGCACAGATCCTCCCCACAACAAAGGATTATTCAGCCCTAAATGTCAACAGTGTCAAATAGTCCAGGGAATCCAAGGCCCCAAGATGCATGAAGCACCAGGTGAGTGAGGCTGAGAGAGGCTGCCACCCACAGTCAGACCCAGCTGAGGGGGTGCCAGAATATCCTGATGAGAGGTAGGAGGGGCCAAGGGGTGAGCGAAGGGGAAGAAGGTGCTAAGGCTGGCAGTCAGGGCAGGTCCCTCCCAAGAGAGGATATCTGGGGCTCCGTTGGCAGGCCACCTACAATGTTGGAAGGAAGGGCATTGGAGGCAAAGGGACAGAGGGTGGGAAGGCTTTTATGAGTGAAGGGAGGCCCAAAAGAGGTAGCAAAGCAGATGGTTTTGCTGTCAGCCCCAAGGGCAGCACTGAGGGCCTGAAGGGGTGGCTGGGGGTAGAAACTGTGGGGGCTGCAACCGTTCCAAGAGGAGGCTGGAGGTGCATGCCTGTACGTTGGGTGGGCGGTGGGACCAGACGGACGGGAGAGGAACAGAACTGGGCAAGCCCTTAATGGGCCTCCTTTCCCCGCTCACGCCATAGGTCTGGGAAGGAGGCCAGATGGCCTCCTTAAACGTCCCTGTACGCACGAGGAACGACACCACATTACAGCCTTAATGGCTTCTACGTCCTCCCGGCCTCAGCTGTGAGTCCGTGAGGCTCAACGACCACGCAGGAGCCCAGGTATGCAGGTGTGTGATGGCGCCGACGCGCGGGCTCCGGACCCACAGGGCCAGCATGTGGACCGGGGAAACTCAGGGAGAAATCGCACACTTGGTTGCGGACCCAGTCCCTGGAGGCGCGGAGTCTCTTAGGGGTAAGATGAAGCTGGGAATAGGCATCCAAGAAGGCAGGGTCTTCTTTGAGGGTGTGGCCACAGGCTGAGAAGGAGGGTTTCAAGCGCGTTTGGCGCCATTGGGTGACCGAGGCGGCCGCAGAACGTACCGGATGTGGGAACTCTCAAGGGTCTGGCCTCCTAGGGGAGAGGGCGCGGCGCGGAGTCCAGGGCGGGCTTTCCCTAGCAAGGTGGCTCAGATCCTAGGCCGGGGCGGGGCCTCCCAAGGGGAGGGCGCCACTCAGGGCCTCCCGACGTGGGGGTGTGGCTCAAGGGCGGGAGGCGGTGACCCCCCAGGAGAGGGCGCGGCTCAGGGTGCGGAGCGGGGTTTCTAGGGCGGAAGGCGCGGGTCCTGGAGCGGGGCGGGACGGAACCGGACTTCACAGGGAGCCCACGCGGCACAAGGCGTGGTGCGGGGGCCTCCTGGCAAGGGGGCGTGGCTCAGGGCGCTGGGTGGGTGGGGGTCTATCGGAGAGGGCCGTGGCTCAGCATCAGGCGCGCATCCTAAGGCAGGGCGGGCGGGGCCTCCCGAAGAGAAAGCGCGGGTCCTGGGGCGGGGCCTTTAGAAGAGAGCGCGGCTGAGCTCGGGGCGAGGCGGGGCCGGCCGCGCGTACTTAAGCAGTCTTGGCGCTTGCGGACGCCCCGCCATGGCTCTGAGGTGCGTCGTTTCTGTGCTGCGCTTCGGCACTCCCCGCGTCGCCCCACTGTCCACGGCGCCCGTGGCTCGCGAGCAGTCCGCGGCTGGCGAGCAGTCCGCCGCAGGCCGGGAGGCCACTCCAGGATGCCGGGCGGCCGAAGGTGCGCGACCGCCGTTGCCCGTCGTGGACTTCGGCAACACTCAGGAGGCGTACCGCAGCCGGCGCAGCTGGGAGCTGGCGCGCAGCCTGCTGGTGTTGCGCTTGTGCGCCTCACCTGCGCTGCTGGCGCACCACGAGCAGGTGCGCCGGTGGGCATGTGGGTGGGTAGGTGCGCAGCGGAGCGCGCCGGATCCTCTGCGTGTTCCGGGAGCCGTTATGGAGTTTCGCTGTAAAGCGGGGGAGCGCCTTGAGCATTGCCTGTAGCCGGGAAGTCAGGAAGGGGAGGTGTTTCCTGCATTGTCTTTTGAGCTTCGTGAATTTTCCTAATGCCCGTTACTACCAACTAAAAACAAAGACCAGTTTCTGAATTTTTAAGCTATATGCTCCTTGTGGTGATGCAAAGTTGTCACCTGAAAATTGAGTGTTTTAAATGTTGCCTAAAAGGGAGTCTTGGTGGTATTGAAGGGTCTTGGTTTCTCAGAAACTGTGACTCAGGAGCTCGCCAGACACAGCCACTCCGAACAGTGTTGAGGGAAAATGGGAAGCCCCTTGAACTACAGCTTTTATTACTTCAATATAGTAACTTGTGAAAAGTGTGTGGGCTTTGGGGAAGTAAAAAGCAGAACGCCGTCTTAGCCACTGTCAGTCTGGGTGTATGGAGATGACAGTCATTTCAGGGTGATCCTGGAAACAGTTTGCAAAGGTGCATGTTGGTGCTAAGTGTCTGGAAGGCTCTTTATGCAGGTGGTGTTGATTTCTCAAGCGAGGCTGTGCTGAGGGTATCATAACTGCCTCCCTTGGTCCCTGAAGGAGGCGGAAGGGGCAGAACTGGAGTTATGGAGGCTTCTGGAAGTCATCTGTGTTTGCAGTAGATGTGGATGTCCTGAGGCAAATTTGTGGCTGTGGCGAGCCCAGGCCAACTGGAGAGGAGGGAAGAAAGGAACACTTGGGGTTCAAGGAAGCCTGGTGAGGGGTGGAGGTGTTGAGGACCCTTTGAGGAGCACCAGCGTCTGAAGGGCAGAAAGGAGCAGCAAGTTCTGGAGGTGCAGGGGTCAGGAGGGAGGAGGCAGCTGGGGCGGGGGTGGTGGGTGGGAACGACTAGGGGAGAAAGTGGCTGGCCATGAAGTCTCCGCGGAGGACAAGGACAGGGACCTGGCTCCTGCTGTTGGGGCATCATGGGACTGCTGGGTGGGACTGGGATGCATGGGGCAGAAGTGGTGCAGGAGCTGTGCCTGCTGCCATGTGACTGGAAGGGAGGGAGTGAAGGCTGGAGCCATCTAGGCCATATTTCTCTGAGCTTTCTTCCTTTGGATCAAAGCCAGAGAGAAGCCATCACAGCTGAAGACCGTGGGGGTGCTGTGGGTGACCACTGCCCAAGTGCCAGAAAGTGCTGGAGTGCAAGGACCACTGTAGGTACCTGGAGGTGTGGGGAGGCTTATCCCAGGCTCCCCTCCTGTCCCACCTGTGTCCTGGGGGTGCCTTCAGGGAGCCCACTAACGGCACTCTGCCCCCTGTGGGACCTGTTCCACCACAACATTGCTAGGGGTCACACTGGTGCCGTGGCCTCAGTGCCTGGTGCTGGAGGAAATGGGGCAGAGACCAGGCTGCAGGGTTGTAGGCTGCTCTTCAGAACCAGCATTTACCTTGTCCTCTGGCCTGCGGTGAAAATTCTTCCTGCTGAGCAGTGTGGGTCTGTGTGGCACCTTCGGTGGGGCGGGGTGGGGGATCATCAAATCCGTTCCCAGGGAGTATCAGCCTGCAGGAGCTCAGTTGGAGATGCTGCATTGGTTTGGCACCCAGTTTGTCCCTTCCTTGCCAGAAGACAAGAGTTTAGAAAACCCAAGTCTTCCATGACAAAGGCTTCTGTACTTGGGTATAAGCCAGTGCAGAAGAGGGTAACAGAAAGGGAAGGAGACAGGATGGATGGTGATGGTGGCCTTTGTGGGACAGAGAACTGGCTTTACCCCTTCTTGATCTGCACACATCTGTTTGAGTCTTTTACAGTGAAAGCGAGTATATGTGTTCCTGGTGTGAGTTTCTAAACCCATGAAGGATGCCCCTACCTGGAGAGGAGGGGACGCCACCCTCATCTCAGGCTGTGCCATCCAGGGATGCACCTGATGCCAGGATGGTTTTAAAGGGGCGGCTTTGCTCTGGAGATAGCTTTAAAACTGCCAGCCCTGTCCCATGTGGTTTCATAACCTTCTGTGATAGGCTGGCCTCCCCTTTGGCAGAGTGAGAGGGTAAGTGACCGGCTCAGTGACCTGGGTGGCCTTCCCTGTCATTCCCTCTGAGCCCCGCCTACACCTGAGGAGCTGGTCAGTGCGAAGTGCAGGGTGTGCGGGAGGTTATCAGCCCAGCCCCCCCCCCCCCCCACCCCGAGCCAAATTCCAGCATCTGCCTTGCTCCTGCTTCTTCTATTAACATTGGCTGTGGCTGCTTTTGTGCTTCGTCAGCAGAGCTGAATAGTTATGACTGAGACTATGGCCCACACAGCCTATGTTATTTACCATGTGGCCCTGTACAGGAAAGTTTGCTGGGCCAAGAGTAGAAGACTGGCCCATTTCTGCACATGGTGGTTTCTGACAGTTCTCAGAGCTGATATGTACAATGTCGGGGTTTCCCAGAGCCAGATAATGATTTTGGGGTGTCAGATTCTGCCCCACCTGCCACTAGGGTGATTTTTGATATAATCAAGACCTGGCTTTTCCACTGGCGAGGCTGCTCTGGCCGATGGACTCCCTGACCGCTGGCCCAGGCTGTATGGTGTCGAGACGCCCTTGTCCTATTCTCCCGAGTCGGCGCTGTAATTTTTCTCATCCTGTTTATAAAAACAATGAGATGCAGGACACCTGGGTGGCTCAGTCGGTTGAGAGTGTCTGCCTCTTGATTTTGGCTCAGGTCATGATCCCAGGGTCGTGAGATGGAGCCCCACATTGCCCAGCACGGATCCTGCTTAAGATCCATTTTCTCTCTCTCTCTCTGCCCTGCTCCCCTTTTTCCCTCTCTCTGTATCTCTTTCTAAAAAAAAAACCAGACAAAATCCTAATGAGATGCAATAAAATCAGACACGACTGCAGAGAGGACGCAGCAAGGCAGAGGTGATGGCCTGGAAACCCTTGTCCTTGGGACGCCCTGTGGTGCCCTCAGGTGTGGTCCTGAGGCATCTCCACCAAATGCCCACCTGTGATTCAGGGTGTGTCTGACTTCGGGCCAATGTGAGGCTGCTCAGGACTGGTTTGGGGATGAAGGTGTTTGATTTACTCATACTTCTGCTTAAACTAGAGATTGTTCCTTGAAGCCCTGAATCAAGAGATGTTCCTCACAAAAGGGGTTCTGTTATCCATTGGGTTTGACAGACCTCAGGCTTTTTCTGTCTTGGAGATAAGTGGAGGGGATAGTGAACACATAGGAATTCCCAGACAGGTGGCAGACGTGCCCTCCAAGCAGCCATCCCTTCCAGGCTCAGGGGCCTCCATTGTCCTCACTCCTTCCTGCCCTGTCTGTTCTTACTGCAGGAACTCCGTTCCACCTCCATGCCTTGGCAAGCCCCCCTCTCTGGGTCTAAGTTAGCAAACATTTCCCACCCGTGCTCTGGCAGTCACTCCCTCACCCCCTGTTCTGAATCACACCGTGGAGGTGCCTCGCTCCATCGAGGTCTCTTCCCGACTTGATGTGAGCTCCTTCTCTCTTTTGTTTAGCCTGGAATTGTACTGGGCACAAAGCAGTGACTCAGGACTTTGTTTAAAGGATGGCAGAAATTGAGGATATGGTGAAATGTGATTAGAGGAGCTGAGTGCTTTACGGGCAACTGTCTTCTTCAGGGGCATGTCCACTCTAGCTGTGGGTCTGCTGTGGCCCTGGATGACTGTGTACTTCGTAGAAGGCCACCTGGCTTATTATTCGCCTAATGTTTGCTCCAGTTGAAGTTGGACTCCTTCTGAATTTAGCATGTGTTCATCTGCTCAGTAACTACTAGAGGGCCGGCCCCTTGCCAGACACTGTTTTAGGGACTGGGAATAAGCAGTGAAAAAAACATTAAAAAATCTGGGTGCTTGCCTGCTAGAAAGTTGCACCGAATCCTCCTACCTGGCATAACCCCACTGAGGTATGAAGACAGAGGATGTTACGAACACACCCACTGCTATTCCCAGAGAGACCTGCTATTCATTTCTTTATCCACCAAATGATAGTCTGGCACTGCTCTGTGCCGCTTGGGTCACCCGTGAGTGTGCAGGGCAGAGAAGTGTGAGTGGCCGTGGGGCGGCACTGGGACCTCTGCCCTGCATGATGAGTAGATTGACAGTAGCTACAAGTGGAGAGGCAAGCTGCTTCTGGTGGTGTCCACCGTTACATCAAGGCCCTGAGTTGTGTTTGACTTTGGGAGATGTGTGTCAAGGCTTTATGGTTGGAGCAAAGTAGGTGGGGAAGCAGGGGTGTCCTGCTGGGATGGGGGAGGCCAGGCAGCCAGGACAGCCCTTTCCCTCTACCTTTCAGCTGCTCCATCTCACCAGGAGACTTCTGGGGCAAAGGCTGTTTGACAAGCTGATGAAGATGACCTTCTATGGGCAGTTTGTGGCTGGTGAGGACCAGGAGTCCATCCGGCCCCTGATCCAGCACAACAGGGCCTTTGGCGTGGGCTCCATCCTGGACTACGGGGTGGAGGAGGATCTGAGCCCCCAGGAGGCGGAGCACAAGGAGATGGAGTAAGGCCTGCCTGGGCATTGGGTTGTAACCCCAAAGCATCCTGGGGCCACCTGGGGCTGGGCTGGGAGGAGGTCCCTAAGGATAGGAGGGCTTGGTCAGTCTGCTTACCAGTGGCCCTCCTGTGTTCCGCCTGGGGTTCTTGTATTTTTTGCTCTGTGAGGATGACAGCTCTGGGCTTTCACAAAAGGTCTTGCGTGCACAAGCCTAGAGGAGGGGCAGGGATAGGGGTTGGCAAACCATGACCCACAGCCCAATGTGGCTGGCCTGCCTGGTTTTGTGTGATTTGCAAAGTGAGATTGGTTGTTGCTTTTTTAAATGGTTGAAAGAAAACAAGAATACTATTTTGTGACACTTAAAACACATTTTTTTTTAATTTTTTTTTTCAACGTTTATTTATTTTGGGGACAGAGAGAGACAGAGCATGAACGGGGAAGGGGCAGAGAGAGAGGGAGACACAGAATGGGAAGCAGGCTCCAGGCTCTGAGCCATCAGCCCAGAGCCCGACGCGGGGCTCGAACTCACGGAGCGCGAGATCGTGACCTGGCTGAAGTCGGACGCTTAACCGACTGCGCCACCCAGGCGCCCCAAACACATTTTTTTTTTAACGTTTATTTATTTTTTTTTTTTTAAATTTTTTTTTTCAACGTTTATTTATTTTGGGGACAGAGAGAGACAGAGCATGAACGGGGGAGGGGCAGAGAGAGAGGGAGACACAGAATTGGAAACAGGCTCCAGGCTCTGAGCCATCAGCCCAGAGCCCGATGCGGGGCTCGAACTCAAGGACCGCGAGATCGTGACCTGGCTGAAGTCGGACGCTTAACCGACTGCGCCACCCAGGCGCCCCGCGTTTATTTATTTTTGAGAGAGACAGAGACAGAATGCGAGTGGGTTAGGGGCAGAGAGAGAGGGAGACACAGAATCCGAAGCAGGCTCCAGGCTTCAAGCTGTCAGCACAGAGCTTGACGCGGGGCTTGAACTCATGAGCTGTGAGATCATGACCTGAGCAGAAGTCAGATGGTCAACTGACTGAGCCACCCAGGCGCCCCTATTTTGTGACACTTTAAAGGTATATGAAATTCCGGGCGCCTGGGTGGCTCAGTCGATTAAGTGTCCAGCTTCGGCTCAGGTCATGATCTCACAGTTCATGAGTTCAAGCCCCATGGCAGGCTCTGTGCTGACAGCTCAGAGCCTGGAGCTGCTTTGGATTCTGTGTCTTCCTCTCTCTCTGTTCCTTCCCTACTCATGCTCTGTCTCTCTCTCTTTCTCTCTCTTGTCTCTCTCAAAAATAAACATTTGAAAACAAAGTATATGAAATTCAAATCACTGTTGACCTAGAGGAACAGAGTTGAGTAGCTGTGACAGATGCCATATGGCCCACAAGGCTGAAGATAGAAGCTACCTGACCGTTTACAAAAACCGTTTTCTGACCCTGATGTAGGAGGTGCTCCGGCTCTCTGTTCTACTAAAGCATTTCTTCTGAGGCATTGCTAATCTGTTGGACAGGTACCACTGCCCAACCCTTGCCTAGCTCTTGGGAGGATTTTCTAATTAGCAGGTGGGCCCTGCCTGGTAAGTATGGAGCCTGTCAAGCCTGGTGCCTACCCAGGGGTCCAAGAAGGCAATGTGCAGCCAGGAGCAGTGTGACGGGCTGGCCTGGGGTCTCCTCCTGAGATCACCACCTTGCTGTAGGACCTGTTCTCTGGGCAGTGGGTATAGGGACAGATGGGTGCCTCCCTGACCTACATTTCTGGGCCACAGAAAAAAATTAGAGGACAAGGTCACCCTCTGCTTCCGGGAGAGGTGGCCTCACAGTAGATCCCGGCAAGACCAGCCCTTTCTGTGCAAAATGCCTGGTTCCTGTGCTGATACATGCACCCCTCCATGCCAGGCCCTTGCTTGCATTTGGGACCCTTAGTTCTGATAGCGGCTGTGCCCAACCACGTGAGGCTCGAGACAGGCCTGCTGAGTAACCTGCCCTGTCGCATGCTGGGGTGTTTGCTCTGGCATGGGGACAGGAGGGGAGGGGAGGGAAAGGCATCACATGAGGCTCCTGCCCTGGGAACGGAATGTCCAAGCCAAGCAGCAACAGCAGCAGAGGATTGGCCTGGGGAGCCCAGCCCCTGTCTAGCCATTTGCTGTCTTAAAGGCAGGGTTCTCCAGTTTGGCACCCCTCTGTGTGTTCCTCACTGTGGCCTGGGGCTGCAGCCTTCAGTGAGGCTGCCTGTTGAATAACTAAGGGACTCTGTGTTCCCGCTGTGTCTAAGTTGAGGGCAGAGTGATTTCACAATAGGATTTTCTCCCTCTGGTGTGAAAAGACTTCTTTCCTAGGGTGATCTGGCTGGCTTCCTTCCTGTCCTGCAGGGGGAGCATCGGGATGTGGGCTGGCCTTGCCCTGTCCTGGAGCCAAGGAACCTGTGCCCCTGGGCCATGCTGCTGTTGATACCCATCATGATGTAGCAGCCCTGCTTGGTGGGCTTTGGGATGTGAGTGGTGGTCCCTCCCATCCTAACATGGTGCCCACCATCTGATGCCAGTGGCAGGTGTCCACTCATGCCCAGGTCTGCTGCCAGGCATGTGCCTTTGGAGAGGCCTGGACCAGGGTGACAGAACCAGGCTTGTGGGTGCTGGTTGAACATCTATACTGTCAAGTTGCCTGCCTGGCTTCCTGGGTGTTTAGTCAAGAGTGACTCCTACCATGCAGCCTTCATCCATGCAGCCCCCCATGCAGAGAACTACTTCTGTGTCCCGGTGGGGCCCAGAGGTCTGTTTTGCTAATCCTGTCACGAGGCACATAGACCCTGCTCTGGGGAGTGATATAGAGGCCACTACCCCAAATTAAGGCCACAGGGGTTGGAGTAGGAAGGGTACAGGTGGTGCTGGGCCTGCTGTGGGCATAACCATGTGAAGCACAGAAAGGATAGAAGTGTCTGAATGCACAGGAGGCCCAGCAGGCCTCCTGAAGTTCTGAGGAGGGGATCCTGGAAGGGATCCCTGGGCAGGAAGCAGGAGGTAGGAGGCTACGGGTGGCAGAGGGAGAGAGTAGCCACATATGGCGGGGGCGGACGGTGTTTCTCAGAACACCTGGTAGAAGGCAGGAGCCCCAATGGGGTCTCCCCAGTAAGCTGAGAGCTGTGGGGATAGGGAAAGTGTACCTCCTGATGATTGACTATGACGAGGACATCTGGGGATAGTGTGGATGGCAGGTGTGTCTGTCTTACCTGTGCAGACACAGGACTGGCTGGTGGTGGAGCCCCAAGGTGGGGGCAGCTCTATAGGACTGGTGTGCGCAGAACACTCAGGTGCTGCCTGGAGCCAGGGTCTGAGGGGCTAGGGATGTGGATGTGCAGGCAGGAATGAGCTCCACTGGGCTTGTCTGTGCTTCACTCCTTCCTGCTACCTTGTTCCCCTCACTTTCTGCTTTTTTCTAAAAGGCGTCCAGGCAACACATCACCCAGTGTAGTGAGCTGAGCTTGGAGGTGGCCAAGAGATGGTCAGGGCCTCCCTACTGCCTCTTCAACCCCCTGGGCCACTTGTATTCATCTTCTTCTCCCCTCTGCCCCTTGGCGCATTCTCTTCCCTCCTTCACATCCTGGGCCATGCATGTGTGCATACGTGTGTGCGCGCGCGCTTGCACTGGGCGGTCTCTTCCGGTCCCTGCCAG
Organism: Herpailurus yagouaroundi; assembly: GCF_014898765.1. NCBI lineage: Eukaryota > Metazoa > Chordata > Mammalia > Carnivora > Felidae > Herpailurus > Herpailurus yagouaroundi. The sequence goes on along the minus strand of NW_024412645.1, from coordinate 6,488,102 downwards.
TCACGTGACCCTCCTCCCTTCCACTGCACCTGGAAGCTGCCATCTTTGTCTTCTCGTGACCCACCCACCAGGTCTGGTTGACAGTGTGACCCTGATCCTTCTCAGTGCCATCTGCTCAGAGACAGGCCGCTGTCCCCCTGACCACATGGTTGTGCAGCCGACCCAGTTCCTCTGCTCAGTCCATTTCTAAAGTGCTTCCTCTCTGGTTTGTGCCCAGAAGGTTCATGGATGGAAATAGCACAGACTCTGACTGCTTTCCTGCCACTGAACCTACTGGCAGTGAGGATGGGAGTGGCCCACACCCTTTGGAGGCTGGCTGGGGCTTGGAGGGTGGGTAGGCCAGCTGTGGAAATGTTGAGTGGGCACCTTACACAGTGCTGGGTCCCTGGGGGCCCATGTGAAAGAATGCAGCCTACCTAGAAGGCAGGGACCTTGAAGGTGAATACTTGTGTTTCCCTGAGCCATGGGCCCTGTGTGGTTACAGAGAAGGCCCGAGTCCCCAGCAGCCATCATCCTTGCTGGTTAGACCCATGCCTTAGTGCAGATGGTGGGTCCTGAGTCATGCTATTTGCCTGGTTGTACCTGGACCACAGCTTGGGGCTGGTCTTACAGGTGCTCCTTGTTCCCAGTGGGGATGTTGTGTGTGGGGCTGACCCCCTCCCTTATGTTACTGAGTCAGATATTGTCACACAGGCACACCTCACCCTCTTCTGTATGTCAAGCATATATGTCTAGTTGGCATGAAGTGGCTCTTGTCCCCTGTTCCCAGGTGGGGGTCTTATGGGCTGTGTAGCCATGTGCGCGGCCCCTGTGAACTGTCCCAGCTACTGGGACTCCCGGGTCCTGACCTGGGCATCCTGGCTCACAGTTGCCAGATATGGGCCCTGGGGTTACACAGGAACCAGGGTCTAAAGGGAGGGCTCCCTGGAAGGCGGCTGGTAGCCCTTGGGTGCAGGAGCAGGGAGGTCAAAAGCTGCCTTAGACCTTTGATTCAGCTTGAGGCTACCACAGGGGCAATTAGCTTTCTGTGGCTTCGCTGGCTTTACCTCGGTCTCCAGTGCCCCAGCGCAGGGGGTGGGGGATGGGGAAAACACTGTCCTTTTCCTGTGAAGTATGGGCCGAACCTCAGGGGCCCCCAGGGGTCTGAGCATTTAGGAGTTCACCAGATAAGCCACAGGGCTTCAGCTGCACTCTTTCTGTGGGAACTGATTTAAGAGGCTTTAAATACAAAGTCAGATGATGGACAAAGCTGCTCGAATGCCACTCCAGGACAGTAATGGTGAGCGGCTCCTTCATCTGAGTAGGCTTAGCCATGACATTTGCTGTCCCAGATGTCATAGCCACTGAGAGGGGGGTGGTGTCTGTTGTGATTCTGGCAGGCATTCTGGGGGAGGGGGCATCTGGGCGGGGGCAGACCAGGCAGGGGTGGCGAGGGCATGGCCCAGGGACTGCAGGGAGGCCTGAGGGTGGGCAGAGGCAACCGTGTTCTCAGACTGGCCTCACTGATCTGTCCTCATGAGGACTGGGGGGTGTTATTCCCTTGTGATGGGAGGCCAGGGGAGGGCTTGCATTTTAAAAGAAAAATTCTGATTACTGGTTAGAAGATACACCTAAGGGGCAAGACTGAAGCAGGGCGCTGGCAGGCAGTGGCTGGAGGTGGGGCTAGCTGTGCATCTGGGCAGGAGCCCAGAGCCTGGCCTGGGGTTCCTAGTGGTTGGAGGTGCCTGGATGCAGGGGGTTTAGGGCAGAGCAAGCGGCCTCAGCTTTGGGAATTTTGTACTTTGGTAATTGTCGGGCTCCGTTCCTTATCAGTCCTGGCTGGCCCTGAGGCTCTGTCTTCCCCTCAGAAGGAATGCCCCCATAGTTAGCTTTCATCAAGCACCTCCTCTTTGCCTTGGGCTATCAGCTAGTTTTATTCACTCCTCACCTATCCATGAGGAATCTGAGCCTTCTCCAGGGTGCAGAGCTTGTAGGCCAAGTTGGTCTGTGAGGCTGCTGCCCTGCCCTGCTCAGGGGAGGTGACCCTGCAGGCCTGGGGTGGGTAAGGAGGTGGGTGGGGCACCTGAGTCACTCTTACCTGCCCAGGCTAACCCAGCTATTCTTCTACAGTCCGCCATGTCAGGTCAGGTTCAGGACTCCACTCCTGGCTTCCTCTCACCTCTGCTTGCTCAAAGGGAATACGTGCTTGTCACTTGCAGCCTGAGGTGGTGTGACCCACCCTCACCCTCTTGTTCCTTCCCACAGGTCCTGTACATCGGCTGTAGAGAGGGAGGGCAGTGGTGAGTATGAGGAGGCCATTCAGGAACAAATACTTTCACCACCTGCCCCCCTCACCCTCACCACCCCTACTTGGGAGACCTAGGTTCAAGGGCACAGGCAAGACTTGGGGCCAAGGCTCCTCCCTGTGCCTATGTGGCTTCTCCCTGTGTGCACCCAGGTCATTACTCCAGATCTGCTGACATCCTCAGGGCCTTCCCAGGGGTCCTCATCCCCTTGTCCTAAGTGGGTCTGGGTTCTGCCTTTTGGCCCGAGTTTGCCATGTGACTAGGATTTGGCCAGGGGGAAGGAACGTTGAGTATAGGAGCAGGGAGTGGTGGGCAGCACAGTGGAGGGGGGCTGTGGCTGCTAAGGAGCCTGTCCTGAGGGAAGAGGGCTGTGGGCCATGGGCAGGTCCTGCTGGATGCAGGGGAAGCCCCATGTTTGCCTGGAGTGGGGTGGGAGCCAGAGCACAGCACAGAGCCTGTGTGTGCTCAGGCCATGTGCCCATCCCTCCAGGTACAAGTAAGAGGGAGAAGCAGTACCAGGCCCACCGGGCCTTTGGAGACCGCAGGGATGGTGTCATCAGTGCCCGCACCTACTTCTATGCCAACGAAGCCAAGTGTGACAGCCACATGGAGACGTTCTTGCGCTGCATTGAGGCTTCAGGTGGGGCCGGCTGTACACCTGCCAGGGAGGCTCAACCTCTTTGTGTAGAGATGCTAGTGGGTGAAAGCAAGGCCAGGCTAGAGCACTTGCCTGGGGCTTGGACAGTCATGAGGGATGACCATGGGTGACACTGGGGAAGATAGGCTGGGCTTAGGTCACACTGGGGTCACGCCTGAGTACAGCTCCTACCCAAGGAGCCTAGCACCTCCTGCCCCTTCCTAGATACTAGTGCCCAGATGTGAACCTCAGTAAGGCTGTCCGTGAGCTGAGCAGCACCCCCATATAGGTCAGGGGCTTGAGCCTCACCACATGTGGCACTGGGGTTTGCCAATGGCTGTGCTGTTGCCACAGAGGACTCCTCCTGCCTGGCCTTATGTGGAGAGCCTGCCAAGGGAGGTGAGTTAAGTGGGCCTCTGAGTCCTTTACTCTTTAGGACATCCCCCCAGCCACAGTGCAGCCCACCATGTGGCCCCAGCAGCCCTTCCATCAGTGGGCTCTGTACCTTCTGAACGCTAGAAGGAGTAGGAGTGAGTTGTACTCAGAAGCAGCCTTCTGAGATCAGCGCTGGGGAGATGCCAGGCAGAGAGGGTCCAGAGCATGGTGCGCCTCCTTACCTCTGTGCCTGCTCTGCCTGAAGCAAAGGTCACAGAAGCCAAGATGGGTCATGGGTTTCTGGAAGGGAGGAGAGAGGCAAGTGTGATTGAGTGCCTTCGGTGCTCCATCCTGTGCTTCACTGGGCATTTCTGTGTTTTGTGAATCCCCCCACGGGCAGCCTGGGGTGCCAGTGGCATGGGAGAGGACATGGAGGCAGGGACAGAATGGGCCAGTCTCACTGGCTCCTTTGCCCACTGCATTCCTGGGCCCATGTGGCCAACAAACCCTGCCAAGTTGCCTGTTCCCGCCTCCAAGGTGGGGTATCTGAGTAGCTGTGTACATGGGCATTTATGGGCTTGGTAGAAACATGGTCCTTCTGCCCATAAATGGTTAGCCAGTAGCCCAGGATATCTGACTCCTTGCTGGGCTGTCCCCTCCTGTTGGGGGCAGGGGGCAGCAGGGGTCCTTGGTGCCACCCACCTTAGCCTGAGATTGCTGAGCTGTCACTAGAACTACTTCTAGGGAGGGTAAGGCATGCATGCTGGGGAGCAGGCAGCCCACCCAGACATTGCTGCAGCCCCTGCTAGGCTTGGATGGGGGAGGGGGGAGAGATCTGCTGGTCCCACTGCACTGTCATCAGTTTTGGCGACTGGATCATTCACGCTCCCTGGTGGTCTTGGGGGCCCATCTGTCAGGGAGACCCAGTACCATGTATGTTGTAGGTAACTGGTAAGAAGAGGGGGCCACGCCAGCCATTTGCAGTCTGTCACATGCCTGTCACTCTTGAGTGGTATACGCTCTGGGCACAGGCTCCTGGTCCTCCTACTCCCCCTGTGGAGCCCTAATGGTTATTCCTGTGGCTTCTGACAGGCAGAGCCAGTGATGATGGCTTCTCAGCCATCAAGCTCACCGCATTGGGGAGACCCCAGTTTCTGGTAAGTGCCAGAACCTTCCACCTGCAGAGACAGTCTGTAAGAACTTGGGGCTGCTGTGAGCATTAAGTGAAAGCTCATGTATTGGTACCTTGGTGCTGGGAGCCAGGCACACAGGAAGGACTGGGAGGGGGCCTGGAGCTATGCTCCCTGGGGGCAGGGAGCTGGGCATATGCCAGAGCCGGTGCCTCAGGCCTGCACTTGCAGCTGCAGTTCTCAGACGTGCTGACCAAGTGGAGACGATTCTTTCACCAAATGGCTGCAGAGCAAGGGAAGGCTGGGCTGGCTGCCATGGACATGAAGCTGGAGGTGGCAGTGCTACAGGTGGGACAGCCCTGCCCTCGTGGGTATGAGTGGGTGGACACAGTGGGGGCTTGGGAAGGAGCCCTGCCTGGGGGGACCTCGCCAGGCAGTGTTTGAGGTGGGTTCCCAGAGGTTGAGGACATGCTGGGCGGCAGGATTTAGGGAGGGGGGTACTTGCCCTGCACATGGCTGAGTGCTGGCTTTGGGTTTGGGAAGGGGCATCAGGGACAGGTAGGACTAGACCTGTCTGTGGAACAGAAACACAGGCCAAAACTATCTTGTTCTTGCTAATGGTGTAATAAAGTCAAAAGAGCAACACAAATGTTCAGGGAAACAGGAAATGTTAGTGAATGGGGCTGGGGCACGTCCACGGGAATGCCACCTTCTCACTTCTCAAGGAAAGTGTGGCAAAGATGGGCATCGCATCCAGGACGGAGATTGAGAGCTGGTTCACTGCGGAGACCTTGGGCGTGTCTGGGTAAGAGTAGCCCCCTAGCTGGGAATTTGGGAGTGTATGCTCTGGTTCAGCCATGGTTCCAGCTGAGCCGCAACGGCTTCTCCCAGTCCTGATTGCCCTCCTGAAGAGCATGGGCCTGGGGTGACAATGCTGAAGGACCTGTTCCCTGAGACATACAGCAGGAGTTGACAGGGAGTCTGGAGTCCTGGGGGCTGGGGCTGCAGCTAGCCCAGGGCTAGCTTAGACGACAACCGGCAGGGCTGCTCACAGAATTATTCAGGTCCTAGCATGAGGGTGCTACACTCAGCCCTTCCTGGGACCCACACGGCAGGTAGGTGGAGGGTCAGGGCAGCTGAGATCCTGGAGGGGCCCATGCCTCATCCTGAGAGACCTGGGGGCTGGACCTGAGGTCACCAGGTTCCCTGGACTGGCAGAGGCTGTCCCCTTACGTGCAGGGTCTGCCTCCTTCCTGGCCTCCCGTGTTTGGCTCTTTCCCAAGCCTGACATGGCTCGTGGTGTTCTTGGTGTTCTCCCTGGGTTTTTATAGCTGCCACCACCCTGATGCAAGAATGTTCTGGTTTTGGTTTCCATTTTGTAAACAGAGGATGATGTTAACATTTTGTCTGTCCTTTGAAACTGAAAGCTGAGGTAAGTTTTGTGGGGGTTGGGCTTGGGATGCTCTTTTAAGGAATGGGCTGGTTGGGGCCTAGGCCCCCCCACAGATCCTAGCACCCGTGTGCTGATGCAGCTTCTTCCACAGCACTCTGGACCTACTGGACTGGAGCAGCCTCATCGACAGCAGGACTGAGCTCTCTAAGCACCTGGTGGTCCCTAACATGCAGGTGATGACCCCTCGCCCCCTCACCCTGTCTCACAGGGGCACAAGGCTGAGAAGGGAAATGTTCCCTGTTGCTTTCCCTGAGGCAGCAGCTGGGGTCGCAGCTGGATGAAACCAGAGTCCTTCCTGGCTGCGTAACACCCCTGTGGTCTGGAGGAAGAGGACAGATCCATGAGTGCCCCACAGAAGGGGAGAGAGACCTGTGTCCTCTCTCCTTGCATGTCAGGTCACCTCAAACCTAATATGATTACTGGCCTGAAATGGCAGTAATCGTATTATCCCACGTCACAGTTCTGGAAGGACAGGGCTCAGCTTGGGTGGTTCTAGCTCAAGGTCTCCCTTGCGGTTCTCAGAGGGTGGTGGGAGCTGGGGTCATTGTGGGTCCCCACTCACACAGTCAGCAGTTGATGCTGGCTGTGGGCCAGGGCTTCCTTACCATGTGGTGGCTGGGTTCCTAGGTTGAGTGTCCCCTGAGAGCCAGGCGGAAGCATTATTACCTAGCTCCAGATGTCCCACAGCATCACTTATGCCCAGTTCTGTTTGTTAAAAGTTAGTTACTAGGCCAGCCTGTGTTCAGGGGGAGAGGAATGAGACACCCCCCCCCCCCACCCAGCTGCCCCATCCTGCCTGTGGGAGGTGCCTGGAATTTGTGCCCTGTTTGAAACCACCCCTGAGCTGGGATGGAAAGCAGCAGAAGTCCCTTGGGAAAACATCCCACAGATACTGCCTTCCACAAGTATCCTGCCCCAGCTGATGGAGGGCTCAGTCCCCAAGCTAAGACACCGAGGGCCAATGGAAGGGCATGCTTGAGGCCCCACTGAGAGTGCCCCGGGCAGTGTTAGTGGGCATTTGGGGCTAGCAGAGGGCCCAGGGCTGCACAGGCCTCCAGGGTAGGTGCTCCCCACCCACAAACCCACCCCCACCCCCACCCCAGCTGCTGAGCACCAGCTTTCTGCTGACCTGCCAGCTCCCTGAAGGCCACCACTGTCTGGAGATGGTGCCTCTGTCCCCGCTCTGTGTTGTCTGTCTCCTGCAACTTTTCTCTCCTGCTTGTAGCCACCACTCTTTCTCCGATCCCTCTCTCTGCTAGGGGCTGAGTCCTTCTGGGTGATCGGATGGATCAAGGGTTTCTTCCTCACCCTTGTGTGGGAGCAGACACCTTGGGTGTAGGTGTGACCTGGGGCGGCTAGCCCTGTGAGTCAGAGGGTGCTGGCTGGCAGCAAGGTTCTGGGGTACCATGTGACCAAGGCAGGGGATGGGGTAGCCTTTGCTGGTCCTGGGGTATTGGTAGGACCTGCACATGGGGGCAGGTGGGTGCCCTCAGGCAGAGGGAGCTGTGGCTTTGAGAGGTGGGAGCTTGGAGCCCTGCTGTGGCCTGACCATATGCTGCCCCAGACAGGACAGCTGGAGCCTCTCCTGTCACAGTTCACGGAGGAGGAAGAGCTGCAGATGACGAGGATGCTGCAAAGAATGGACATCCTGGCCAAGGTCGAGGACCCTGGGATGTGCCCAGAGAGGGTGGGGGGCACCTGTCTCACTTGATCCCAGTCAAACCTTCTGTCCCACCCCGCACTTCTCAGAAAGCCACCGAGGTGGGCGTGCGGCTGATGGTGGATGCCGAGCAGACCTACTTCCAGCCAGCCATCAGCCGCCTGACACTGGAAATGCAGCGCAAGTTCAACATAGAGAAGCCGCTCATCTTCAACACATACCAGTGCTACCTCAAGGTATGGCCCCTGCCTACTGCCCCCCACCTCCGCCACTGGTCTGCAGGTGATGCCCCTCACTTGAGTCCTGTGCTGGTGCTGGGAGAGACCTCTGCCTGAGTGTGCCAGCCTCTGAGTGGGAGGAAAGGCCCCAGGACTCTGTTACTGGCTGTGTACTGGCCCCTTCTCTGGGCCTCAGATCCCAGACAGGGTTTTGAAGGGGTAGAAGGAAGATGAAGGAGGCTTTTTGCAGTCTGCTTCATGTGCCTTAATCCCTAAAATTTGAAGGCCTCATGAGTAAGTTTTTTCCTGCCATTTTTATTTCCTGCCATTTTTTAGTTTGGGTCCCTCTGAGGATCAGATGAAATCTCTGGTCCCCTTCCCACAAAGAGACTTGCTGAGAATCTTGCATGTACCTCAGGGAGCCTAGGGTGCTTGAGGGTGGGGTCGCTGAGCACAAACCTGGGCTGGGCTGCGCTGGGACCAGCCAGGTATTTGGAGGAGATGGTGTGGGATGGGTGTCAAGGCTCTAGGGCCGGGGGAAGTGGGTGAGTGGGTGGGTGGGTGGATGGGGCAACATCCCTTGGCTCTGAGTCAGCCTGAGAAGACTCCGGAGAATACCGTGGCTGCTGGCACCTAGTCTGTCCCCCAACAAAGTTGTCCTCAGGCCACACTGAGGAGTCACCATTTCTTAGAGATGGAGGTTGGAGGGCCTTCCTCACTCACACTTGTCTCCCTGCTTCCCTGAGCACCTGGGCCTCAGGGGACACAGGCTGGAGGGGGCCCCATCCTGGTCAGCAGCAACTTTTGGCCCTGGTCCCACAGGACGCCTATGACAACGTCACCCTGGATGTGGAGCTGGCTCGCCGTGAGGGCTGGTGCTTTGGGGCCAAGCTGGTGCGGGGTGCATATATGGCCCAGGAACGCGCCCGTGCCGTGGAGATTGGCTATGAGGACCCCATTAACCCTACGTACGAGGCCACTCATGCCATGTATCACAGGTGCGCCAGCCCTTCTTGGCCCCTGGGGGCCTCATGGCTTCCTGGGGAGGGGAATGACAAAACAGGGCAGGGGTGGTGGAACTGACCTGACGTGACGCCTATCTGACTGTGGAGCAGCCTAGTGTGTCAGAAGCCTCTGTAGGAGGAAGACTTCTGTCCTGAGACCAGAGCTGATTATCTTCTCTGCTTTTTATTTATTTTTTGAATCCTCAGCTTTTGTTTTACCCTTTCTAAAAACTTTTAAGGTGGATTTTTAGTACAGAAAAGTCTACTGAACAAAACTAAACTGGCCCAGGTCCCCCAGCCAGCTCTTGTTGACACTTAGGACAAGAGAGCCCTGAGCAGCCCGCCTGCCTCGCATGCAGCCCATTTGCTTTCCAAATTACACACCAGGATCATCAACTGTTTCTACATCTGCTTTTGCTGTGTTTGTCTTGCTGACCTTGTCCTGCAGCAAGGACAGGCAGATCCCATGCTTTTTCTTTGTGAGGTTGTGTGTGTGTGTGTGTGTGTGTGTGTGTTGCAAATAGACTCTGAGTGCCTTGGCTCCCGCTCCCTCCCCGGCAGTGCCCTGCTTTCTGGGAGTATCCACGTGTGCCATGGGTATACCCGCATCTGCTTTGGCATTGTGCATTCAGTCCTGTGCCCTTGCTTTTCCATGTAACACGTATTTGGATCCTCCTGTGTCAGCATGCCGGCCCACAGTGTTAACCCAACAGCCAGCAGAGTGCCCATCTTTGTGAGCTTTTGGTGGTTTGCTGTCAGGTCATTACAGGAGTGACTCCTAGCACACTTTGCCCCTGTCTCCTGTACTCACGGGCAAAGACATAGTTGTCACATGTTCCTGGCAATGGTCATAAGGACACACACCATTGCTGCCAGATGGCAGAACCCTCACACTCTCTATGCTCAGGGAGGCTTCAGTTTCCTTATGGACCCCTTCTGGAAGCAAAGCTCCATCTGTCCTGAGTGCACTGTGTCCCAGGTAGTCTCCTTTTGAATGTCTAGCCCCAGGTACTGCTCACGTTTTCTTTCTTACCTACGAGGTGTTGAGGAATGACAAGTACAGCCTTGGTCCCATTACCATGGCCACACTTGGAGTGGGCTCGCTGGACAGCCATGGGCCTGCTTGTGGCCTCTACAGGCTGGGGCTTACGTGGCACTCCCTTCAGGTGCCTCAATTATGTCCTGGAGGAGCTGAAGCACAATGCCAAGGCCAAAGTGATGGTGGCCTCTCACAATGAGGACACAGTTCGCTTCACGCTGCGCAGGTAGGCACCCTCTTCAGCTGTCTGGTGTTCCTTAGTGAGGGAAGGCTTGGGATGGGTGGTGTGGAAGCTATGCAGAGTGGTGGCATTTAGGGGTGATGTCTGTGGGATGAGCTAGGGTGGCACCTTTAGTGTCCTGCAAGCTTCCTGTCTCCCCAGGTCCAGCTGGCCATTGGCACTGCAGTAGCAAAAAGGCTATTTGCAGTGACTTGGGTTTTTAAAAATTAATACCTGACTTATTGAAATTTCAAATCAGAAATTAAATTTCATTCGGTGATTTAAATAGCTTACTGAAGTGCACAAATACAATGTGCAATGTCAGATCCCCTCAGGAGGCCTCCAGCATATCATCTTATTTATAAATAGTTACTCTTAACATTTTAAACTGCATTTGGAACTTAACATAGTCTGTTTTCTCTTTAAGTGTGTGTCTTGTGGGGCAAAACTTTGGTAGAATCCATGCAAGTCTGATATAGGAATAAGGTGAAGTAAATTTAAAAAAATTTTTTTAAATGTTTTTAAATTTTTGAGAGAGACAGAGAGAAAGCATGAGAGGGGGGAGGGGCATAGAAAGAGGGAGACACACAGACTCTGAATCAGGCTCCAGGTTCTGAGGTGTCAGCACAGAGCCGGACACGGGGCTCGAACTTGTGAACCACAGAGATTATGACCTGAGCCAAAGTCGGACACTCAACCAAGTCACCCAGGTGCCCCATGAAGTAAATTCTTAAATATTCCAGTGTTATCACCATGTTTTTGTGTTTTCTATCTTAACCCAAGGAGCACCACATGAGGGGTCCTAGCCACTCCTCCTGCTCCCCAGTCTCCACCTTCCTGGGCTTGAGGCCCTACAGGAAGCACGGTGGCAGTGGCCTTGGTGGCCCTCGCCTTTTCCAAGAGCAAAGCAGGGCAGCCAAATTGTGGCCAAGCAGGGCTTCCAGAAGAAGCAGTGAATGAACAGCCAAGGCATGGCACAGCCAGCTGCCTGACAAGCTGACTCTGGTCACTCTACACCCATTTGGTGAAGCAGTGCTCATTCTCTGCTTGTGATGGCACTGCTTTTTCGCAGCCTAAAATTGCAGCTGAAAACTATTATTTTTTAAAAATTTTATTTAAATCCAAGTTATTTAGCATATAATACTTGTTTCAGGAGAATTTAGTGATTCATCACTTACATATGACACCCAGTGCTCATCCCAAGTGTCCTCCTTAATGCCCGTCACCCATTTAGCCCATTCCCCCAACCCACTCCCCTCCAGCAACCCTCAGTTTGTTCTCTGTATTTAAGAGTCTCTTATGGACTGTTTTTCCTCTCTGTTTTTGTCTTATTTTTTCTTACCTTCCACTATGTTCATCTGTTACTTAAATTCCACTTATGAGTGAAATCATGATATGTCTTTCTCGGACTTATTTTGCTTAGCATAATATATTCTAGTTCTATCCACATTGTTGCAAATGGCAAGATTTCATTCTTTTTGGTTGCCAAGTAATAGTCCATTGTGTGTGTGTGTATGTGTATATATATAATATACATACATATATACATACATACATACACACCATATCTTCTTTATCCATTCGTCAGTTGGACATTTGGGCTTTTTCAGTAATTTGGCTATTGTTGATAGTGCTGCCATAAACATTGGGGTGCATGTTCCCCTTCAAATCAGAATTTTTGTATCCTTTGGATAAATACATAGTAGTGTAATTGCTGGATTGTAGGTAGCTAGCTCTATTTTTTAAATGTTTGTTTGAGATTGAGGGGGGAGAGAGGGAGAGAGAATCTCAAGCAGGCTCGATCCCACGAACTCTGAGATTGTGACCTCAGCTGAAATCAAGAGTCAGATGCTCAACCTACTGAGTCACCCAGGCATCCCTAGGGTAGTTCTATTTTTAATTTTTTGAGGCACCTGCATACTGTCTTCCAGAGTGGCTGCACCACTTTGCATTCCCACTGGCAGTGCAAGAGGGTTCCCCTTTCTCCACATCCTCACCAACATCTGTTGTTTTCTGAGTTGTTAATTTTAGCCATTCTGACAGGTGTGAGGTGGTGCCTCACTGTGGTTTTGATTTATATTTCCCTGATGATGAGTGATGCTGAGCATGTTTTCCCGTTAGTGAAAACCATGATTTCTAATGCACAGCAGTTGCAGCTATCAGGGTGGGGATGTGAGTGCTGAGGCCACCAGTGCCACCCAGGCCGAGTAAGACTGTGGTAAGTCTCCCTCCTGAGAGTTCCTGCCAGGATCAGGGTCTGGCTGTTTCTGTGGGATTGGTGAGGGGCTGAGTGGAGTCCTAGCTGGACAGGACTGCTCCACCTTCTTCCCTCCATCCCTGGGGACTTCCCAGCTGCTCATTTACTGCCTTGAATGCCCCAGCCTTGTGACTGGATGTCAGAGAGCCAGGGGTACCTTTTGTGCTTGGTGAAAAAAAAAAAAATTCTGGTTTGACTTTTAAAACAGATGGTTTAAGTTGCAAATCTTAAAACCTGGTTTTCCCTTAGACTTCAAAAATATTCTGTTACTCCGTGATGGAAACTTGATCATCCACTAGATGATGTACACAAAGAGCCTCCCTGTGCCCCTGGCCTGGCACTTGGGAACCTGCACCCCTACACAAGTGGCAGGCCCACAGGGTCAGTGATGTACAAGTGGCATCTTCTTAGGTTTCAGTTATGAGCTCAGCAGGCTTTGCCTGACCACTCCCATTTTAGGTAGGGGTCACAGGTAGGCCACTCACCAGCTAGACAGAAAAGAGTGAAAGTTCTAAAGGTATAACCTGCCCTCAGAAGGGCTTCCTCTCTTCTGCTTTCTGAATCTTCCTGCCGAGAATAAGCCTGTTCTTGGCATCTTAGCCAGGGAGGCTCCTGCCCTGGACGCGGCTTCCTTTGTCTGAAGTGCCAGCTGAGTGCGCTCTCCTTTCTCATAGCCCCCAGGGCCCGTGCCACGCTCCACAAATACTATCATGGAGAAGGCTTGGCTCCTTCAGGACATGGTTCTGTGTTCCTGCACTGGGAGCTGGGGAGCCCACGGCAGCTTGGGCTTACCTTCCCTGACGAAGTAGTGTGGGTCTCTGATGCCACATCAGGGAGCTCAGACAGCCTGTGTAAGCTTTGGCTGAGTGGCAAGCCAACCCAGAACTCAAGAGGCCTGAACAACAGCATGTTCTGTGGGCCAGCAGTGTTCGCTGGGCTCAGCTGGGGACTGCTTCTGCTGGCCCTGCCCTGAGATCTGACTTGTATCTGTGGTCAGCTAAGGCCTGACTGGACCTAAATGGCTTCATTCATGGCTGGGGCAGCAAAGGGACTGCATCACATCTAGTTTCCTATAGGCCAGTGCAGGCTTTGCCACATGGTGGTCTCAGGCTTCCAGAAGCCCTGAGAGGGCAAGCCTTTGCCCACATCACATTTGCTCTTCTCTTTTTGGCCAGAGGAAGTCAGGAGGCCTAGCTCAGAAGCCAGGTGGAGAACCTTGCCTGCTGGGAGAAGCTGCAGTCACATGGCCTAGTGGGTGGAGAGGGGTCAGCAGCCACTTCCGCAGGAACCGTGTGAATGTCCCCACCACTGCCAGTCAGGTGGGCAGCAACGTGGTGGCAGCCCTGCTCTCACAGGGTTCATGTTCCAGTGAGGGACAGAGATACTTAAACTGGAGACCGGGGCCACATGGTAGAGACCATGGCCTGCTTTAGAGTAGGTGGCCCCCACACTGGAGCCACTCTGACAGAAGGGAGGGAGAGGACCTCTGGAGGATGATCCTCATGTGGAGGGCCGGGGTGAGATGTCCTCAATGCTCTAGGAGTGAGGGGCCTGAGACAGTGAGAAGAGGGGGACCCTGGAGACAGGGAAGCACACTGCTGGCCTGCAGCCTGGGTGCGTGTGAGGAGGACCCAGGCTAAACATGCCCTTGGAGGGAGGTGGAAGGATGAGGGCAGATTCCAGAGCGCTGGTAATTGAGTCTGGACATGTGGATACAGCGAGCTGGAGGTAAAAATATAAGAATCCTCAGTAAGTAGACACTGCAAACCTTGGAAATTTTTCTAAGACCATACAAGGGAGGTATGAAGTCAGGAGAGGGTGCTGGGCACAGTTGGGGGCCAGGTGTTGGGCAGCACTAAGAGAAATGTGAGCCACATCTATTCTAAATGTTCTACTGGCCATATAAGAGATGACGTTAATTTCAGTAATACCTTTCAATTAGGCCAACATATCCAAAATATTACCTATATTCAGTATTTCAGAAAAACAATACATTCTTTTTTCCAGTTTTCAAAATCCCATGTGTGTTAGATACTTCTAGCACATCTCCGTTTAGACCGGTTGACTTTCAGAGACTCAGCGGGCACCAGTGGCTGGTGCTGCTGTATGGGACAGAGCAGCCAGTAAGGGGAGGACAAGAGACCGGGTGGGACGGAGGGGATGTGGCACTGAAGGAGAGGGGCTCAAAAAGGGGTTGGAGGAGGGTCTTTTGATGGCTTACCCAGGCCAGGCTTTGGGGCAGGCCTGCCTCACTAGGTTAGGGCAGATGAGAGGGGAGAGGGAAGGGGCCATGGGGAGCAAGCATAGTGGGAGGGGGAGGCTGGCTGGGAGAGGAGGGAACTTGGTGGCCATGACCTGAGGTGGGACTTGCAGGGCAGATGCTTGGTCTGGGCAGCACAGAGCCTAAACCTACGCCCCACCCTGCAGGGGATGGAAGCTAAAGTGTATGAAGGATCTGGGAGTGGAAGTGGAGGGTTCAGAGCTAGCTCAAGTTGCCCTGGGGGCTCACCTGCCATCTTGTCTGTCTACAGGATGGAGGAGCTGGGCCTGCACCCTGCTGACCGTCAGGTGTACTTTGGACAGCTACTGGGCATGTGTGATCAGATCAGCTTCCCACTAGGTGAGCTGAGTCTCCCAGGGGAGCAGGGGTGGGGAAGTCTAGTACTGGGACTCACTGCTTCTGTGTGTACAGGTCAGGCGGGCTTTCCCGTGTACAAGTATGTACCCTATGGCCCTGTGATGGAAGTGCTGCCCTACCTGTCCCGCCGCGCCCTGGAGAACAGTGGTGTCATGAAGGGTGCCTGGCGGGAGAGGCAGCTGCTGTGGCAGGAGCTCAAGCGGAGGCTCCGCACAGGCAGCCTCTTTCACCGTCCAGCCTAGTGCTCGTGGGGCACCACCACCCACCTTCAGACTTGGCCTTCAGATGCTCCCTTGCCTGGGCTGTGGCCTCCCAGGCCAATGCCACATTTATAGCCCAACCAAAAACTTCACGTGGATTCACCTTTTTATGCCCAAGACTATGAGATCCACTGGAAGTCGGGCCTCGGTGCCCCTCTGGCCTCTGCCCAGGACATGGGCACCTAGACCATGTCTGATGCTTGCCAGAGCCACTGGGAACTGTCAAGGACTGCCCTTCAATAAGTGGGCACAACCCCATGACCTTGGACCCAAAGGACCACCTTCTGACAGAGTTCATCCAGCCCATACCCTGAGCCCCTCGGGTAGTCACCAGTGGGGAAGCTGGCCTGGTCAATAAACCACTATTTCTGCAGCCCTCAACTTCTTTCTTGCAACGCTTTTCCCCCTCAAGTCCTGTGGGGTCAGCATCAAAGACAGAATGGTTCTGATGGCTCTGCCTCTCTGGCACCATGTGTCCCTGGGAGTGAGGCCCACCATGGGTGGAGTGGACCCACCAATCCTTCCTTCAGGCTGTATCACAGATTTGGCTATGTAGGGTGCTAGACACTCCCACCCCAAGATGACAGATAGCAGCGCCCCTGGGCACAGACCAATGCAGACAGGATGCTCCTGGGGTGGGCTTGCTGCTTCCCCACCCTGGACTTCCCCCCCCCCCACCCCGACACTTGCTGCTCGGTGCCCTTCGCCCCAGTTGTCCTAATGACCCATCAGGCTCCTAGTGTTGTGACCAGAGCTGACTCAAAGCTGCCTCCTCCCTCTAGTCCTCAGCCCCAGAGCAGACTAGATATAGTCTTAGTGCCCTGGGGGAAAGGTGGTATGGCTGGCCTGCAGCTCCATGAGGGAGCTCCAGAGGGGGTGCCCCTGGGAGGAACCTCTGACATGGGGAGTGGGGGCATCTGCTGGCTCCTCCATACGCCATGGAGCTACCAGGTGAGGGCCCCAGTCATGGCAGATACCACAGAGCTGTCATATAAGCCACGTGCAGGCCACACTGTGGCACCTTTATTTCTCTGGGCCTCAGAGGGCTTGGGCCTTGGAGCCTCTCCCACTGACTTGGGCTGCATCTGCCAAGGGAAGGGCTGAGACCAGAACAAGCATGAAGCCTGAAGCATGGCAGAGAGTGGGTGCGCCCAGTGGAGTGAGAAGGTGCTAGGACCTCCAGCCCTACTGTGCTCAGCTCTGAGGCATCCGATGAGCAGGATAGGCCCACTCTTCCCTTTACCATACCATCCTAGCTTTGGACAAAAGCAAAGGTGGATGGCAGGTGCAGCCAGAGTCCCATCTGGCCTCTCCTCAGAGGGTTGACTCCTCCTGCAGGCAGCTGGGAAGGTGGTGGCCAGGTTCCATTCAGCTTTCTGCTGCCTGTAGCAACTGAGGAACAGGGCTGTCTTCTCAGCTATGATGGGCAGCAGGTAACTGGCAGGGACCCCATCTGGTCATAGAGCTGTCTTCCCCGCCTGGCAGCCCCTCTGCTGCAGCTTCCGGATGAGTTCCAATAGGTTCATCTGCAGTGTCAGCTCCTGAGATGCAGAAGGGCTGCTGTGAGGCCAGCATGACACCTAGACTCTCCTACACTGGCAAGAGCCCCAGGCAGAAGCCTCCTTTTCCCAAAGGCCCACAGGCAGCTACCAGGGCCTAAGAGTGCCAAGCAATGAACCCATGGGACTGACTTCCAGTGAATCCTGCCCATGGCTTGCCAGAAAGGGGAAAAAGTGGGGATGCCACCCCCAACAAGGCTGCAGTTGTCCAGGCTTGGTGCACACGGAGATGTATGTAGGGAGGAGATGAGGGTCCTGTGAGTAGCAGGCCTGGGGAAGGGGAGGCAGAGGCAGTGGGACTTGCCTTACTAATTTCTCCCTCCTCCCCTCCGTCTACACACCCTGGGCCTGGCTCCCCAGTGACCAATGATAAAACCCCAGAGGGAATTGGACCTTTGGGAACCAGCATCCCCTGGGCTGCACCAGGGCAGACCTGAGGCACTGACCTGTGGGTTGGTGGTCACATAGAAGCCAGCAACCCCTGCCTTCTCCAGTGTGCTCTGCTGGTCTGCCACCTTCCGGTCTAGCTCTAGGACAATCTTCTGGTCCATTGCCCGCTGCTCCTCACGAATCCGGTGTTCCACTGCCTGCACGGTGAGGGCGGCTCAGGGGCTTAGCCCCCTGCCCATCAATGCCTCAAACATACACTGGTGGCTTGCCACTTCCTTTAGCGCCCCCCGCCCCCTTCCCAATCATTCCAAGGCCACCGATGGTGCCCTTATTGCACCAGGTTGCTCCCTCCTCGGCCACACTGAACCCTGGAGAAAAGTTCGGCTGCCCCACCCCAAATGTTCTCCCTTCCAGGACCTCCGGCCAGGTGTCCCTCCTTTGCTGTGCCAGACTTTGCCCAGCAATGACCGCTCAGGACCACCATGAGCTGGCCAGATGCCAGATCCACCTCTGCTTACTATCAAGTTGCCAACCACCTCTGTGCCTTTGCATATGTTCCCTCCCCATTGGGACTGCCAGCCAACCCCAGCTCAGCACCTCTTCCCTGTATGCCCTGGCTCGGGGCTGTCTGGGACCCTGCACAAATCCCTCCATGCACTCCTACCACCCATGGCTTCTCGGTTACATATGGGTCTCTTGGTTGTCCTGAGCAATCTGGGAACAGGACAGGCCTCATAATCCCACCATTGCCCTTGCACCTCTAAAGCCTTGGGGCACAACGGCCTCCCACTCAGCACCTGCCCTGCACAGGCCCGGGCCACAAGCAGCTGCAGCCCCAGGGAGCAGGGAATCATATGCTCTTACCCAGTTCTGCCACATCCCAACCCCCACAGCGAAGAGCCATACTGGGGCTCATCAGGTCTCTAGTGGACCACCCAAGCTGAGGCCCAGAGGAGACAGCAGCTCCCATTCCACCCTGGGCCCCCTCCACCATGGCCCAGTCACCCTGCCCACACCCCTACCTCCAGCTCACGCTGCTGAGTTGCCTGGAGCACGGGCAAGTTGTGGGGTCGGCAGGCCTGCTGGGCTTCCTGGTGCTTTTGCCGCAGCGCCTGCCTGAGCACTAGGAGGAGATGAGACCAGAGAAGTCAGGTAGGTGGTGGGAGGTGAGATGGGAGGGGGTCAGGGAACACCTCTTGCCTCAGCACCTGCCCTGGCTGTCCCACCATGGGGCAGCCAGGACAAGGCGCAGACATGAAGCCCTGCCTGATGACCCAGCCTGCCCGAAGCCCTGCACTAGCAGCTGGATGGAGTTCTGGGGGATGCCCAATCCCCTAGCCCACTCAGTCTTTCCCTCAACCAGGGCAGGGCCATTCTCTAGCAGCGAGGATCGAGGGGACTCGGTGCAAGAATGCAACAGAGGAGGGTGAGCGAGGGCAGGCTGGCGTAGGGGTGGGGCCAGGGCTATAGCCCGGGGTCAGAAGACCAACAGGAGTGGGAGACTGCGGTCTGGAGGCTTCTAGGTTCAGATGGCCACAGGCCAGCATTCCTGGGTGTGAGCTGCCCATCACCCATGTGATATATACAGAGATGTCCAGGAGACCACCCAGGCAAAGGTCTGGGAAAAGGAGGATGAGGAGTCATTGTGCCAAAGCATGGCATGGTCTCTGCTTCCAGAGGCATGGTTGTGTCCCTCCCTCAGAGCTGCCCGTCAGGGTGGGCAGACCTGCCCCACCCCATCCACCACTCCCAGAGGGAGTAGGATGGGCCCAAGGATGAGATGAGCCATTAGAGGTCCTCTACTGGGGGCCGGGGGTGTCTATGTTACTTGGAGAGGAGTTCACCAAGGCCACTGAGGAAAGCTCCTACAGTTGCCACTAAATCATACCATAAACATAAGCAAAGTTGTCTAGTCTGATAGGACTGGACTGAGGAGAAAGGTATCATGGGATGGAAAGAAACCAATCACAAAACAGAATGTACAAAACTATACAGCATAGATCCTAGACCCATGTCAAGTGGCTAGATCTCTCCTGTAAGGAGGGGTCCTCGGCCATAAGGAAACAAACCCAACACTAGGTCTTAGGCAGATACCTCTTAGCCAGTGGTTTGGCACCTGCTGTGCCCCGAACCTTACCAATCTCCTGTTTCTTGGCATTCTGTGTACACCTCAACAATGGCATTTATCACATTAAATGAGTGTGAAACCAAGAACCACCCTTGAGACACCTGCATACACACAAGGACAAGCAAGATGCTCCCTGGTTAATGTTTACACCACGTGGAGGCAGGATGGGAGGAAATAAATAGATAAATGCAGGAACACGTTATCTCCTTCACTTTGTTTATCAAACATTGCTGCAAATCTCAGGACAACATCCAGCTTCCACTGGGTGAGACGAGAGCTGTGGCCACTGCCTGGCTTTAGCAGTGACCAAGGAAAGCAATGGCAGCCAATCACCACCACCTGCTGAGTCAGAGGGAAGGAAAAGCAGAAAGTCACAGGGTGCTCACCCGTTGCTGGTGGCATCAAAACCTGTCCAAAACTTCTGAAGCACAAGTAGCAAGGTGTCTAGAGGATTATCAAAAAATCTTCACGAAAAGGAACCAGGACTCTGGAGAAACTGCTGCCCTCCCTGCCCCCCCCCCCTTTATTATTCGGAGTGCTTTATTCACTCCCTGAACTAGTAATCTCTGTGGATAAACAAAGGTCGCCCACATGAGAATGAGAACTACTTACTGACAGCAAGAGTAAGTGACCATCACTGCCTGCATTTGGTAGAGACTCAACCACAGGCAGGAGTGGGAAAGCTTTTGGGTGGCCAAAGGGAAAGGTCCATCCTGATGGGAGGCTGCTGAAGCTGGAAACAGACTGAGGCAGGGAAAGACAAGAAAAGATGAGCCTAAACACCTTCCTGTACCAGAAAGCAAGGAAGTGCTCCAAGAATGATGGGGACACATCAAAGGAACACAGGAGCCAGCCCAAGAGCTCTCCCACTGACTGTATGTGGCCCAATTTGAGCATTATAAAGAATAATGAGCTATGTACTTTGGATTTTTGACTGTATGCATTTTACGCCTCAGTGGAAATGTTTACAAAGACAACCACTCCAACAGCAGGGAAAATGTAACACCAATTCTATAAAAACTTAAAAACCTGAAGAGAACGCTTCCCAACTCATCCTATGAAGCCAGCCTTAATTCTTAACAAGATTTTAGCAAATCAAATCCAACATAGACAAAAAGGATAATACATCCTGACCAACTAGGATTTATGCCAGGAATTAAAAACATCAGTGTAATTCACCATAGTAACCAAAAAGCCGCATGATCATGTCAATAGATCTAGAAGAAGGGATTCAACAAAATCCAATGTCGATTTCTGAGAGAAATGCTAATTTCTGCCATAAACGTTTAAGTTGCATATCATTGGGTCTGCAACTGCTGTCCAGTTTACAGGAAACAGGGTGGAGAAATGGTTAAATGACAGCATGAGGAAGCAATCTGACAGACCCAGCATGGGGACATTCTCTTCAAAAAGTCAATGCCATAGTAAATGTTTTGAGACTATTCCAGGAGCAGAGACCAAAGTAACCAAATGCAATGCATAAACCTACACTGTCCTTACAGAGACAGTTTGTGACAAGTTGGGTAATGTGACTGTGGACTGAAGGTCAGAAGACACCCTGGAATGATTTAATTCTCAGGATGCTGTCCCTGGTCATGTTGGAGTGTTCTTGTTCTAGGGCACTGGTTCTCAATCCTGGGCCAAAGTTGACCCCCAATGATGTCTGGAGACATTTTTGGCGGTCACTGGAGGAATATGGCACTGTCATCTAATGGGTAAAAGCCACGGATGCTGCTAAACATCCTGCAATGCACAAGACACTGTCTCACCATTAAGACTTGTTCAGCCACAAACAGTGCTGTGTTAGAAAACCCCAGTCTAGAGGAATGCTGAAGATCCAGGGTGAAACCCTATGGTGTTGCATATATATTTAGAGGTATTAAGAACTTCGGCAAAATGTTAATTATTGAAACTACCTGGAGGGGATACAGGTATACATTATTCTTCCAACTTTACTAAATATTTTAACCTTTTTTTTTTTTTTTAATAAGTAAGTTTGGTAAAAATACAATAACAAAGGTAGGAAATCTCATGGGGGCAGGGAGTGCTGCCCAGCATACCTTGCAGGAAGGGGCTCCGGAGACCCCCGAGTGGGTACTCCTGGGAGGAGCCAAGGGCTGAGGGTGTGGCTCGAGTGAAGAAGTTTTTGGTTCCAAAGGGTGACACAGGGCATAGTGCGGGTGAGGGGGCAGGGGTGGTGTGGGGCTCTGCGCCGCTGGAAGGGGAACTGACCCTAAAGCACGGAAGAACTGTCAACACTTTGGAGCATCACCGAGGGTAGTCAGCCGCTACCGCTGACCGCCACCACCAGGATCCGCCCACGGACTGACCACACAGGAAGGCCTTGGGCCATCTTGCGTGGACGAGGGTGGAGACAAGGCTAAGTCTGGGCAGGGAGTGTCGATGTTATATTGATGCGGGGTCGTGCAACTGACAAAATTAAATTGCCTTGACCTTTTTGTCACCAAAAAAGGGCTAGGGGTCTCCGCGCGCTTGACCTGGTCAATTTTAGGGTCTTCATCCGAGCGACACCCAGGGAAGGACTCGGCCTACACAGACACCGAGAGCTAAACTCCCGGAGGAGAAGCGTTCGTCGTCCCGCCTCCCCCGCGCACCTCGGTGCTCATTCTGTAGCCGCAGGCGCTGATTGTACAGGCTCTTCTCGGTGAGGTGCTGGATCTCCAGCAGCCCCTGCACGATCTCGAACACGGTGCCGTCAAGAAGCGCCAGGGCCAGGTCGCTGAGCGTGGTGTAGGACAGGCGCTGCTGGAAAGAGCTGCGGGCAGAGGGACGCGGTGAGCGCGGGCGGGACCCAGGGCCGCCTCAGCCGCCCGCTCCGCCCCACCCCGCGGCCGCGCACCTGGGAAGCTCTTTAACTAGGCTCTGTAATGCAGATAGCAGCTGGTAGTGCCGCTCCTGCTGCCGGGCCCCATCTACCGCCTCTTCGAAGGCGCCACCGTAGCGCTCCATGGTGGTCGCGCCCAGCCAGCCGCCGGCCGGAGCAACCCGCGCCTCCTCTGCGTCAGGCCCGAGTGAGACGCATCCCGCCCATTTTACGACCATCTCGAACGCGGCGCGTCCCGCCCCCTTTTACGACAGTTGAGGCGGTGCGGCCCACCTCCTGCGCCCTCCCGTACGAGGCTCGCTCCGCTCTTACGCAGAGGTTCCTAGGAGGGTCCCTCATTGTCCCCGCCCCTTATCCTGCCATTTGGCCCACGCGACCTGAGGCATAACACCACAGCCTCGAAATCGCGAGATTTCGAAGAAGCCCACCCTGCCCGCCCTGAGTCGGCGCGGACCGAGGCCCCGCCCCACTGGGCTAACTCTGCGAGGGTGTGGTGTGGTCTAGCGCATGCGCCTGTTGGGATGCCGTGTGGTTGCTGCTGTCGCAAAGTGTTTGCTCCTCTTTGCTCCCCCCCAAAAGCGCTTGGGTCATTGAGTCCCGAGCTCCACCAATACTAGCGGCGTGACCTTGGGGCATTTTTGTCACCTTCAGGCCTCAGTCTCCTTGTCTTCCACTCATGGGGCGTTTGTCCGGGTTACCTGTCAAGCGAGACCCCTCTCTCCCTCTCTGACACGGGGTCTGGGAGCTCCAGCAGCGGCGGTGCAGGAAGGGTCTGCGCGCTGGAGGAAGGATGGCGGTGAGTCCCTCGCCCTCCCCAACCCCAACACCTTCGTGGGAGAGCTCTGTTCCCCCCCACCCCCCCCCCACCCCCTTATCTGCCTCCACCAGCGTCGTCAACATGTCGAAGAAAACCTGGCCCAATGCCTCAATCCAACATTGAGAATAAAAGTCCTGGAATCCACAATTACACTCTTCATAAGCCACAAAAATATACAAAACAAAGTTTGGATTGCTGAATATCCTGCTGGACTCATGGGGGCAGGGGATTCCCGCCATGGAGAACTAGCATCATGTCTTCTTCATCTCAGTGGGAGAGTATTCAGTGCTGCCAAAAACTGGGAAGAGGCTGCTGTATAGCGAAATGCAAAAGTAGGTAGATTCATGAAGAAGACAACCAGAAAGAAGGCTTGTGTGGCCAACTTGAGCAGACAAATCCAACTGACTATGGATAGAATGCCCAGACTTTGGAGAAGAAACGCATGCTGACCCCCTGGGGGCTATGTAGGATCAG
Organism: Herpailurus yagouaroundi; assembly: GCF_014898765.1. Lineage (NCBI taxonomy): Eukaryota > Metazoa > Chordata > Mammalia > Carnivora > Felidae > Herpailurus > Herpailurus yagouaroundi. The sequence continues at coordinate 6,464,713 of NW_024412645.1, read as the reverse complement.
CACCAAGGAGAGGAGGCAGCTTAACTAGGGCGTTTTCTGGGGTGATTGATTCCTTGAAGAAGACTCCTTAACCAAACTTTGGTCAGGCTCCCTTTAGCTCTCTTTTTAACTAGGCCTCATGCTTGGGCCCTGTCTTAAGCCTGCCTAGTCTAGTTGCAGCAAGAATCCTGGTAAGTCAGTTTAGAGAGAATTCCCTACCTTTGACATCTGATTGTCCTTGAAACCGATCAGATTCCTTGTCCCCTACTCTCCTATTCTCAAGAGGACCCATGTGGCTGGGCTGCAGCAACCAAAGGGAGAGTGCAGCGGGGTACATGTTACAGAGGCTCCTGAGGGATTGTCCTAAGAGCAGTAGGGAGATCTGAAGGTTTGGGGGCACAGACATGATCAGATTTGCCTTTCACAAGCCACTCAGTAGCCACCATGCTGGTGAGATGACAGGGCTTCACCTGGGTCAGGGTCAGGGGAAGGCAACACAGGGAGGTGGGGTTCTAGAGCCATCTGGGGTTGTACTGAAGTCCCCAGTTAGTCCTCACAGTTTTCTCCACGATGTTTCCTCAGTCCTGGCAGGAGTGGCTCTCCCTTCCCCACATGTGCTCTGAGTCTGGGGCCAGGAATGAATACAATGAATGAATGACAAGCACTCAGGCCAGTGCTGTAGAGTATGGAGGACAGGCAAAACCCATAGCTGGAGGTGCACACTGGCACCTTGCACCACACTCCTAGCTGGTGGCAGGAGCAGAAGCTGCGACTTGGGCACTGAGCAGCTGTGAGTGGCTGGAGGAATGGGCTGGTTTAGGCCAGGATGCTGTCACCTCCCTGGAGGTCATGGTTAGAGGGTGATAGCAGCATCTGGGTGAGGGTGCCCACCCAAGTTCTGAAGGAGACCTGGGTGACGGGAAGTGATGGGGATTCAGTCTGGGCCCACCTCTCAGTTCCCCGAGTCTAAGATAGGGATTTGTGCTGTGTCATCTGGGTGACCATAAGGCCCCTCTGCCCATACAAGCTCAGTGTATCTGGTTGTTCCAAGTCCTGGGAAGGCCAGGTGGGCAAAGTCAGGCAGACCTGGTTTGGAGGCTGCTCCACAGTCTTGTTCTGCTGCTGGAGCAGGAAGGCCCTCTCTGGCAACCCTACTCTGACCTGCATTAGGGGTCCTTCTCCCCAGTGTGGACATAGACAGTGGGTCAGTCAGGCACAGGGACTCCTGGGCTACCTCAGGGTCATCACAAGGGCCCAGTCTGGAGGGAGGTGTTCTGACTGCCAGATCCCCAGGGCTGATGGTTTTGGCACCACTGGGAGCTTTGTCTGCAGGAACAGGGGACTGGCATGTAGCTGGGACATGCAGTGGGGGTACACATCCCCTGTGTATCTGGACTCAGTGGAGCCACATAACACTCACACACTGGATAGTGTCTACCATGGACTTTCACTCTGTAGTCACTATCTGTCCACTCCACTTGACCTCCCAAGCCTAAGAACCTGGCTGGTAGCACTTCGGTGACTGGAGCACACTGGGCTGACTCTTCAATATCAGGCGGGTACGGTTGATTGTGTTGTGTGCTGGGGAGCTACAGTCCCTGTCTCTGACTGTGTGCCTGAACAGGCACAGCTGAGTCTGTGGCCTGAGGGGGTGTGTATCCATGTGTGTGGGGCTAAAAGCTTCACTGTGAGGTTTTTATAGGGGTTGGTGCTTGAGTGTTGTGTGTGCTTTGAGTTTCTGTGTGTGAGTGTCTTATTGTGTACATAGAGACATGGTTCTGCCCTGGTGTCCTGGCACCCTGCACACATCCACATAGGCCATGCAGACAAAGGCATGAACCACAGCTGATGGAAGTGGAACCACAGCAGAACATCTGTGAACCTTCTAGAATGCTGGGGAGGCCTGTGGAGGCTCTTTTGAGGTCACTTTTTACTCACAACCTGACTCCTGAGGAGTTCTGCTGAGGTGTGGGCTCCCCAATGGGCTTCTCGGCGATGGGGCATACCACATTCTGGCCCTTTTGTTTCTTTGTCATCCTTTTTGGTGTGTGAGGCAAGGACAAACACATGATGGGTTTGTCAGTGTGCGCTGCAGATATCTATGAAGTTAGTACGTGAAGCCAGGTCATGTTATTATGGAGGCTGAAAAGTCCCATGATTGGCCATCTGCAAGCTGGAGACCCAGAAAAGCTGATGGTGTAATGTGGCGTGAGTCTGAAGGCCTGAGAACAGGGGAGCCAATGATAAAAATCCCAGTCTGAGAGCAGGAGATGTGATGAGATGTTCCAGCTCAGACAGCAAGGCAAAGAAAAAGGGTTGAATTCCTCCTTCCTCTGCTTTCTGTTGTTTCTATTCAGGCCCTCAGTGGGTTGGATGATGCCCACACACAGGGTGGGGACAATATGCTTTGGAAGCCACCGATTGAGTGGAAATGCTGCTCTGACCTGGAAATTTCTTTACAGACATACCCAGAAATAATGTTTAATATAGACTCCCGATGATTAGTCAGGTTGACACATAAAATTAACCATCCTAAGCCCACCCCTTGTCAATTTGGCACCCATATACATCTTTAAGCCATAAATAAATGCCAAATAAGGACAGTAACAAGGTCATGATTCTGTCTAGCATGATACAACCTTTGTAAGACCAAAAAGGCACTAACTCCTTCCCTAGAGGAGGAGGGAAGTCCTTGAGTGATGTTTACTTTTCTCCTTGAAACCATGTAACTTAAACACTATGATGTAGAATTGGCCATACTTAAATCCTATAACAAAAATTGGTACATCTTATGTTACATGATAATAATGTAAGGGAGGAAAGAAAACAAAGACAGACACAAATGTATTCATAGTAAAATAAGGAGGAAATATTCATGACTATTATAGTCTTCATTTAACTGATCATGTGGTCGTAGCTAGTATTTATAGTTACCTTCTTCCACTACTCCTCTGTATCCCTGTGCCTTTACCAAGCACTTCAGCTAATTTTTGTTCCTTACCTGGTGGGTAAACCTAACCCTTTATTCCCGAAGGGTCTGGGCCATTAATAATCCTGCCTATTAATTGGGTCATTATAGTTTTACACTAACCTTGATCACAAGGCATGGTAACACTAGGAGAGGCCCTAAGGGATCTCCTGTATATTCTTCCTTACTTCCATTGTGGAGTAGTAGTCCAATTTGCCCTTGGTAGTCAGGGTAAATCACCCCAACCAGCCTTCTTTGCTTATTGATTCAGAGGCATGAAGAGACCAAAGTGGCTGAGTGGCAGTCTTAACCTCCAGTTCAATAGAATCATTGTGTCTCCTAGTGGAAGCCTTTCTCCCTCTGTGTTTCAAGACCTTCAGGCCAGCAAAGCATGAGGTTGTGGGAATAGGAATCAGAAATTTTGCTAGTGGGTGACTAAGGTAATGGGAGTGGTGCTATTTCAGTTTACATCCCTCAGTTCCTGGACCTATGGCTTCTGGCTATTGGAAAAATAGCACCATGCATTGGATGCTGATTCAGAGAGTATACAATCTTCTGGAGAATCTTGCCTCAGCCCTGCAAGATACTGCCACTTAGCTGACACTGTAATTGAGTCTTCAAAAGTCTATTCTATCATTCTGTCCAGGCGCCTGGGTGGTTCAGTCAGTTAAGCATCTGATTAAGTGTCCGACTCTTGATTTCGGCTCAGGTCATGATCTCACAGTTGTAAGACTGAGCCCTGCATCAGGCCCTGTACTGGGCATTGAACCTGCTTAAGATTCTCTCTATCTCTCTCTCTCTCCCTCTCTCTCCCTCTCTCTCTATCAAGAAAAAAAAAATTCTGTGAAGCTAGTTGTTTCAGGATGATGGGAAACATGGTAAGATCAGTGAATTCCATGAGCATGGACTCATTCCTGTAGTTCTTTTGCTGTAAAGTGAGTTTCTTTTTTTTTTTATTAAAAAAAAATTTTTTTAACGTTTATTTATTTTTGAGACGGAGAGACAGCATGAACAGGGGAGGGTCAGAGAGAGAGAGAGAGACGCAGAATCTGAAACAGGCTCCAGGCTCTGAGCTGTCAGCACAGAGCCTGACGTGGGGCTCGAACTCACAGACTGCGAGATCATGACCTGAGCCGAAGTCGGATGCTTAACCGACTGAGCCACCCAGGCGCCCCTATAAAGTGAGTTTCTTAATCAGAAGCGATGCTGTGTAGAATACATGATAGTGGATAAGACATTCTGTAATTCCACGGATGGTAATTTTGGCAGGAGCATTGTGTGCAGGGAAGGCAATCTGTATCCAGAGTAAGTGCCTATTCCAGTAAGGACTAGACAGTACCCCTTCTACGGTAGAAGGAGTCCAGTGGAATCAATCTGCCTCCAGGTAGCTGGACATTACTCCTGTATAGTGGTGCAATGTTGGCATTCCATGTTGGCCTCAGCTGCTGGCAGATTGGGCACTCAGTGATGACCATCTCCAAGTCAGTTTGGTGAGTAGAAGTCCATTTTGCTGAATCTATATGTAACCTTCACCCCTGCCACCATGGCCACTTTGTTCATGAGTCCATTGGTCAGTGACAGGGGTGGCTGGGCAAAGAGGCTGACTGGTATCCAGAGAATGGATCATCCTATCCATTTGATGATTGAAATCCTCCTCTGCTGAGGTCACCCTTTTGTGAGCGTTCACATTGGACACACGTTTCTTCTCCTTCCCCTTCTTCTCCTTCTCCTTCTTTTGCTTATTCAGGAAGGTCTGTCCACACACCTCTTTCCCCAAGTTTGTTACCAATGTTTCAGTCATGTTCCTTCCAAGTCCCTGACCATCCAGCCAAGCCTATGAATTGGTAATGGCACATCTGGCCATTTCTCTTTCTGAGCAAAGTGCACAACCAGGTGCTCTGCTAAGAGTTCCACACACTCGAAGGGTTTCCTTTCACCATTGTCTTTCAGGGATGCCCCAGACAGGACCTTTCGTGCTCTTGCTGTCCATTTTCAGGTGGTCAAGCAGACCCATCTGTAAACCAGGCCCACATCTTCTCTTTCTCTGTCATAGGAAACTCCCCATGTTAGGCCATAGGTGCAGGCTGGGAGAGAAGGCAGTGTAGCAGGAGTGGGAACCATGGGCATTTGGGCCACTTCTTCATGTAACTTACTTGTCTTCAGGGCCTGATCAGGCCCAATGACATCATCCATTTGATGATGAAGTGCTGCTGTGCATGCCCAGTGTTGTGGCTTGGTGGGTCAGATGGCACCCAGTTCATGATGGGCAGCTCAGGTGATGGGCAGCTCATGGTAATTTGGTGGCCATAGTTCAGTGTTCAGTCTCTCCTAAGACTCAGTAGTGGGCTAAGAGCTGTTTCTCAAAAGGAGTGTAATTATCTGTAGATGATGGCAGGCCTTACTCCCAAATCCTGAAGGCTTGCACTGTAGTTCACCAATAGGGGCCTGCCAAAGGCTGCAAACAGCATCTCTGCCATTGACCCTTCAAGCACCCTTGGATCTGCATGGGCACTGGAATCAGAGGTGAACACACCTTAAGTGATAGTCACTGTACCTCCTGAAGCTCTTTGGGTGACTGCCAGCCTCAAGGCATAGTCTCCTTGTTCTGGCCAGCCCGTGCATGGCCATGGTCCTGTGGGGAAGCTGCCAACCTCCCCAGAGCCTCTCTTTAATAGCATTCCTTTTGGATACTCTTTGGGATGCCCACCCATGAGGTTCTAGTCCAGGTGGATGGGTGCAGTAGAGCATTCTGAGTCGGGGCAACTGGGCTGGAATGGTGTCCACTGGGCATGCCAGTGACTCCAGGTATGTGGGGCAGGTTGGGTCTGGGGAGGAGGGTGACACTTAATGCCACTATAGTTAAGCTTAAAATGATTAAAAATCTAAATGTAATGTAATGGGCATTTTACTACCCCCCCTTTTTTTTTTTTAATTTTTTTTTCAACGTTTTTTATTTATTTTTGGGACAGAGAGAGACAGAGCATGAACGGGGGAGGGGCAGAGAGAGAGGGAGACACAGAATCGGAAGCAGAGATCAGCCCAGAGCCCAGACGCGGGGCTCGAACTCACGGACCGCGAGATCGTGACCTGGCTGAAGTCGGACGCTTAACCGACTGCGCCACCCAGGCGCCCCCCCCCCTTTTTTTTAAGGGACTTGTTAACATGCAGGAAAAAAAAAATGTCCCAATGGCTTCAAGTGTAAATATATTAGGTCAAAGAAATGAATCACTGATATATGATAAAGCATAGATGAGTCTCAAAAACATGACACTGAGTGTAAGAAGCCAGACATAAAGGCCACATATTGTATGGTTTCACTTTCATGAAATATCCAGAATACAGAGATGCAGATAAATCCATAGATCCAGGTAAAAAAGCAGATTGGTGGTTGCCAGGGTCTGGGGAGGGGGTGGAATGGAAAGAAACTATTTAATGGGAAGGAATGTCTTTTTTAGGGCAATGAAATATTCTGGAATTAGGCAGTGGTGACATTTACATAACTTTGTGAATAGAGTATAAATCACTGATTTGTTCATTCTTATAAGGGTGAATTTTATGGTATATGAATTATATCAATTAAAAAATTATATGATAAATACATACATATATATTTTTTTAAGAGTTAGCATGGGGAACAGTATGATGCTCTGAGTGCTTTGTTTGGTTCCCCCACTACTGAGATAAAGGAAGACCTTCCAAATGAGAACAAGCACCATGTATTCAGAGCTTGCTCTACATGGCGAGGGAATCAGCCACCAGCAGTTGCAGAGACTCCAAGGCAGGTGGAGGAGTGGGAGAACTTTCTGGTGGAAACAAAAGGAAGACACGTCCTGATGGGAGGGTCAGGCTGACTCAAGGTCAGACAAGATTGGTGAGGGGGAGAAAATTTGGCTTTCTTCCACTTTCTATTTTGGAAGCTTTTTGAGGAAAAGGGACATTGAGGGGAAAATGTCAGATATTGATCAGGTCCTGATTGCTTGGGTCCAGTTGTGGAGGCTGTGGTTTGGCCTTCCAGGCTGGGTCTTGCAGCTCTCAGGGTAGGGCCTCACTGGTTGGAGCAAGCAAGCTCCCGGGCTTCTGAGGGGATTTAGAAAATTCTGTGGGACAAATGGAATATTACTCAGCCACAATAAAGAATGAACATTTGCCTTTGCAACAACATGGATGGACCTTGAGGGCATTATGCTAAGTGAAATAAGTCGGACAGAAACAGAAACATATGATCTTACTATATGTGGAATCTAGGGAAAAAAAACACAAACAAGCTCAGAGATATGGAGAACAGAATGGTGGTTACTTGAGGAGGGAATGGAGGGCCTGAGGGGGGCCAAATGGGTTAAGGGAGTCAAAAGGTACAAGTTAACAGTTATAAAATGAATGCCATGGGGATGCACAGCATGGTGACTATAGTTAATCATATCATACTACATATTTGAAAGTAGCTAGGAGTGTGGATCTTGAAAGTTCTCATCACAAGAAAACATTTTCTAACTATGTATGGTGACAGATATTAACTGGACCGTGGTGATCATTTTGCAAGGTATACAAATATCAAATCATTACGTTGTACACCTATAACTAATATACATTGTTATGCCAATTGTATTTCAATATTTAAAAATTTTGTGGACTGAAACCCATGCTTCATCATTTTAAGTCAACCAGACACTCTTCTTGGGTAGAGTAGAAACTTCAGTGTTTTTACAACAACTGCAATTAGCCAGAAAAAAAAAAAAAACAGTAATAATTACGATAATGATGAATAATAGTAACATCAATAGTAGCAATCATTATTCCTAAAAATCTCAGGATTTTCATTTTCTATTACAGTAAACCCCTTCAATAGCTTATCTTCATAGACACTATTTTCCCTCCTGACCCCTCCGTGTGCACAGCCTCCTCCCAGTTAGTATTTCCAGCAAGGGGTGTCCTCCTCAGCTACCCCGCCTGCAGGGGCTGGTCCGTGTCCCAGAGTGAGACTTGGAAACATTCCCCAGAAGGTGCCTCCGAAGACTGGACCCCAAGAGGGACGGCAGCCTCGCTAGGGACCCCCTTCCAACGGCTCAAGGCGGCCCGTGCTGGTCCCTGACTGTAAATGAGGACTTGGAAATTTTTCTGAGCTGCACCTCCAATGAGTGAAGCCCATGCAGGACGCGATCCAGTCTGTAAACCACCCACGCCTCTTTCTGCTGGTCGACCCTTAAGCGCCACGTTAACCAGCCGCTTGGGAGGATGGCGGGAAGGACGCTGCTCCCCGGCCCCCCACCCCTCCCGGGATTTCGGTCCGATCTCTGGGATCGCTCCCCATGGGCTCAGGAGGCCACTGGAAGGATCCTGCCCTTGTTTGTGGCCACTCTGGGCTTTGCCTCCGCACTTAATCCTAGCGCTTTTCAAGTTGAGCTCTGGGAGAAAACGATATAAAAGGGGCCGCCAGGTGGCGTAGTACCACCTTCGCTGACCGCACCGGGACGGATTTGGGTCACGAAGCAGGAGGGCGCATCCCCCGGTCTTGTGGGCCTGGCCTGGCCTTGTCGCGGTCCGTCAGGGTGAGATGACGGAGGACTGGGAGGCCCAGGAGAGCCTTTCGCAGGCCTCCTCGCATCGGCCGTCCTGTCCAGGCCACAGCTCCGGAGAAGGGACTTGGAATATGTGGGGGCGTTCCGAAGGCCGCGTTCCACACAGACAGGCACCTGGAATGAAGGGCCCTACTTAGACTTAACCCATGGGGCTCAAGCTGGTCTCCACTTCCAGAGCGGGACTCGGAAAAGCTGATGGGAAAGTCCAGCAACCGATACCCACGCAGGGCCGATTCCAGGCCCGGACACACACCTTCCCGGGCCATCTGTGCGGGAATAGCAGGTCCGTGTCTCTGGAGTGGAACTCGGGAAACCTTGGAGGCACCTCCGATCACCGGACCCCACGAAGGAATTGAGCCCAGCCAGAGCCCTGTTCTGTCCCTCACAGACGGCTCGTGCCGGCCTACCATTTTGAATGGGGCCTTGGAAAACAATTTCAGGAGGCGCTGCTGACAGCTGGGACACACGCGGGCTGGCGTCTGACCCTGCGATGTGCAAGCCTGTCCTCCCATTATGACCCAGTCCCACCTCGGGCAGGAGTGGGAAAAAACGGATAGCACAAAGACCCGATGGCAGCGCCACGTGTGTGTGTGAAGGTGTCTGGGCGCCGAACACTTTTTTCCCGTTACACCATAGCGACTTTGGTTGGTTCCCGCGTGTGAAGGGGCACCCTCAGGTTGTGGTCCACACCTGGCAGGACAGCGACGGTCACTCCTCAAAACGCTGCCTGTTTATTTTCCAGCAAATGGATAGGCGTCAATGCTCCGACTCCCAGTAGGACCCGGAAGATTGCCGCAGGTGCCACAAGCCTCCTGGAGTTCTGCCTGGCTCACAGAGGCCAAACACCACACTTGCAGATTTCGCCTGAATGCCGGTGGAAAAGTATATAAAAGTGGCCACCAGATGGCGCCATAGAACAGTTATTAGCCTTCGAGGGGACGACACAGTCTAGGTGCTGGAGAGGGTGCACCTTGGCAGTCTAATAGGGTAATTTCCTCCCAGCCCACCTCGCAAGGCGTCTGTCTTCCTGGGGGTGGGCAGTAGGCGTCCAGGGCGTCCCGGGGGCCTCCTCCTGAGAGCTGCTGGCCGGCAAGGCACGACACTGCTGCGCACGGGGTTCTTGGAACATTTCCATGAGAGGCTGGCGGCCAGGGTGCGCTGCGTGGGCTTCCCCAGAGCAGCCCAGGCGGTTCTGGTCTCCAGGGAGACTTGGTCAGTTCTGAGGGGGCTCAGCGGGACAAGGACTGGGAAACTGAAACCGTGAAAGTACCCCAAGAGAACATGGATGATTCATTGTTACTTACAATTTTGGAGTGGGGAAGTTCTTTCTAAAGCATAACACAAAGCCTAGAAGCCATTAGGCAAATGATCAATAAGCTTGACCTCACAACGTTTAAACAAAACGGATCTTTGCACAAAGCCCAAACAAAGTCAAATGGCAACAAACAGGTTTGGGGAACATTTGTGCAAACACATGTAGAATATGATACTGATTTCAGCATTACTTAATATAGCAGGAAATTGGGGGGAAATAATTGCTGTTAAGAAGGACCAGCTTAAATAAATTCTAGTACATCAATGCCATGATGTACTCGATGTATTTTATTTTATTTTGATTTTTGCTTTTTAATTGAGATAGATCCAGGGGCCCCTTGTTGGCTCAGTTGGTTAAGCATTTGACTCTTGATCTTAGCTCAGGTCATGAGCTCAGGTTGGTGGGGAGCCCTGTGCACTATCAGTGCAGAGCCTGCTTGGGATGCTCTCTCTCTCCCTCTCTGCCCTGCCCTGATTCTCACTCTCTCAAAATAAATAAATAAACTTAAAATAAATGAGGTAGATCTACAGGTACTGACATGGAAAGAGGTTGATGATGACCTGATAATGAAAATAGCAAGTTTCAGAGCTTCTCTTGGAAAAAAAAAAAATGCACCTTAAATAAATACCCCCATGGAAAGGCAATGGAATTAGAATAGCTAAAGCAATTTTGAAACATAAGGATAAAATCTCCCCTATTTTAACAGTTATTACATAGCTAGTAAATTATGTGTGGTACTGGCAGAGGGATAGGCATGTTGATCAATGGCAATGAATAGAAACTCAAACAAATATGCTGAACTGAGTTTTGGCAAACATGCCTAAGTAATTAATGGGATGAAAGATGGTGTCTCCATCAAATGGAAGTAGGGCAAGTGGACATCAGGGCAAAATTAAACTATACTAAAAGCCTAAAACTCACACCCCATACAATCATTAACTCTAAATGGATCACACACTTATTTGTAGAATGTAAAACATTAGGAAAAAAAAGTCTATGAGAAAAGTCGGGGGTCTAGGGTTGGCAAAGAGATTTTAGACTTGACACCAAAAGTGTGATCCATAAAAAGAAAGGGATGAACTGAAATTTATTAAAATTAACAACCTAGGCTCTGTGAAAGACCATTTTAAGAAGATGAAACAACAAAATACATCCTGAAAGGAAGTATTTACAAACCATACACTCAACCAAGGCCAGGTGTCTGAAGCTACAAAAACTCTCTAAATGCAGTGGTGAAAAACAAATGGTCTGATTACAAAATCTGCAAAAGACATGAAGAGGCATGTCATTGAATTTTAAATCCACCAATTCCATGTACACAGGAACTTGACCTCTCAGATAACCTATCACTAAAGGCCTGTAGTCAAATTAAATAATCATCTTGCGATTAAAAATTTCTTGAACAACAATTGTTGGTGAGGTTGTGGAGAAAAAGTAACCCTCTTGCCATGTTGGTGGGAATGCAAACTGGTGCAGCCACCGTGGAGAACAGTATGGAGGATCATCAGAAAGGTGAGAATAGAAATACCCTACAATCCAGTAATCGTACCACTGGATATTTACCCAAAGAACACAAAAACACTAATTCGAAGGCATACACGGACCCTTGTGTTTATAGCAGCATTATTTACAGTAGCCAAATTATGGCCCAAGTGTCCATCGATACAAGAATGGATGAAGATGTGGTATATGTATACAATGGAATATTATTCAGTCATAGAAAACTGTGGGCTTAGAAGCTTAAAAATTCCCTGGGCTTGCACTAATGGGTTAACAAGGCATAAAGAATTACAAAACCATAGGATTTGAGTGGAAGTTCTTTGTCACTGCATTTCTTGTGTGATTGTTAGGGAAAACTTCTATTCCTGCTCTTGAGATAATAATGGCCATATTAAGAGGAAAACAAATGAACAAAGGAAGGTAGATCCTATTTCCCCTGGAGCTGAAGCTTTGCAGCACTCTACGATCAGTAGATTTGGTGGGAGCATGGGTTTTGTGCTAGTCTATGGCTGCAGCTTGCTGTGCTGATTCTCAGGTGGACTTGTCCTAGTGATGATGCATTTGCAGGGCACAGGGGTGTGAGACTTGGTGTAAATGGCTCCAGCCTCCACTCCATGGTGCTGTTTTGCTCACTGAAGTCTGCCAGTGCTGATGGGAGGGAGGGGAAAGGAGACATTAGCCATTCATATAGAAATCCTCTCTGCAAATTCACTTCCCATTGAGATAAAATTCACACACAAGTCACGCTTCATGGTGTGCAATTCTGCTTTTCAGTGTATTCACAAAATAGTGCCAAGTTCCCACAATAAATTCTAGATGCTTTACATCATGTACCCAATGAAATTCCATACTCACTAGCAGACAATCTTCATCTCCCCTAATCCCTAAGTCCCCAGCTAATTTATCTTCTATTTCTATTGATGTGTTTATTATGAACATTTAATATAAATGGAATAATTCCATGTATGCCCTTTGTTGTCTGGCTTCTTCACTTGGTATGATGTTTTCAAAGTCAGCCCATGCTGTAGCATAGACCAGCACTTCATTTCTTCTATTATTGCTGAACAATCTTTCATTGTATAGATACAAGACAGTTTATTCATTCCTCAGTTGATGGATGTTTGTTGTTACTACTTGGGGGTTATTATGAATAATGCTGCTGTGAACATTTATATATAAGTTTTTGTGTGGATATGTCTTTCATTTGTTTTGGCTGTAAACTTAGGAGTGGAATTGCTGGGTAATAAGGTAAGTCCCTGTGTCACTATTTGAATAGCTGCAAGACTGTTTTCCAGAGTGACTACCACTTTCCATTCTTGCCAGCCATGTGTGAGGCTCCAAGTTTCTCTGTCATTTCACTGGCAATCACCTATCTGTCTTTATGGCTATAGCTATCTTGTGTCTATGAAAGGATATACTGTGGTTTTGATTTGTAGTTTTTTTTTTTAATTTTTAAAAAATGTGTTATTTATTTTTGAGACAGAGAGAGACAGAGCATGAGCAGGGGAGGGGCAGAGAGAGAGGGAGACACAGAATCGGAAACAGGCTCCAGGCTCCGAGCCATCAGCCCAGAGCCTGACGCGGGGCTCGAACTCACGGACCGCGAGATCGTGACCTGGCTGAAGTCGGACGCTTAACCGACTGCGCCACCCAGGCGCCCCTCATTTGTCCATTTTAAAATTGAGTTCTTTGTCTTTTTATAACTGAGCTGTAATATATGCTAACTATGTTTCTCATTAGATATATGAATTGCACAATTTTCTTTATAATGTGGGTTGTCTTTTTACTTTTTTTTTTTTTTTTTTACTTTTTTTATTTTACTTTTGAGAGAGAGACAGAGTGTGAGCTGGGGAGAGGCAGAGAGAGTGGGAGACACAGAATCCGAAGTAGGCTCCAGGTTCTGGGCTGTCAGCCCAGAGCCCGATGCAGGGCTTGAACTCAGGAACCATGAGATCATGGCCTGAGCCGAAGTCGGACACTTAACCAACTGAGCCACCCAGGTGCCCTGTCTTTTTATTTTCTTAATGGTGTCCTTTGAGTCACTAAAATTTTACATTTTAGTGAGGTCTAATTTATACATGTTGGAGTCTTACTAGTTGGAAGTTATTTAAACATTATAACACATAAACCACAATTTCTTTATCCATTCATCACTTGATGGACATTTAGGCTCTTTCCATAATTTAGCTATTGTTGAGAGTGCTGCTATAAAAATTGGGGTACAAGTGCCCCTATGCATCAGCACTCCTGTATCCCTTGGGTAAATTCCTAGCAGTGTTATTCCTGGGTCATAGGGTAGATCTATCTTTAATTTTTTGAGGAAACTCCACACTGTTTTCCAGAGTGGCTGCACCAGTTTGCATTCCCACCAACAGTGCAAGAGGATTCCCATTTCCCCACATCCTCTCCAGCACCTATAGTCTCCGGATGTGTTCACTTTAGCCATTCTGACTGTCGTGAGGTGGTATCTCAGTGTGGTTTTGATTTGTATTTCCCTGATGAGGAGTGACGTTGAGCATCTTTTCATGTGTCTGTTGGCCATCTGGATGTCTTCTTTGGAAAAGTGTCTATTCATGTCTTCTGCCCATTTGTTCACTGGATAATTTGTTTTTCAGGTGTGGAGTTTGGTGAGTTCTTTATAGATTTTGGAAACTAGCCCTTTGTCTGATATGTCATTTGCAAATATCTTTTCCTTTACGTCGGTTGCCTTTTAGTTTTATTGATTGTTTCCTTTGCAGTGTAGAAGATTTCATCTTGATGAGGTCCCAATAGTTCATTTTTGCTTTTAATTCCCTTGCCTTTGGAGATGTGTCAAGTAAGAAATTGCTGTGGCTGAGTTCAGAGTGGTTTTTTCCTGCTTTCTCCTCTACGGTTTTGATGGTTTCCTGTCTCACATTCAGGTCCTTTATCCATTTTGAGTTTATTTTTGTGAATGGTGTAAGACAGTTCTCTAGTTTCATTCTTCTGCATGTTGCTGTCCAGTTCTCCCAGCACCATTTGTTAAAGAGACTGTCTTTTTTCCATTGGATATTCTTTCCTGCTTTGTCACAGATGAGTTGGCCATACATTTGTGGGTCCAATTCTGGAGTCTATTCTTTTATTATTATTATTATTATTATTATTATTATTATTATTATTTTTAATGTGGAAGCACAGAGAGAAGTGCTATCCAATTATGAAATTTATTGTCAAATTGGTTTCCATACAACACCCAGTGCTCATCCCAAAAGATGCCCTCCTCAATACCCATCACCCACCCTCCCCTCCCTCCCACCCCCCATCAACCCTCAGTTTGTTCTCAGTTTTTAAGAGTCTCTTATGCTTTGGCTGTCTCCCACTCTAACCTCTTTTTTTTTTTTTCCTTCCCCTCCCCCATGGGTTTCTGTTAAGTTTCTCAGGATCCACATAAGAGTGAAAACATATGGTATCTGTCTTTCTCTGTATGGCTTATTTCACTTAGCATCACACTCTTCAGTTCCATCCACGTTGCCACAAAGGGCCATATTTCGTTCTTTCTCATTGCCCTGTAGTACTCCATTGTGTATATAAACCACAATTTCTTTATCCATTCATCACTTGATGGACATTTAGGCTCTTTCCACAATTTGGCTATTGTTGAGAGTGCTGCTATAAACATTGGGGTACAAGTGCCCCTATGCATCAGTACTCCTGTATCCCTTGGGTAAATTCCTAGCAGTGCTATTGCTGGGTCATAGGGTAGGTCTATTTTTAATTTTCTCCACACTGTTTTCCAGAGTGGCTGCACCAGTTTGCATTCCCACCAACAGTGCAAGAGAGTTCCCATTTCTCCACATCCTCACCAGCATCTATAGTCTCGCAATTTGTTCATTTTGGCCACTCTGACTGGTGTGAGGTGATATCTGAGTGTGGTTTTGATTTGTATTTCCCTGATGAGGAGTGACGTTGAGCATCTTTTCATGTGCCTGTTGGCCATCCGGATGTCTTCTTTAGAGAAGTGTCTATTCATGTTTTCTGCCCATTTCTTCACTAGGTTATTTGTTTTTCGGGTGCGGAGTTTGGTGAGCTCTTTATAGACTTTGGATACTAGCCCTTTGTCCGATATGTCATTTGCAAATATCTTTTCCCATTCCGTTGGTTGCCTTTTCGTTTTGTTGGTTGTTTCCTTTGCTGTGCAGAAGCTTTTTATCTTCATAAGGTCCCAGTAATTCATTTTTGCTTTTAATTCCCTTGCCTTTGGGGATGTGTCGAGTAAGAGATTGCTACGGCTGAGGTCAGAGAGGTCTTTTCCTGCTTTCTCCTCTAGGGTTTGGATGGTTTCCTGTCTTGCATTCAGGTCCTTTATCCATTTTGAGTTTATTTTTGTGAATGGTGTGAGAAAGTGGTCTAGTTTCAACCTTCTGCATGTTGCTGTCCAGTTCTCCCAGCACCATTTGTTAAAGAGACTGTCTTTTTTCCATTGGATGTTCTTTCCTGCTTTGTCAAAGATGAGTTGGCCATACGTTTGTGGGTCTAGTTCTGGGGTTTCTATTCTATTCCATTGGTCTATGTGTCTGTTTTTGTGCCAATACCATGCTGTCTTGATGATGACAGCTTTGTAGTAGAGGCTAAAGTCTGGGATTGTGATGCCCCCTGCTTTGGTCTTCTTCTTCAAAATTACTTTGGCTCTTCGGGGCCTTTTGTATTTCCATATGAATTTTAGAATTGCTTGTTCTAGCTTTGAGAAGAATGCTGGTGCAATTTTGACTGGGATTGCATTAAATGTGTAGATAGCTTTGGGTAGTATTGACATTTTGACAATATTTATTCTTCCAATCCATGAGCAGGGAATGTCTTTCCATTTCTTTATATCTTCTTCAATTACCTTCATAAGCTTTCTATAGTTTTCAGCATACAGATCTTTTACATCTTTGGTTAGATTTATCCCTAGGTATTTTATGCTTCTTGGTGCAATTGTGAATGGGATCAGTTTCTTTATTTGTCTTTCTGTTGCTTCATTGTTAGTGTATAAGAATGCAACTGATTTCTGTACATTGATTTTGTATCCTGCAACTTTGCTGAACTCATGTATCAGTTCTAGCAGACTTTTGGTGGAGTCTATCGGATTTTCCATGTATAATATCATGTCATCTACAAAAAGCGAAAGCTTGACTTCATCTTTGCCAATTTTGATGCCTTTGATTTCCTTTTGTTGTCTGATTGCTGATGCTAGCACTTCCAACACTATGTTAAACAACAGCGGTGAGAGTGGACATCCCTGTCATGTTCCTGATCTCAGGGAAAAAGCTCTCAGTTTTTCCCCATTGAGGATGATGTTAGCTGTGGGCTTTTCATAAATGGCTTTTATGATGTTTAAGTATGTTCTGGAGTCTATTCTATTCCATTCGTCTATGTGTCTGTTTTCGTGCCAATACCATGCTGTCTTGATGATTACAGCTTTGTAGTAGAGGCTAAAGTCTGGTATTGTGATGCCTCCCGCTTTGGTTTTCTTCTTCAATGTTACTTTGGCTATTCGGGGTCTTTTGTGGTTCCATACAAATTTTAGGATTGCTTTTTCTAGCTTGGAGAAGAATGCTGGTGCAATTTTGATTGGAATTGCATTGAATATGTAGATTGCTTTGGGTAGTATTGACATTTTAACAATTTTATTCTTCCAGTCCATGAGCATGGAATGTTTTTCCATTTCTTTGTATCGTCTTCAATTTCCTTCATAAGCTTTCTATAGTTTTCAGCATACAGATCTTTGACATCTTTGGTTACGTTTATTCCTACATATTTTATGATTCTTGGTGCAATTATGAATGAGATCAGTTTCTCTCTTTTTTTTTTTCTGTTGCTTCATTATTAGTGTATAAGAATGCAACTGATTTCTGTACATTAATTTTGTATCCTGTGACTTTGCTGAATTCATGTATCAGTTCTAGCAGACTTTTGGTGGAGTCTATTGGGTTTTCCATGTATAATATCATGTCATCTGCAAGAAGTGAAAGCTTGACTTCATCTTTCCCAATTTTGATGTCTTTGATTTCCTTTTGTTGTCTGATTGCTGATGCTAGCACTTCCAACACTATGTTAAACAACAGCAGTGAGAGTGGACATCCCTGTGGTGTTCCTGATCTCAGGGGGAAAGCTCTCAGTTTTTCCCCATTGAGGATGATATTAGCTGTGGGCTTTTCATAAATGGCTTTTATGATGTTTAAGTACGTTCCTTCTGTCCTGACTTTCTCGAGGGTTTTTATTAAGAAAAGATGCTGAATTGTGTCAAATACTTTTTCTGCATCAATTGACAGGATCATATGGTTCATATCTTTTCTTTTATTAATGTGATGTATCCCATTGATTGATTTGCGAATGTTGAACCAGCCCTGCATCCCAGGAATGAATCCCACTTGATCATGGTGAATAATTATTTTTATATGCTGTTGAATTCGATTTGCTAGTATCTTGTTGAGAATTTTTGCATCCATATTCATCAGGGATATTGGCCTGTAGTTCTCTTTCCTGCGTCTCTGTCTGGTTTGGGAATCAAAGTGATGCTGGCTTCATAGAATGAGTCTGGAAGCTTTCCTTCCCTTTCTATATTTTGGGACAGCTTGAGAAGGATAGGTATTTTCTCTGCTTTAAATGTCTGGTAGAATTCCCCAGGGAAGCCATCTGGTCCTGGACTCTTATTTGTTGGGAGATTTTTGATAACTGATTCAATTTCTTTGCTGGTTATGGGTCTGTTCAAGTTTTCTATTTCTTCCTGTTTGAGTTTTGGAAGTGTGTGGGTGCTTAGGAGTTTGTCCATTTCTTCCAGGTTGTCCCGTTTGTGGGCATATAATTTTTCATAGTATTCCCTGATGATTGCTTGTGTTTCTGAGGGAATGGTTGTAATCCTGCCATTTTCATACATGATTTTATCTATTTGGGTCATCTCCCTTTTCTTTTTGAGAAGCCTGGCTAGAGGTTTGTCAATTTTGTTCATTTTTTCAAAAAACCAAGTCTTGGTTTCATTGATCTGCTCTACAGTTTTTTTTAGATTCTATATTGTTTATTTCTGCTCTGATCTTTATTATTTCTCTTCTTCTGCTGGGTTTAGGCTGCCTTTGCTGTTCTGCTTCTATTTCCTTTAGGTGTGCTGTTAGATTTTGTACTTGGGATTTTTCTTGTTTCTTGAGATAGGCCTGGATTGCAATGTATTTTCCTCTCAGGACTACCTTCGCTGCATCCCAAAGCGTTTGGATTGTTGTATTTTCATTTTCATTTGTTTCCGTATATTTTTAAATTTCTTCTCTAATTGCCTGGTTGACCCAGTCATTCTTTACTAGGGTGTTCTTTAACCTCCATGCTTTTGGAGGTTTTCCAGACTTTTTCCTGTGGTGGATTTTAAGCTTCATAGCATTGTGGTCTGAAAGTGTGCATGGTATGATCTCAATTCTTGTATACTTATGAAGGGCTGTTTTGTGACCCAGTATGTGATCTATCTTGGGGAATGTTCCATGTGCACTCGAGAATAAAGTATATTCTGTTGCTTTGGGATGCAGAGTTCTAAATATATCTGTCAAGTCCATCTGATCCAATGTATCATTCAGAGCCCTTGTTTCTTTATTGATCCTGTGTCTAGATGATCTATCCATTACTGTCAGTGGAGTATTAAAGTCCCCTGCAATTACCACATTCTTATCAATAAAGTTACTTATGTTTGTGGTTAATTGTTGTTTATATTTGGGGGCTCCCGTATTCGGCGCATAGACACTTATAATTGTTAGCTCTTCCTGATGGATAGACCCTGTAATTATTATATAATGCCCTTCTTCATCTCTTGTTACAACCCTTAATTTGAAGTCTAGTTTGTCTGATGTAAGTATGGCTACTCCAGCTTTCTTTTGACTTCCAGTAGCATGATAGATAGTTCTCCATCCCCTCACTTTCAATCTGAAGGTGTCCTCAGGTCTAAAATGAGTCTCTTGTAGACAGAAAATATATGGGTCTCATTTTTTTATCCATTCTGATACCCTATGTCTTTTGGTTGGAGCATCTAGTCCATTTACATTCAGTGTTATTATTGAAAGACATGGGTTTAGAGTCATTGTGATGTCTGTAGGTTTCATGCTTGTAGTGATGTGTCTGGTACTTTGTGGTCCTTGCAACATTTCACTCACAGAATCCCCCTTAGGATCTCTTGTAGAGCTGGTTTAGCGCTGATGAATTCTTTCAGTTTTTGTTTGTTTGGGAAGACCTTTATCTCTCCTTCTATTCTGAATGACAGACTTGCTGGGTAAAGGATTCTTGGCTGCATATTTTTTCTGTTCATCACATTGAAGATTTCCTGCCACTCCTTTCTGGCCTGCCAAGTTTCAGTAGATAGGTCTACTTATGTATTCAGTAGATAGGTCTATTCTTATGTGTCTACCTTTGTAAGTTAGAGCCTGTTTATCCCTAGCTGCTTTCAGAAATTTCTCTTTATCCTTGTATTTTGCCAGTTTCACTATGATATGTCATGCAGAAGAGCGATTCAAGTTATGTCTGAAGGGAGTTCTCTGTGCTTCTTGGATTTCAATGCCTTTTTCCTTCTCCAGATCAGGGAAGTTCTCAGCTATGATTTGTTCGAGTACACCTTCAGCCCCTTTCTCTCTTTTCTTCTTCTTCTGGAATTCCTATGATACGGATATTGTTCCGTTTGATTGCATCCCTTAGTTCTCTAATTCTCTCCTCGTACTCCTGGATTTTTTTCTCTCTCTTTTTCTCAGCTTCCTCTTTTTCCATAGTTTTATCTTCTAATTCACTATTCTTTCCTCTGCCTCTTCAGTCCGTGCAATGGCCGCCTCCATTTTATTTTGCACCTCATTCATAGCATTTTAATTTCATCATTACTATTTCTTAGTCCTTTGATCTCTGTAGCAATAGATTCTCTGCTGTCCTCTATGCTTTTTTCAAGCCCAGCAATTAATTTTATGACTATTATTCGAAATTCTTGTTCCATTATATTGCTTAAATCATTTTTGATCCATTTGTTAGCTGTCGCTACTTCCTGGAGTCTCTTTTGAGGAGAATTCTTCCGTTTCGTCATTTTGGGTAGTCCCTGAGATAGCTCCAAACTGCAAGGCACTTCCCCTGTGCTGTCCGGAGTCACTTGTGTTGGTGGGTGGGGCCCCAGTTAGACCTGATGTCTTCCCCCAGCCCACCACTGGGGCCACAGTCAGACTGTTGTGTACCTTAGTTTCCCCTCTCCCAGGGGCAGGACTCACTGTGGAGTAGTGTGGGTTACTTGTCTGGGCTACTTGCATACTGCCAGGCTTGTGGTGCTGCTTCGATGGGATCTGGCCAAGGGCATATTAGCTGGGGTGGATCCGCAAGGTGCACAGGGGTAGGAGGGGCAGGCTTAGGTCACTTTGCCCTCGGTCTTCCCCTGCTGGAGGGGCCCTGCAACACCTGGAGGGAGGCAGGCCTGTCAGAAGGATGGATCCTCAGAAGCACAGCCTTGGGCATTTGTGCAGTGCAAGCAAGTTCGGTGACGGGAACTGGCTCCCTTTGGAATTTCGGCTGGGGGATGGGAGAGGGAAATAGCACTTGCCAGTGCCTTTGTTTCCCCGCTGAGCTGAGCTCTGTCTTCCAGGGCTCAACAACTCTTCCTCCTGGCGTCCTCTTGCCCTCCCCACTCTACAAGAGCAGAGCTGTTCACCTTTAACATTCCAGATGTTCAGTCCTGCTGGCTGTCAGAACTCATGGAGTCCGGCCCCTCCACCTTTGCAAGCCAGACCCTGGGGGCTGTGCCTTGCCAGGTGAGCTGCCCCTCCCCCACCCCGGCTCCCCCCCCCCCACCAGTCTGTGTAGCACGCACCACCTCTCCGCCCTTCCTACCCTCTTCCGTGGGCCTCTTGTCTATGAAGAGACCATTCTGCTAGTCTTCTGGTGGTTTTCTGGGTTATTTAGGCAGATGTGGGTGGAATCTAAGTGATCAGTAGGATGAGGTGTGCCCAGCATCCTCCTACACCACCATCTTCCCAGGTCTCTCATTTGGTGGAGTCTTTTGGGTTTTCACATAGAGTATCATGTTGTCTGCGAAGAGTGAAAGTTTGACTTCTTCCTTGCCAATGTGTAAGCCTTTTATTTCTTTCTATTGTCTCACTGCTGTCATTGAACAACAGTGGTGTAATCATTTTTTTTGTTGTTTGGTATTTAAGATGATCTTTCCCAGAAGACCAGTTCAGGGTACCTTTGCCATTGCCAAGCATCAAAGTCTTTGGTTATGTTTGATTAGAATCTCTTGGGAATAGAGCATGAGAGATTTTGGTTTGGGTTGTTGGCATTGACCTAATATTGAGGCCATTTCATGAGACACACTCTGTCACACACACTCGAACTGGACACAAAGTGCCTCCTTGTGAGTCAGGTGCTGGGGAGCTGGGACCCTCTCCCTTTGCACCTTCAGGTCACAGAGCAACACCTGCATGGGACACCCTCAGGTTTACCCCTGGGCGAAAGGGCACTTCTGGGGTGGGCATCACAGAGGATGTTCACTCTCAGCTTCCTGCAAGTTGTCCCGGGACCTTTGGCAGAATTGAGGTGGGAGGCAACCCCGGGATCACATTTCTCTCCTCCTCTCCTCACCCAAATCCCAGTCCCAGGACCAGAATGAATCCTGCACTTGCCTCCATGTGACAGAGGCCTGTGTGCAGGTGCCCTGAGACCCTCCCTGGTTGGGGGAATTCTAGAAGCCTGTGTGAAGGCTGCTGGGCTGGATGCACACACTGGCTCTTGCAGCCCCACTGAGATGTCTCCTGGGACTGACCAGGCCCAGGACAGGTGCTCCCTGAAGTGGGGCCAGGGTCTCTGCCCTTGCCAGTACCTGCTGCTCCAGCCACACAGTGATGGACTTGCTCCCAACACCATGGTCATGGTCCACCCTGTGACCTTCCTTCAGGCCTGCCTGGGGCTTCACCCCAGTCCTTTCAGTTTTGGGCTAAATGCAGGCAGGCACCGATGTTTATGTGGCCACACCTGCTTTAGAAATTCCATCATCCCATTTTCAGACTATAGGAAATTTAGACTGTAGGAAATTAGACAAGTTACTTTACCTCTACTCTCATGTTTATCCCCACAATGGGCTTGAAAACTTAGGAGCTGTTATGAAGCATAAGTGTGTCTCAAGTACCTAAGATCCCTCAGGCACAGGACAGTCACTTGATATGCTGAGTTAGTGGTCACTCTGGCAGGGCCCAGAGCAACCCCGGGCCCATGGCAGGTGCTCTTGTGTTGGCTGGATTGGTTAATTGATCAACTGATTGATTGATTAGGGAAGGTGACAGTAAACCCATGATTGTTTCTCCACTGTTCCCTTATTACAGGACAATCTGGCTGTAGGAGGTGACAAGGAGAAGGGAAATGAGAAATAAATGAGTAGGAGAAAGAAGAAGAAGGAAGACAGGGAGGAAGTGGAAGGAGGTGGGAGGCAAGGAATGCCATGCATAAAAGTCATGGGGACAGTGACTGCTTCCTGGAGGAACAGGGTGATAGGCATTGCTCCCTGGTCCCAGGTATGGAGTCTGAGAGCTGAGAAGGGCCCAAAGATCCTAGAAAACTTCCCCATCACAGAGAAGAAGGGATCATGGCCCCAGGAGGGGCAGGGGGAGGGGGGAGGGGACTGCAGTGCTGAGGACAGAATTGAGGTCTGGGGTCAGCAACCTAATCCCAGGAGCACCAGCTCAAGTTCTCACCTCACCCTGACTGTCCCCTTTCCTTACCCAAGGACAACCCATCCCCATTCCTGTCCTTGTACACAAGGAAGACGTCTCTGGTGATTTGGAAGATTCTGATACATAGATCAACAATAGGTAGGTACTTTTTTTTTTTTCTATTTCATCTGTTTTACCCTCACTCTTTCTTCTTGTTCAGCTCCTTTATGTAGCTTTGACTAATTTCCTTTTTCCCACATTTTGTGACTCTCATCCTGAAGGACCGGTCCCATCTAGGCACTTGATGTCCTTGGATCTTCAAATCTATATCCTCTGCCTTCAGCCGTGCTCAACAACTTCCCTAGCATTTCCCTGGTTTCTGACCCCCTCCCCCACATCCACACCAAAGGTTGAATACACCACTGGGCCATAGCCAGAACATATGTAAAAATAGGTTTCTGACCCACAACTAATTCAGGAACTGACCCATTATCTTGTTTTCTGCTGAGGAAGCAGGTCTACTATATATAAGTCAGACTTGTAGGAAATCTGGCTGCTGTATCTAGCAACTTGCTCGGGACTGTACACCACAACCTTGTAACAATTGGCTCCAAATGGCCATATTTATAACAGAGACATTCCTGAATTTTGGTCCCCATTTCCAACAGAGGGCCAATGAACCAGAGAAAAGACAAATACGTACCCCTAAGATTCACATAGGATACCTCGCTTCTTGACAGCTCACTATAGGCTCCCCATGCTAATAGCCTCCCATTAGCACATAGCTAAAGCCTTCACTTTGCCCCACTCAAATGAATTCCCAGTCTCCTCCATGATGTTGAATCTCTGCCAAAACACAAGTAATGGTGGCTGACTCCCTTGTTCTAGCAAGCTCTGACAAATATTCTTTGCTTGTGCTCATTTGGTTGGCCTTTGTTTATTGGGCAGTTCATCACAGAGGCCCCACTGAGACCCAGTCTGAGCTGCCTGTTGCTGCAAGACCCCAACCTTCAAGCAAGTGTGGTGCCCACAGAAGCCCCTTGTGCCTTGCTGCTTGCAGCTTGTCGAGTCCCTGATGCCATGGTGAGTGAACACTGCGTCTGAAATTTGCTCTGTTGGAGTGAGTTTCTAGGCTATTGACACTCATTCTGGTGCCTGGGTCTTATTCTTGGTTCCCGTTTGTTTGGTCTCCTTGGTGGAATCTGGCCCCTTGTTGTCCCCTCATGCTGTCTTTTGTGTTACTATTTTGTGCTGTGCTGTGTAAAAGTGTTGTGTGTTATAAGAAGAATCTGAGCATAGAGCCACAAACAGGCCCTTGTGAGTCTAGACCCTTTGAGCCAGCCTCACAGAACCGTGACTTTGATGATCTCACCAGACTGGTATCAACCCGGATGAACTGTGCTGAAAGTCACCAATCAAGCCAGCTGAGGTTCTCTCACCACCTTGATTGTTGTGTCCTGAGAGTATTCCCTCTGGTTTCCCACAGGCTGGGGAGTACAGATTGTTGGGTCTGTGTTCAGGCAGTTGGCCAACTGTCACTTTGGGGGCCCAAGGCATGAGGTCCACAAATGTTCTATTTCTAACCAGTGTCACCAGCTCTTTTGGGATCCTCTAAACCTAAACCCTCTCCCCTGCCAGAAAAAAAAAAAAAATTACTGCTTTTCACATATACTTCATTACAATCTTTTAAAAAAATGATTATATAGTTTTGAAAGAGATGGTCAGTGGGGGAGGGGCAGGGAGGAATGGGGCAGAGAGAGAGAATCCCAAGTAAGCTCTGTGCTGTCATCACAGAGCCTGATGTGGTGCTCGAACTCACTTACTGTGAGATCATGATCTGAGCCCAAATCCAGAGTTGGACGCTTAACCGACTGAGCCACCCAGGCACTCCTCATTATAATCTTAATTCTTCTTCCCCACGACTTCACCGATGATGATTTGGATCTCCATGGCCAACTCTGGACTAGCTGATTTGAACAAAATCATTCATTTGAGAAGCATCTTAGAAAAAGGAAGGACCCTAATTGGCAATACCTTTTGGTTGCTATGTTGAGACCTCCAAAGGAAATTCTGAATCAAAAATGGTCTCACTGAAAGATTGTTTGGACAAAACTAATGAACAATTTGACACACCTAAACAAGAATAAAGTAGAAAAACCTCTTTAATAAATCCTCCCCTCCTCATGCCCCAGTTGTGTCCCTGTATCTGCTTCTCCTCTTATGCATCTGGTCTCTCTCCTGCACCTGCTCCCTGTCCCTCCCCTTCTATAGATCCCTCACTTTGCCCTCCAAATTCACCTAAAACACCAAAGTGCCCCTGGCCTCTAAAGATCTGTCCCTCCCATAGCAAGGTGTGAAGGCAACAGCACACCGTGTAAATCTTAAAACTGAACTTCTGTAAGAGCTTATACTTCAAAATGTTTCTAACCCAAAGAGGACCAGCAAATATTCATAGAAGCATTTAGAATTCTTTTAGGTGCATATATGACCCAGGATTAACGGACATATATCAAGCAGTACACATATTGGTTGGGCTCTCAGATGATAAATCTTGAACGGAAAAAGCTGATTGGACAGACCTAGAAAGACACCTACAAGACCCTCTTTTCTACCATAAACTAAAGGGTCAAAAAAGGGGTGGTGATGGTTATGAAAAAGCCAAATACCAAATACCAATTCAGGTATTTTTAGGAAATATTTTTCATTCTCATTCATGAGTTTAAAAAGGTGCTGTTGTAACAGTAACCCTTTCATCTCATTCTGTCAATGGAGTTACACCTGAAATTGGAGACCTAACTTCATAACATAAATTAAAAGGTAAAAGAACCCCTTTAGCTGAACGACAGTGACCTGGGAGAACATTTAGAAAGGGCTTTACAACAAAAACAAGACAAGGAGAAGTGGTGGCCATGCAGGTGACACAGTTAGGTGGCCCACTCCCTAAACCAACTACCTATGGAGAAGGACATTTGTAGATATTGTCAACAGATTCAGCACTGGGAATTAGATGGTCCCTTGTGCTGAAAGGAAACCAAGACCCAAGAAACATCCCTCCAATCAGATAAGTGAGGGTGTTCCAAGGAAAAGAAGCTTTCACAATCTTGCTACATGCTTAAGCATGCAAGACTTAAATACAAATAGACAGGATCATCTTCATCAATACCTAGCAGATAAGGGTGCTACTATTTGGATGTTAAATGCTGCCATTGCTGCTTATCCTCTTCCTTGGAGTAAACATGCTATGCGTGTGATTGGCCTCAAATAACCCAAATATTTTCCTTGTCTCCCTACCCTTAACCACAACCTGAGACCCCTTAGCTGAAAAAATTAACCTCCGCTTCTCTAGGATTCCACCCAGGCAGATTTAATAGGGAGAGACTGCACGTGGAATTGTAATATTGAAGGCACACCACAAGGACAATTTCTTGAGATCCTACACGTCTGTGTATAATCAAGTTGTATCTGCTCTGGATGTACCTTTGCCTCTTCCATGATATGTAAGGCATACCTTAGATAAGGATATTGTTGCTGTACCTGACACTCCATGTGCTAAAAATCCCACTGACATAGGCATAACAATTGGATCAGAACCTATAAAAGTTTAGGTAGAGCCTACCAAACCACTACTTGAACTTCCCCAATATCCCTTCAAGCCAGAAAAAAAAAAAAAAAAAAAAAAAAAAGGATCAAACTTGCAGTTTAAAGCCTTTTATCTGAAAGTCCTCCTACACCCTCTACTAGTGTTTGTAATATCCCTGTTATGCCAGTAAAGACACCAAATGAATGAGGATACTGATTTGTTCATGATCTCAGGGTCATCAACAAAATTGTTATTTCTTTCTTCCCTGGAGTACCTAACCCAAATACCATCCTGTTGTCAATTCTTCAAAGCTACTTGCTTCAGCATCATGGATCTTTGCTCTGCCTTTTTCAATGTCTCTCTAGACCAGGAGAGTCAATACTTTTTGCTCTCTCCTGGAAAGAACAGTAGCATAGTGGAGGGCCATGGCCCAGGAACTTCGATGCCCCATGTACTTTTCCCATGTGCTCCACCAACACTTAAAAAAAACCTAAGTTTCCCTTGTAATTCAGTTCTCATACAATATGTAAATGATCTCCCACAAAAAAAAAAATCCTATAAAAGGGCTTCCATTTACTTGCTCTCAACCTTAGCAAGAGAGAAATAATTGAGTTTCCAAAGAAATTACATTTTTGCCAGACACAGTTCATTATTTCAGACATAAGCTATTTAAAGAGGGGGAAACACTTCCATCCTTCCGTTAAGATTAGCAAAAACTCTCAGAAACCTGTGAGCTCCCTTGGTGCAAATACACACAAGCAGTTATGGCTACCCAGTCACTTCCCTTGGGAACACACTGGATAACCCACTATACCTTAGTAGCTGGAAGACCCATGTATCTGCGAACTTCACCACCCAGATGAGACTGCCCTACTGCATACAGACAAGGCAAAAGATTGCAAAGAACTCTTGTACTCATACCCAAGTTTTTCACCAACAGCTTAAGGCTGCCTTCCTTCAACATCTTCCTAGAAGCTTCTTCATGATCTTCAACTGGAGATTTTTCTGTGGGAACAGACATCAGAGCAAAACTGCTCTTACACGTCATTGGAATGGGCCCCAATCAGGTACTGTTTAAATTAAATAAAGCAGTGAAACTCCTGGGATTCACCCTTGGCATCATATTTCACCATGTGTATGTGTATCTGTGTGTGTGTGTGTGTGTGTGTGTGTGTGTGTGTGTGTGTGTAATTAAATATGCATATATATTTGTATATTCAGAATTAGAAGGCTATTCAAACTGGGAGACCTCAAACAGGTTTCTTGGAGATCTTCTGTAAGCAGACAGCTGACCCAAGGTTTTCAGAACAGACAAATGGGGATGCCCAGATGACTTGGTTTTGTAAGCGTCTGAGTCTTGTTTTCAGGTGATGATCTCACAGGTCTGTGGGTTTGAACCCTACATCAGGTTCTGTGCGGACAGTGCAGAGCCTCCTTGGAATTATCTTTGTTCCTTTCTCTCTGTCCCTCCCATGATCTCTCTCTCTTTCTCAAAATAAATAAATAAACGTAAAATATTTTTTAAAATCAGGCAAATGGTGGTGGATAGTGAGCAGCTTCCACCCAAGATGTTGGGCAAAACCTCCCATCTAATTCTTTTTCTGTTTTGCATCTGCTTAGTTAAAACAATTCTGCTCATTTTCCATAAATTCTTTGTTGACATCCACCCATCATTACCCCTTTACTCCTTTTCTCTTTCTCTTTTTTAAAAGATTTTCTTTTTTCGGGGCGCCTGGGTGGCTCAGTCGGCTAAGCGTCCGACTTCAGCTCAGGTCATGATCTTGCGGTCCGTGAGTTGGAGCCCCACGTTGGGCTCTGTGCTGACAGCTCAGAGCCTGGAGCCTGTTTCAAATTCTGTGTCTCCCTCTCTCTCTGACCCTCCCCCGTTCATGCTCTGTCTCTCTCTGTGGGCCCCCAGCCCATTTAAAAAAAAAAATTAAAAAAAAAAAGATTTTCTTTTAAAGTAATATCTCCACCCAACGTGGGGCTCGAACTTGCAACCCTAAGATCAAGAGTCATGTGTTCTACTGACTGAGTCAGTCAGGCGCCCCTCCTTTTTTCTTACTATAATCCTTATGCTAGTTATAAACATTGTTGGCCAGAAGAGACCCAAACAGTTGCCATCACCCTCAGTCTTCCTGAATGCTGGATATGCCATCCATCATCAGACCCCATGGTAAATACTTCTGGGAAATATGGGTTTCATCAAATGAAATGAATCACCAAGGGTTTAAATTCCAACTCATATATGAGCTCCAAAATGAGGCCACATTTCATTTCTCATATTTTTTAATATTTCAGTTTTTCAATATTTCAATTGTCATTATTATATGTGCACTACTGGAGGAATTAGTTCTTATGAAAAATATTAGGACAATGCTCCCTTTGGTGGAAATTGCATGGATGTCTATAGGGGCACCTGGGTGGTTCAGTCAGTTAAATGTCCAAGTCTTGATCTCAGCTCAGACCTTGATCTCAGGGTCGTGAGTTTAAGCCCCATGCTGGGTTCCATGATGGGGGTGAAGTCTACTTAAAAACAAACAAACAAAAACATACCTGTAAGAAACCTGCCTCTAAAGGGCGTCTGAGTGCTTGAGTCAGTAAAGTGTCAACTTTGGCTCAGGTCATGATCTCATGGTTTGTGAGTTCAAACCCTGTGTCAGGATCATTGCTGACAGCGTGAAGCCTGCTTCAGATCCTCTGTCCCCCTGTATCTCTGCACTCCCCCACTCTCACGTGCTCTGTCTCTTTCCTCAAAAATAAATAAACATTTAAAAAAGAAACCTATCTTGAATTTTGGCAAAATTTAGATAATAAAATCTATGCCCTGTTTGGAATACACACCAGTCTCAACCAGTTGGCATGAGTAGTATGCCAACGTGACGTTGCCCTAGATTTCTTGTTGGCTAGTCATGGTGGCATCTGTGCCATTGCTAACACTTTTTGTGCTTGGACCAATAAAGTCAGGTAGGCAAAATAGGGTATAAAGTGCTTGAGAAAAAGCTGTTTGGATTCAAGGCTGACCCTCGGGGCTTATGGGATTTGTTCTCTTGGCCTGGGTTAGGCCATAGGAGTTCCTGGTTTTGAAGCACCTAACATGGAGTATTAATTGTTCTAGTTTTTTTGTTTGTTTGTTTCATAGAGGTTATGATTTTGGCCCTAACATGGACTGTTATTTGTTCTTGCTTGTTTGTTTCTTTGTTTCGTAGCAGTCATGTTGCTGGTCCATTGCATTCTATCTGGAGTCTTAAATGCATTTATGTAAAATGATCTCGCATCAGGTGACTGCTGTGATGAGAACAAACTGGTCATGAAGGTCATCCTCCAAGACAGTTAACTATGAAGATGGCTGACAGTGTCCAGCAGCAAAGTATGGGATCTCAGGTTTTCTCTGAATGGGCCAACCTCTCAAAAGTGAGATCATAACCAAAATGGGGGACTGAGAATGGAAGATACAAAAGAACAGTGGCCTGGCCATATATAAAAATAGGACTCTGACATGAGGTCTGCAGCAACCAGCCCAGGAAATCAACCCACTTTCTTCAGTTTTGGCATATTACCTAGAAGTCAGACGTGTAGGTGTCAGACCGCTCTCTCGAGCAAACAGCCCCGGAAGCTAAATAATAACCTCTGTATTGAATTGACTGGCCCCAAATGGCCAAGACTTGATTTGCCACTGCGAGTATCCCTGAATTTTGTCCTCACTTGCAACTTAAGACCAGCAGATAAAACCACAGATGCACCCCTAACAATGATATAGGATGCCCTTCTTCTAGAACACTCACCATAGCTTCCTTACGCCAATAGTCTCCTGCATCACTGAGGCCTTGTATTATTCTGTCTCTACAAAGTTTCTCTAACTTCTGTCCATCTCTGAGTCTGCCCAAAGGCAAGGGATAGTGGCTGACTCCCTTGCTCTAGCAAATTTTGAAGAAATCACCTGTACTTATTATCATTTGTTTCGTCTTTATTTGTATCCACAGCAACACTGAGTAGTGTCAAAAAACACTGAATGGTTCAGGTAGGGAGCTGGGCTAAGTCAAGAGTGCTGGGCCCACCCTGCTGGGGACCCACTGAAGTCTGCTTCTAGCTCAAGTACTCCTTACACTGGTATTTTCCTGATTTGGGTGGTTCTGGAAATGCATAACTTTCCCATTCCCTTCAACTCCCTAGACTTCTCCAGCAAGCATCTGGTTCCAGAAGTTCTGTGGTCTTGGTGTTCAGCTTTGGAAACATTGAGACCAAGTTCTGAAACAACCATGTGGAACTGCTGAGTAAGAAAGTCGAGAT
Source organism: Herpailurus yagouaroundi (assembly GCF_014898765.1). NCBI lineage: Eukaryota > Metazoa > Chordata > Mammalia > Carnivora > Felidae > Herpailurus > Herpailurus yagouaroundi. The sequence goes on along the minus strand of NW_024412645.1, from coordinate 6,433,869 downwards.
GGTGTGGGCTAGAGATTTTAAAATTGAATCGAGGCCATCCTAGGTCAGAAAGATTGGAAATTATCAGTATAGATGCTACCTGAAAGAAAAAGAAAGTAGGAAAATATGTCTGGTGATCCTCAAGTAGTGTCCTGGGGAGGGGGTCTCCAAGATGTGGTTATGGGGAAGGCACTCCCAGAGGAGATAAGGCTCTGTCCCCTGCCACAAAGGGGTCTAGACTCATCAAAAGGATAACGAGTCTGTAGAAACTGGATCTGGGGGATGAAGGAAGGAGCAGGGAAAGTGGATACTCAGAGCCAGAACAGCCCTGTGTTCATTCTCAGCCAAGTCTAGGCTTAGTCCATGCAGCTTAGACACTTCAATCAATAGCCAGTGAGACATGGAAGGCCACAGACAATTTATGAAGCCACCAAAGCACTAGCCCAGGTGGCCACTCTCCCAATTACTTCACAATACCTGCTCATCCAGAGCTGGTCAGTTGAAGGGAAGCTAATTCTTAGTAGAGCCATCATGTGACCATTGGTTTGGAATGTCTTGGCTTCTGAGTCAGCTTGGGAGCCAAACAACCCTGCTCAGTGAGGGTGTTCAACTGGTCACCTGGAAGGCACCATGTGAGATGGCTGATTGTGTGAAGATGCCGGGGAAGGATGGCCCACATTGGGCTTCCCCTCATCCTTCAGAGGGGCTTCACTTGGGGGCAACTGCATCGTGTTTTGGGTCCAGGATTGAAACCTAGAGATGGGAAACTGAGTTAGGATCTGGGTTTTTCTCTTGGCTCAGGCACCTCCTCCAAGGCATCAACTGTCTCCTTCACAGAAAATGGGGCAGGAGGATTTGAGGAAGAGACTGAGGGGCCCCTGGTTAGGGGTGCAGGGCATGATTTCAGGTGTTCAGTGATCTCTCTCTCCAGGGAACCAGCTAAATTTCTGTCTTGAACACCCAACTAAACAGTTTAGTGACTTTTGGTGAGTCACTTTTTCTCTCTAAATCTGAATGCCCCCACTGTAAAATACAGATGATAGGCCCTGCTCTGCCGCCTCCCACCTCAACAGGGCTGACACAGAAACCACAGGAGATCACAGATATTCTCTTTGAGCTGTAAGCATCTCTCCATATAAAGGCTAACAGGAAGCTTATATCCTCCCCTGTTGTGGAGCCATCCACAACACCTCTCTGGATTCAACCACTACCAAGTGTCTACCTTATTTAGTGATTGAACATCTAGGGTAGTTATGAAACACCAGCCACTTATTTTTCTGAAGACTTTACTTGTGTTTAATCATTTTGAGCTCACAACTTAATACTAAAAATTAGGCCCTATTAACATTTCAATATCTCAGAACAGAGAAACAAGTCACAGAGGGGTCTATACAACTTTCTCAGGTACATGGAGCTTCTAAGCAGAGTTTTGACCCAGGCCTTCAGTCATGGACTATGTACTTGCTGTGCTTCTATAATGCCTCAGGGAAATAAAACTATTTGCTCACAAAACCTGTCTGTTGGGTGTTCGAAGTGTACACCCAGTTGCAAGATCTCTAGAAGTCCAACTTGGCTTCACAAGGCTCTGCTGGTCAGCTGGCGAATAATGGAATCAAAAGATTGATTGTGAATACATTATCACTAATTTCCCTATGGACTTCTACAGCAAGGTGTCAGCAGTTCTCTCTATTGCAATGCATTTCCCAGGATCTTGTTTCAAGGATGAAGAAGAAGAAATGTTCCCCTGAGGTCAAGAATATCAACTGGCACCAGGCAGTGCTTCAGAAAACTCCACATCTGGCAAACAACAGGGGGTACTCTATAAATGACCCCATTGAGGTATTGTGGAAATTCACTCATTAAGTTCATTCAAGAAGAAGGATTCTACTTTAGTCAGTGGCCCATATTTAATAGAAAACCATAAAAATTTAAACCATATTCTTCTGTATGCAAAGGGGGATGATCAAGGCAATCAGTTGTGCTGTAACTGTATAGAAGTCAAGATACATTTCTAACTCAAGATTGGGCACACGTTTTACACTAAACAACATCTCTAGCTGTTGTATAGACCTTTAGCTGATTTGTGAACATTGGCTCTAACAGATCTCTTCCTAAAACAGTGTTTACAGATTTTTAAGAACCTTAATAGGCATTATTTAGAACAGGAGGTTTAGATGAATGTAAGAGTTGAACAGATAATGTAGAAAGTTCCCATATTCTACCCCTCCAGTTTCCCCAGCTGATAACATCTAACACGAGTGTAGTACCTTTGGTATAACTAGCAAAATCATAATGGCACATTTTCATTAAATTAAAGTCCACAGCTTCCATTGAAATTCACTCTTTGTGCTTTGACATTCTATAAATTTTCACAAATGCATAATGTCGTGCATCACCGTGACAATATTCTACAGAAATCCATACACCAGTGTCCCTAACTGCGCTATCCAGGGGAGCAGCCACTGATCAGATGTGCCTGCTTATGCTTAAGTTAATTAAAGTAAATGCAGTTAAACATTCAAGCAGTTGAATATCCCTGCTGCTTTGGAGACTGAGGAATGGGGTATGAAATCCGAGAGAAGGAGGAAATATATGTGAAGGTTTGTTTTGTTTTGTTTTTCATGTGTCAGCATCATAACAGTAGGAGATACTATGTGTATGGGCTTCAAGTGTGTTTTGCTCTTCAAGATTATCTTTCCCCCAAGACCAGCTCTTTTCTGCTTCTCCACCGAGCATCAAAGCCTCAATTACATTTGGTTTGCACATTTTGCAAACTGAACAGGGAAGTTACTACATTGGGTTTGGTATGACCTGTGACAGAAGAAGTCTGGGGAGACACACTGTCACACACTTGACCTGGAGACCAAGTGCTACCATGTGAGCCGGAGGCTGGGGATGTGGGGACCCTCTCTCTCTGCACCTTCAGGTCTCAGACCAGCACCTGCATGGGACACCCTCAGCCTTGCCCCTGGGTGAAAGGATGCTCCCGGAGTGGGCATCACAGAAAATGTACCCTCTCAGCCTCCTGCAGAAGTGAGGTGGGAGGTGCACCCTGGAGCACATTTCTCTCAGGATCAGAATAAATCCTGCACATGTGAGTCCATGTGAGAGAGGCCTGTGTGCAGCTGCCCTGAGACCCTCCCTGGTTGGCGGGAATTCTAGAAGCCTGTGTGACGGCTGCTGGGCTGGCCACACACACTGGCTCTAACGGCCCCACTGAACTCTCCCCTGGGACTGACCAGGCCCAGAGACTCCGAGCAGCAGACAGGAGTCCCTGCCCCTGTCACAACCTGCGGCTCCAGCCACACGGTCCTGACCCATCCTGTGACCTCCGTTCAGGCCTGCCCGGGGTCTCCCCCCAGTCTTTCCAGGGCTCAGGCAAAGGCTGGCAGGTACAGTGTTCATGTGGCTTTACCTACTATAGAACCCCTATCATGCTGCTTGTGGATTAGGGGAATTTGGACCAAGTACTTTTAATTTCATGTTTATCCTCTTAGGGGCTAGGAAAGGTACAGGGTTGTTCTGAGGATTAAGTATCTCCAAGTACCTAAGGTCGCCCCAGGCACAGGACAGACACTCTGTGTGTGGCAGTGGTTGCCATTCCCTCTGACAGGGCCCAGCACAACCCCAGGCCTGTGGCAGGTATCCCAGGGGGGTTGGCTGCATTGGTTACTTGATCAACTGATTGGTTAGGGAGGCTGGCTGTATATCGGTGATCATTCCCCCCCTCCACCCATATGACACAACAGTCTGGTCGGTGGAGGTGACAGGAGAAGGGAAAGGACACTGATCACGGGAGATAGAAGGGAAGCAGCAGGTTGTGAGTACTGAGGAAGGCAACGTCACGCACAGAAATGCATGGAGACAGCGGCTGCCTTCTAAGAAGGACAAGATGACACCAGCGTTCATTCCAGGCCACAATTACGGAATATGAGGGCTGGAAAAGCACATTGGAGATCAGAGACCCAGTCCCTCATCATGGCCCCAGGGAGGAGTGCAGAGCTGAGGTCAGAATGGGGCCTGAGATCAGCCCTTATCCTGCCAGGAGCAGTGAGTATGAGTTCTCACTGTCCCCTGTCCTTTCCCAAGGCCACCCCTTCCGGGCCACAGCTGCCATGGTCCATGCCAAAGATTAATTGCAGATTATGAAGACTCAGAAAAAGGGAGCAAAATCCTGCACCTAATTTCTTTCCTCTGTCATGTCCTTCACTTTCTTGCATTCCCATCCTTAAGCTCCTTCTTCTGTGGCTCTTCACCACTCCCTCTTTGAATGATTCTCATCCTGAAGAACCTGGTCCTGTCCAGGCACAGGACATCCTCACATCTCCAGTGTCTATAAGATCTCCCGCCACCCCCTCACCCGCTTTCTGAGCAGCGCCTTGGGTCCACACCTGAGTCTGCACTCCTGGATCCTGCTCAGCCACCCTGAGTGGTGGACTGGGAGCAGGGTGGGGGCGGAGGATGGATGGGCCCACCTGCCTGAGAGGCTCCCCCAGAAGACTGGGGGTTCCAGGAACCGCGCAACTGGTGGTCTCCTGCCCCGGGGAAGGGCATGGTGCTCTGGATGGGCTCGATCCTTCTCTTCTCACCAGCTGGCAGGGGTCAGAAAGTCTCTTCCCCCAGGCTCAAGAGGGGGGTGGGTGAAGAAGGTGAGAGGCAATAAAGTGGAAGAATAAGAGGAAATGTGGAATGTGGAGAGGGCGGGAGCAAAAGCAGAAGGCAAATAAGGGCCCACATCTCCATGGCTTCCCTGACTTTCTCTTGGCCCTTTGGGAAAGGCAAACAAAGGGAAGGGAGCCCCGTGGCGGCCATATTGCACGTGATCGTGCAAGGGAGAGACAGGAGGGTGGTAACAACCAGCGCAGGAAAGGGGAGGGATGCCCTGAGCACATCTCTCCTGGAAACGGATACCTGCTCCATATTTCCAGGGGTGCATGGCCCTGACTCTGCCCAAGTCAGGCCTCCTGGGGAAAGTGAAGGCAGAGGCCCTGCACTCCCTGGCATGCAAGCAGGGCAGCTCCCCAGGTCCAGATCTGCAGACCCGTGACCACACAGCAGCCTGGGCATCAAGTAGGGGCCACCGCAGCCTCCAGCCCAGGCTGGGAGTAGCCCAAGCCCTTGGGGTCTGTCAGCTTCTGCGGAGCCCGGTGGACAGCCTGGATCACCTCAAACTGGGGTTCTATAATTTTTTGTTCTAATATATATATATATATATATATATATATATATGTAAAAATCAACACACACATGGAAATGAAGGGAAATTCAGTGCAGTGTCCATTAGGGAATTTGTAAGGAGTTGAATTGCAAATTGCTTATGTTTCTTTTATTTTCCAATTTTTTAAATTAATTCAAATATAACTGGTTTAATTCCATTTGTGTTATTTTTATTTTTATTTTTTTAAGGTTTCATTACATCTTAGACAGTAGTGTCTTCTGTAGCCTTTTTGCACTGAAACACATTAAGCCATAAAGATTATTATTTTTTAACTACCTCATCATAAGCTTCTTTAAATGGAAAGGCACATGTCAGGCATTTGGATGTAATGGGGAGAAAAGATACTGAGGAAGAAAAGGGAAGCCCTCTAAGTGTCACTTCGATGGTGCAGGTGTCATGCTAGGCCCTATCACAGGTGGATGAGGGGACATCATCACCTCTCCCCCTCCAGCCCTGTGTCATCAGACCTCCTGCTCCTCACAGGCCAGGGGTGGGACTCGGGATTTTCCTCCTGCAGTCCGGAGCCTCCCCTTTCTTCTGCTCCAATACTCTGTTCAAGGGACCAGACGCTTGAGGGCTGCACAGCCACATGCCCAGGTTAAATCTCTCCTGGAGGACACTTAACACTGTCAGCCAACGACAATCCCCTTAGCCAAGAACCCCAAACAGGCCCCTGGCGGTGTCTTGGCCCAAGGTCACCTTCCAAGACTGGAGGAATCTTTGGGGTCCCACACACCCACCCCAGGCACCCCTCCTCCCTCCACCTCTGTGCTTCTGCAGGGAATAGGGTACCCATGTTTGCTGCTGCTTTGACACCTGTGAAGGAAGCACTAAGCAAGTGTCGGCTGGGGTCTCAGAGCACCTAAGTGTCTAGAAGCTTAAAAAGAAGACAGGAGGTCATGGACGAAGGGCTACCCGCTAACTCAGTGCCAGCCTCTGAGCATGTGAATTGTATAGATTCTGCCTTAGTTGCAGAGATATGTTTTATAGTTAATTCTGGAGGATTTTACATCAAGAAAAATGTATCTTTTGCCTGCTTTATCTTGAAGTCATTTTTTTTTTAATTTTTTTTTCCCAACGTTTATTTACTTTTGGGACAGAGAGAGACAGAGCATGAACGGGGGAGGGGCAGAGAGAGAGGGAGACACAGAATCGGAAACAGGCTCCGAGCCATCAGCCCAGAGCCCGACGCGGGGCTCGAACTCACGGACCGCGAGATCGTGACCTGGCTGAAGTCGGACGCTTAACCGACTGCGCCACCCAGGCGCCCCTTGAAGTCATTTTCATGTAAAATAAAACACACAAAAGCACATGATGCATAGGTAGCAGAAGCTGAATTACCGTGGGCACCACACTCTGTAGCGGTGATTTTCCCTCTGTGAAAGACAAATGCTTCTCTCTCTTTTTTTAAAATAGATTTTTAGGGTTTTTTTTATTTTTTCTTTTCTTTATATTAAATATAATTTATTGTCAAAATGCTTTCCATACAACACCCAGTGCTCATCCCAACAGGTGCCCTCCTCCCTGCCCATCACCCACTTTCCCCGCGCCCCCGCGCCCGGCGCCCTCCACCCTCCGTTTGTTCTCAGTATTTAAGAGTCTCTTATGGTTTGCCTTCCTCCCTCTCTGTAACTTTCCCCCCCCCCCTTCCACTCCCCCCATGGTTCTCTATTAAGTTTCTCAGGATCCACATATGAGTGAAAACATATGGTATCTGTCTTTCTCTGCCTGACTTATTTCACTTAGCATAATACCCTCCAGTTCCATCCACGTTGCTATAAATGGCTAGATTTCATTCTTTCTCATTGCCAAGTAAGGGGATTCAGACAAATGCTTCTGAGAAACGTCTTCCAGCTTCTTTGCCCTGCCCCCATGCCTGCACAGTGGAAATTGGATCCTCCCAGCTCTCCAGTTTGTTCCACTACCTTCCCAGGGTGCCACCACACTCTTTTGTGCCCTAATTATGTATAATCATCATGCTTGGGAAATACATGGTAACCGATTTCATTCCTTAACCTAATAAGTTAGCAATTATTTTTATCTCCTTCTACAGGAGGCTGCCAGGGTGCTAGAGCCATTCTGTATGTGGAACTAGGATTCGCAGCAGATATGTTTATAAGAAACCATAAAGCTGTACTTAAGATGTGTGCACTATACATACAATAGATAAAGCAGCCATTAAAAAAAGGCAATATAAGAAATAAATTTTCACATGAAGCACACTTCAAGCCCAGGTGGCTTCCTTTAATTTCAAACAAACATTGAAGATGGAAATGCCTGTCTCTTCCAGAGACATTTCCATCCAGACACGGAAATACACACTCTTCCAGAGAACAGATACAGAGGGAATATGCCCACATTGCTTTCATTGGATCAGAAGAAAATTGATGCCACCCCAGCAGTAGGCATGACAGGAAAGGGGGGCACACAGGTCAACTCTCCTGGATGTAGATGTCAAAATCCAAAACCATACAGCATAAATCTGGAGATTTGGGAAGCAAATTGAGATCTCACAGTGGGGTTCCAATGGGTGGATGCGGACAGGGTCAGTGGCACTTTGTGTGTTGCCCCAGGGGTGGTGAGAAGGGACAGTGCCATTGGGTTGGTGGAATAAATATTTGATGACAGAGGGAAGGAGAATCTGAGTGACTCTCAGGGAGAGCCCTGGGGTGGGTGTCACAGGCTGTGGCTGTGGAGGGGACCCTTTAAGAGGACGTGGGACTCTGTCCCCTTCCACTGCCAGGGCCAGAGAAGGACAAGGAGTCTGGAGAGATTTTGTCACATAGGGAAGTAGGTAAGTTGCACACTCAGAGCCAGTGCAGCCCCTGCCCTCCCTCAGCCAGGCTGCTCTGACAGTTGCTCACATTAGTGGTCAGTAGGCAGTGGGGGACATGCCAGCTTCATCCATTAAAGCACCAAACACCAGCCCAGCAAGTCATGCCCTCATTAATCAGTGCTGTTCATCCGGGGTTGGTTGTTGAAGACCAAGCTCATTCACTAGAGAGCTGTCATGTGGGTAGTGGGCTTGGAAATGCCCACGTTCTGAGCTGCATGGGGGCATGTAGACCACTAGTCAGATGCCCAGGAGCTCACATTGGACAGCTGATGTGTGAAGATGCTGCAGGAGGAGAGTCATAGAGGGGACACCCTGACCCTTCAAGGGACTTCCTTTTCGGAAAGTGACGTTGCTTTTGGGTCAGGGATCGAAACCTATGGGTGGAGGCTGAGGCAGGCATGTGCTCCCTTTGGAATTTCACGGCAGGAGAGTTTGGGGATCAGAGGGAAAACAGGAGCTAGAGAACTCTGGGGGCTCTGGGATCTCTGTCCCTAGAAACCAACTACATTCCTGTCCCAGACTGTCCTGTCATCAGCTTCTTCACTCTAGTTGCTTAAAATCTCTGAATTTCAGTGTCATGAACTACAAAATATGGGTTAATGCCCTGCCCTGTGCATTCCATGGAGTCTGATGGGGATCACAGGAGATGATGGCAGATATTCTCCATGACCAGGAAAGCCTCATGCCCACATTAAGGCGGAAAGGTTACCTTCCACCCACCCTTGCCCTGTGGCCATCCAGGTTTCCTCTCTGCAGGCAACCACTCCTACATTTCTTGCTTGTTCTTCCAGGCATGTAATATCGGGTCACATATGGAGCACTTAGGAGGTCCCAATCATTTTCCTTAGGAATTATTTGGATTTTCTTCTAGTAAGCTTTATAATACTAGTAAGTAGGTCCCATATCACAGAACAGGGAACTGAGGTCAGAGGGGTTAGGTAACTTTCCCAAGTATGTGTGGTTTCTAGTATGATCTGATACAGGTTATCAGGCACCAGCTCCCAGGCTCTCTGTCACTGTCCTCTGTATTGTCCTTTCTACATGGTCTCATCTAATGTCAGGTCCCTAGGCACAAGTCTGCTGGGGGTGGTAAGTGCATACCACATCGCAATACCCCTCTTCTAAGCCCAGCTCAGACTCAGCTGGCTCCCCAGTCACTGGTGAACAAGGAGAATGGGAGTGTGACCTAGGGATGCATGAATATTCCAGGTGCATATTAACAGTTCTCTCCCTTTTTAGTGTATTTTCTAGGATCATGGCTCAGATTACAAAAAGAGAGGATCCTAAGTGATTCAAACACAGGACTCACAAGAAAGGCATCTGTGCTCAAGACAATCTCCTGGCTTTCCCCAGCAGTGCTTCAGCAGCATCAAGATGGACAACTTTCCAAACAACAGGGTCGAGCCACAAATAACACCCCAATGAATGACGACTCCATTGAAGAAGGTAGTGTGGGTATAAAATCAGTAAGTAGATTCAAGAGGAGTAAGGGTAGTTTGTACAGTGGAGACTGGATGTTGGTGAGGATGAAAGGAGCAGGGAAGGTGTACACTCAGAGGCAGGGAGCCCCTGCCCGCTCCTAGCCATGCCTTTATCCAGGCTGCTCAGATGGTGGGTCAGATTGTTCATCAGGGAGACACTGGGGCCTCTAGACTTTATCTTCCACAGCACCAACCTAGCAGACCCCTTTCCTAGCTACTGTCAACTGCTCATCACCCAGGTTTGGTCAGTTGAAGATGACGCTAATTCACTGGGCAACTTTCCTGTGGGCAGTTGGTTTGGAATGTTCTGGGTTCTGAGACATTTGGGAGTCAAACAGACCAGTGGTCATTCAGGGTGGTCACCTGGCCACCAGCAAGGCAGCTAGTAGCATTAAGTACTGGGGGGCACGGGATGGGGAGATGGGGATGTGTTTTTCATTCTCACACCTCCCCAGGCCCCATCCATCAGGGGGAAAAGGCATTGTTTTCTGGGTCAGGGATTGAAATAGAGAGGCAGGAGTTGGGTTGGGTTTTGGGCCATTCTCTTGGGCCAGCACCTCCTTAGGGAGCCAGCTGTCTCCCTGCAGCAACCTTGCGGCCAAAGGATGTGGGCCAGGGAGTGAGGAAAGGGCTTGGTTTCAGTATGCAGGGCATGATCTCCTATCCAGGTGATCAGAGATCTCTGTCCTCAGGGAATTGTCTGTATCCCCTGCCTCTGAACCATAAGTCATCAGTGCTGTGATTCTGAGTGAGCCACTTAATCTCTCTAAATGTCAATGCCCTGAACCATAAAATATAGGTCCCAGCCCCTTCTCTGCCCACCCCACAGTCCATTCATGAGCATCACCAGAATTAACAGGTTTTCTTCACTATTAGAAGTGCAATATTGAAGTCTCCTAGTTTTATTGTTGAGAGATCAGTTTCTCCTTTTAATTGTCAGTTCCATGTACTTTGACGCTCTCCTTTTGAGTGCAAAATGTTTACAATGATCTCTTTGAAGGATGGACACTTTGTCACTGTACCATGTCCTTCTTTGTCTCTAGAAAAAAACTGTCATAAAGCTTATTTGTCTTCACAAAGCCAGTCTAGTTCTCTTGATTACTATTTGCTTGGTATATATTTTCCATCCTTTTTACTTTCAATGCCTTTGTGTCTTAGGTTTAAAGCATGACTCTCCTGTAGATGGCGTAGAGAGAGATTGTTGTTTTCTACCCATTCTGTCAATATCTGCCTCTTAATTGGATGTAAACTCCATGTGCCCTTAAGTACTCATCAGGTAGCATCGAAATCTATTGTTTGTTTCATTATTTCTGTATATGTTATATCTTCTTGTTTTAATATTCCTCCATTCCTGCTTTCTTCTGTGTTATTTTCTAGTGTACCAACTAAATTCCCATGTTGTTTCTTTTACTATATATTCAGGGAATACTTAGTAGTTTCACTGGAGATTACAACTAATGTCTTAATTTCCAACATTCTAATTGGATTCATACCAGATTAATTTCAATGGCATACAGACATTTGACCCATTTAAATTTTTTTTTTTCACTTACTTATTTTAGAGGGAGAGAGAGCATGAGTGGGGGTGTGGAGCAGAGAGAGAGAGAGAGAGAGAGAGAGAGTCTCAAGCAGGTTCTGCACTGATTGTGGACTCTGGGCTTGATCCCCTGACGCTGAGATCATGACTTGAGCTGAAATCAAGAGCCAGACGCTCATCTGTCTGAACACCCAGGCACCCCTAGAGACTTGACTCTTTTTTTTTTTTTTTTTTAATTTTTTTTTTCAACATTTATTTATTTTTGGGACAGAGAGAGACAGAGCATGAACAGGGGAGGGGCAGAGAGAGAGGGAGACACAGAATCGGAAACAGGCTCCAGGCTCTGAGCCATCAGCCCAGAGCCCGACGCGGGGCTCGAACTCACGGACCGCGAGATCGTGACCTGGCTGAAGTCGGACGCTTAACCGACTGCGCCACCCAGGCGCCCCAGAGACTTGACTCTTAATATATCTAATTGATGTCCTCTCTTTTTGCCATTATTTTCACTCAAATTACCTCTTTATACAGTCTGTGCTCATTAACATATATATTTACATTTTCTGTATTTATAATATATGCAATTTATATATATGTATAATATTAACTTCACAGTTTTAAATTAGAAGAAAGTCTATTATTTATATACTTAGGCTATATATAGTTTATGTGCTTATACACTTATACATTTGTACTTTTTATATTTACCTATGTAACTATTTCTTCATGTAGAAATAAATGCCTTTGCATTTTAGATGGAAGGACTCAGCATTTCTTTTTTTTTTGTAAGTTTATTATTTATTTTGAGAAAGAGATAACGCATTAGCAGGGGAGGGGCAAAGAGAGAGAAAGAATCCTAAGCAGGCTCCACACTATCAATGTGGAGCCCGATATAGGGCTTGAACTCACAAACCATGAGATCGTGACCTAAGCCAAAATCAAGAGTCAGATATGAAATGGAATGATCCACCCAGGTGCCCCAGGACTTAGGGTTTCTTGTAGGGCTGGTGATAGCAATGGATTCTTTCAGATTTTGTTTACCTGGGAATGTCTTAATGTCTTCTTCCATCGCTGAAGGACATCCTGGATAGATACAGAATTCTTGTGCACAGGTTTTGTCTTTTAGCACTTTCAGTAGATATCCCACTGCTTTCTGGCCTCTGTGGTTTCTGATGAAAATTTGCCATTAAACCTACTGAGGACACTCTATACATAATTAATCACTTTTCTTGTATTGTTTTCACAATCCTTTGTCTGTGGCCTTGAACCATTTTAGTGGGATGTGAGTTTATCCCACTTGGTGTTCATTGAACTTCTTGAATATTTGATTAATGTTTTCATCAAATTCAGTGAGATTTTTGTTCTTATTACTTTGCATATTCTCCCTGTCCTTTCTCTCTTTTATGTCTTTCTGGGACTCTCTCTTTCTCAGTTAGTTAGTGTGTTAGTATGCTTGATAGTATTACACAGGTCTTTGGGGCTTTGTTCATCCACCCCCCCCCCACTTTTATTTTTCTTAACTTGCTGTCAATCAGACTGGATTTCAATTTTCCTACCTTCAAATTTGCTGGTTCTGTCTTCCTCTTGCTCAAATCTGCTGTTCAGGTCTGTTGTGCATTTAACTGTATCCCATCCCAAATTAAGTATCAGAGCTCTAACCCCCAGTACTTGTGAAAGTAGAAGTAAGGTCTTTCCAGATATCATCAACCCTGGATTGGGGCTGGCTCTAATGCAAAGGCTGTTGTCCTTACCAGAGCAGGGAGGTTTGGACACAGACAGAGGGGCAAGGGCCATGTCATGTGCTGCCTGAGGCAGAGATAGAAGAACTGCAGATATAAGCCAAGGGAAGCCATGGGTTTCCAGAAAAATACCGAAAGCAAGATAGTGGTGAAGAGGGATAATTCCCCACCTCTTTCCCAGCCTACAGCTTGAGTTCAGACTTCTAGCTTTTCACACAGCAGCATAACACAGGAAATTTCCGTTGTTTAAAGCCACATAGTGTGTATAGTAATTTGCCACAGCAGCCCCAGAAAATCAATTCAAGCCTCTCTGGTGACATTTTATTCTTTTCAACTCCAGAAGTTCTATTGGTTCTCTTTTATAATTTGTATCTTTTTATTGTTACTCTCCACTTGGAGAGGCACAATTCTTGTACTATAGTTTAGTTCTTTAACTATGAGCTCTGTGAAGTCCTTGAATGTCTTTAAAATAGCTGATACAGAGAAAGACAGATACCATATGTTTTCACTCTTATGTGGATCCTGAGAAACTTAACAGAAGTTCCATGGGGGAGGGGAAGAAAAAAAAAGAGATTAGAGAGGGAGAGAGCCAAAGCATGAGACTCTTAAAAACTGAGAACAAACTGAGGGTTGATGGGGGGTGGTAGGGAGGGGAGGGTGGGTGA
>NW_024412645.1:6380376-6420017 GCF_014898765.1 Herpailurus yagouaroundi | reverse complement strand
CTTTTTTTTTTTTTTTTTTTTCTTGTGTATCAGCCTGGGAAGACTCACTGAACTCAGCATACAGTCATGCTGATTGCTGTGGTTTATTACAGTAGAAGCACACCCAGCAAAAGAAGCAAAGGGAAAAGGCGCATGGGAGGAGGCCCAAAGAACACCAGGCACAGGCTTTTAAGAATCCTGTTGCAATGGGGGCGCCTGGGTGACTCAGTTGGTTTTGTGCCCAACTTCAGCTCAGGCCATGGTCTCACGGTCGGTGAGTTCGAGCCCTGCATCAACTCTGTGCTGACAGCTCAGATCCTGGAGTTTGCTTTAGATTCTGTGTCTTGCTCTCTCCAACTTGTGCTCGCTCGCTCTCTCTCGGTCTCAAAAATAAATAAACATTAAAAAATAATTTAAAATGTCCTGTTGCAGTGGAGTCTCATGGGTACACCTCATTCCTCCAGCAATGACTCGAGACAATATGTGTGCAACATTGTCTTCCAGGGAAGTTCATTAGTGACTGTGTGCCCAAAGGTTTTTAGTGGAGACCAGTCATTTAGAGAGACCATTTAGGAGTCATTTAGGAGACCAGACATAACTGAAGGTCGGAATTCCAGCAAGTAAGAGATTCTTAGCATAAACCACAGTGTTCGTACAGTTGAGGCAGACCAAGCCACTCTTGCCAGAGAATGGTGGGGACCCTCCCGGTTCCAAGTTCCCAGACGTCAGCCAGTGGCTAATCGAGCAAGCAGAACTTTCTAAGGAAAGCAGTCTCAAACCTGCTGTGTAACTCTTTCCTGTATAGAGCCAGACTTAGTAATTTCCTCGTAGGTCTCTTATACTTACAATTATTTGGGGTGAATGGGGCGCCTGGGTGGCGCAGTCGGTTAAGCGTCCGACTTCAGCCAGGTCACGATCTCGCCGTCCGTGGGTTCGAGCCCCGCGTCAGGCTCTGGGCTGATGGCTCAGAGCCTGGAGCCTGTTTCCGATTCTGTGTCTCCCTCTCTCTCTGCCCCTCGCCCGTTCATGCTCTGTCTCTCTCTGTCCCAAAAATAAATAAAAACGTTGAAAAAAAAATTAAAAAAAAACACAATTATTTGGGGTGAAGTGGTGTATAAATTAAACATTTAAATAACATGGCAACTCTGGCAATCGGATCTCACCCCTCCCTATGATTGATTGTGTTAGCTTTTTTTTTTTTTTTTGTCATTGCTGTTTTCTTGTGAGTGACCTTTCTGAACTCATCCTCTGAAGAAGTCTGTATTCTTTGTCATGTATGACCGTGGTAGTACCTGCTTGGCTACTTGGTGGTGCAGCCGTTGACTGGATCGAGATTGCATTAGCAGCCCAGAACTGAGAAGTCACTCAGTCCTTGCTGAGGGGCTGTGTGGGCATGTGGAACCGTGTCTTCGACACTCAGCTGGCAGCAGAGAACTCTGCCATAACCTTCGCTTGCTGAAGAACAGCATCAAGGTCAGCCAGCGGTGACAACATGGGGGCCTGTGGAGTCTTTTCTGAGCGTGCGCGCAGCCCTACATTTGCACGTGGTCTAGATTCCTAGGACTAAGAGCTTTTCAAAACTCCTACAGAAATTTCATTTCTCAGCTCCTTTTTTTTTTTTTTAATTTTTTTTTATTATTTTTTTAAAATTTTTTTTTCAACGTTTATTTATTTTTGGGACAGAGAGAGACAGAGCATGAACGGGGGGAGGGGCAGAGAGAGAGGGAGACACAGAATCGGAAACAGGCTCCAGGCTCTGAGCCATCAGCCCAGAGCCCGACGCGGGGCTCGAACTCACGGACCGCGAGATCGTGACCTGGCTGAAGTCGGACGCTCAACCGACTGCGCCACCCAGGCGCCCCTCTCAGCTCCTTTTTTAGGCTTTTTGTTGGCCTGTTATTTGCTCCAAGTATTATCCATTACATTAAGCAAGTGCAAGTTAAGCAATTGCCTGTAATTTTGTGTTGTTGTGTTTTGACAATGATTCCAGGGGGAAAAAGGCTTTTTGTGCTGGGCAAGCTCCAAGTCCAATTAGATGCAGACAGTCGAATAAGTAGGGTCTGATAGAGACCTACCAGATAGGTCCAGTAGTGATCATTTCCTAGGAATGAGGTTTTGAGGAGGCTTAAGCCCCTCTTTGCTCTGTCTGGTAGCTGGCTGCACAGTGCTGACTCTCACTGTGAATGTGGGCTCTTCATTTTCTGGATTGCATGGAACCACAGAGCAGGGCATGGGGCAAGGCATGTGAGAACAGCACGAAACTCATTGTTCTGAGATTTAGCTGCCGTTTTCCTGGAACCAGCATCCCCTCCATTGCTGCAAATCCCAGTTCGTTTCCAGAGTTCTGCAAATGTTGATGGCGGCAATTTGTGACAGATTCCTCATCGCTTTTTTGGAGGGCAGAATTTTGTGGGTCTGTCAGCTGCCATCTCTCCACTGAAGTCATTCACCAAATCATATTCTTTTGAGTATCCTCAGGCCACATGCGTGACGGATTGTCCTCGGGTTTTTGTAATATGCACAGTTCAATATAAACTGCATCTCAGACGAAAACTCACCTTGAAGTTGTGTGCACACTGTTAGGTCAAATACGTGCAATTAAACTTAAAAACAGAAGCTAGTCTCACTTTAAAAGGAACTTTCTTAAGGGCACCTGGGTGGCTCAGTTGGTTAAACACCCCACTTCAGCTCACGTCATGATCTCACGGTTCATGAGTTTGAGCCCTGTGTCAGGCTCTGTGCTCTCGGTGCAGAGCCCGCTTCAGATGGTCTGTCTCCCTCTGTTTCTTGCCCCTTCCCAACTCATGCTCACCGTCTCTCTCAAAAATTAAATAAGCATTAAAAATAAATAAATGAATAAAAGGAATTTTCTTAAAACAATATACTGAATAACGTAACCCAGCACTTGTGGCTAATATTGACAGTATCCTACAGTTGAATTTAGGTTATTAGATGTGGTTTTGTTGTGTTATTTTTAAGTTGGAAAAAGCAAACAATTGTTCAAAGCTTATTATATATATTATTTTGTAGTGGTCAAATTTGGATATTTATGATTTCTTTCACTTATAAATTTCACTCATCCTCACAGTCACAGAGATGGATATTTTGGAATAAAACAAAATAATTATTTTTGGCCAGGAATGTTTTATCAAAAACTATCTTGATGAGACTTGTGATTTATGGAAAAGAAATGTGAACATATCCAGGGATTCCAAGATACAATGTAAAGCTTCCAGACATTGGAGATCCACATTGCATCTTTTTAAAAAAATTTTTTAATGTTTTTATTTTTAAGAGTGCATGTGCACACGAGGGGGGGGGGCAGAGAGAGAGAGAGAGAGAGAGAGAGACAGAATCCGAAGCAGGCTTCAGTCTATGAGCTATCAGCAAAGAGCCTGACTCGAGGCTCGAACTCACGGACCATGAGCTCATGACCTGAGCCAAAGTTGGATTCTCAACTGACTGAGCCACCCAGGTGCCCCTCCATGTTGCATCTTTAAAATACATGCAGAATTGCTCCAAACTGCTCAAAGGCTGTCTACAGCAGCCAAGAGGATGCAGCTGATTTTTGTATCCTAAAACAGGATAGAGACCATTCCAAACCTGTATCACACAGATATGTGTATAGCAGAGAGGTTGGGGAGGACTCAGATTCTCATTGTATCTCCTATCACGGAAGTCTGAGCCTCAGGACACCATTATTGTGGCTTCAAGTTGACTCTGTGCCCTGAGCTGTGTCTCAGCACACCCTGCAGTTTGCTGGGTTGGTTACAAGTTGTCTTGTTGAGGTACAGCTCCTGTCACATAGGCCTCCCATCACTTCCTTCTCAAATTTTCCTTGTCACCTCCTGATTCCATCCATATGCTTTTTCCTCTGCAGGAGACATTGCTTCTGCCACTGCTCACCCCAGCCATGACCCACACTGCACCCCAGTTACCCTGAATGCATTCCTCAGCTGGGGGCGCAGTCAACCCCTCCAAGAGAGCCACCCAGGGGCTCCCTGACTAGAGCTGTGCTCACGTGATCTGTTTCAGGGATCTCCTCCTAGGTGACTTTTTATTACGTGGTTATTTCATATGTATCTTCCAGAGAATAATTAGGATCGATGGAGGCAGAGGCTGCAAAGTTCTTACACAGGCATGCTGCACACACCCACTTGCACCTGGTGAACAGGACAGAGATTCTCCAGAGACAGGACAACGGGTGTACATGGGGGAGGGTGCAGGATCTGTATCCGCGCAGTCTGCTCCATGCCCAGCTCTGCCCTTCACACCGCATGACCCAGGGCAGGCTCAACAAACCTCTCTAGGAGTCCCTTTCCTCATGTCTAAAATAAGAGTGACAGTCATTCCAGTACCATCCTCAAGGGGTGCTTGTGAAGACAGAGAGAAGTATTATTCGCCTAAGGTCCTCGCAAGGTGCTTGTCCTGTTATCACTAAATGTGTGGAGGCCTGGCCCCGCATTACTGGGTCACGACCTCACTCAGCAGGCCTGAGCCTCCATGCAGCTCTGAGGTCCATGCTAGGACCACTGTCACCACAGCTGTCACCCCCCCCCCCCCCATTGCCACAGCCAACCCCAAACTCTGTCTTTTGTGTATGGTGTAAGAAAGTGGTCCAGGTTCATTCTTCTGCATGTCACTGTCCAGTTTTCCCAGCACTGCTTGCTCAAGAGACTGTCTTTATTCCGTTGGGTGTTCTTTCCTGCTTTGTCACAGATCAGTTGGCCATACATTTGTGGGTCCATTTCTGGGTTCTCTATTCTGTTCCATTGATCTGTTTTTGTGCCAGTACCAGTCAGCCTCTACCATGGGCATTCTTTTCTCAGTTCTGTGTTGTGTGCCTGCCTTTTGTTTTCCTTAAAGCACAGATGTCTAGGGGCTGAATGTCTCTACTGGGGACATGGGATACACAGTAGTGCTGTGGTGTCCCTGCCCTCCTGGCACGTCCATTGTACAGTCTCTCAGGTTCTTCCAAAGAACACAAACCCCCCCCCCCACTCCATGTTCCCCCACATGTCCCAAGCACTTAACTGGCAATTGTCCATTTAATCCAAACTTGTAAAGTGAGTTTAGTCACCTCTGCACGCAGCCTGCCTGAAGAGAGGTTAGTAAATTCCTTGTCCAAAGCCAGGCAGAAAAGCCTGTTTAGCCCCATAGTCACTGAAGACGTGGGATAAGTCATCAAGACAACTTCCTAAGGAACAGAACTCACACTTGAATCCTTAGTGGTCACTTCCTACGTCATTCCTTCAATGAACATATATCATTCTAAACAGACTCAAAGTTTTCCATCGAATGCACGATGGTTCACTCCACAACTAACCGAAGTGGGCAAGCCAAACCATAATCCCAGAATGAGGTGAGCACCAAGAACTTCTGGGCATCACAGCTTCGGGGGCAGCACCAGGGAGCGGCTGATACCAGCCTGCACGGCACAGTCTAAAGACGCTGCCCTGCCCAGTGCAAGATAGGGACCTCTCTGGCCAGGATGCCCCACCACTGAGATTCCTGGGACAGTGCAGACTGTGCCCAGGGCCCTGCAAGAAAGGCAGAGAGACATGGGGATGGTGAGGCTGTTGTGCCCTCAGATAAGAAGGAAATGGCCGGGCCTCCCCTGACTCATGGACAGCAGATCACCTGGACAGAGAGGGAGGAGGAGGGGAGATGGGTTCGTAGGCTGTGATGGACATGCCCCTGGGGCTCTGCTTCCTGAGGAACCCACTTGCCCTATTCAATGGGACATGCAGATCCTTCTCCTACCCTCGGAGGGAGCCCCATCTGGGCTCTGAGCCAGGACTGTGCCCCAGCGGCTCTACAGGGCAGGCCCACTGCACCCCCTGCTGCCTGAGGGCCAGAGGCACCTACACAAAGGGGACCCTGGAGAGACAGAACTGCACCCCATGCTCCGTCCGCTGCCCCCTCTCCACAGTCAGGGGTCCCCTTACTGCCCATGAGCTTCCTCTTCAGGCTGCAGCCTCTTTTCCATGGTGAAGGCCTGACCTCAGTGAAATGGCCTCCATGGTGCAGATCCCTGTAGAGGGGGGCCAGAGGGAAGCCGCGCTCAGACAGCACTTGTTCCAGGTTGAGGACATCAGAAGGACAAAGGACAGTGATGGACTGGCCGAGACCAACCAGCTTCCCACTATGGCAGTCATGAGGGGTGGACGATCTTCACCTCACCCTGCGGTTCCTCCCACGCTGTCATCCCTGATTGGGGGGAGGGGACAATGCAGGGATGTGTCCTCAGGGACAGAGAGACAGCTCTCAGCATATTTCATGGGTGTTCCACTCTGGCAGACGTGAGCCCTCCTTGTAACAAGCCGGTTACCCTCAGCCTAAGATCGGACCCAGGGATCAACTGGGGCTACTGTCTGGGGGTGTACATATAGAACCCGGATACTGGGAGTGAGCAAGAGTTTCGAGGGGAGAACTTTTTCCCTAGGCAAGCTGGTCCTAGGAACTAACATGCTTCCAGTGCAGGACAGAGTGATCTTCTGACCAAGAGCCCCAGACGGTGAGGACGGCTGAGTCAGCAGACTTTAGAAATGGAGGTGCAGCGACACACCCAGTTCCGGGGGACCAGAAGAGAAAGGATGGCCATGCGTGACCACCCCCCACCCCACGGACACATCCCTGGAACTCGGCAGGCACTTACCCACTAAGCAACAGTGTCAAGGAAGGCTCTGGGCAGTGAATAGGTGCAGGCAGCCCATGGGTTTTAATCTCACTTCCTTGTGAGCCCCGAGCACAATGCAGGCCCCAAGCCACTGCCTCGTGCTGGGCAGGAATACTCAACCTCATCTCCAGGCTCAAGCCGCAGAGAGAGAGAGGCTGGGCAGCCTAACCTGGAGCCTAAGAATCTCTCTGAGAGCCCTTAAAATCTAATTCTGTGGGTCAGGAGTTTGGGAACATGGCCCAGGTGTTTCTACAACCAAGCTGCTCCCCGGTTGCCAACACTGTTGCTGTTTCCAGTGCAGGTGGTGGTGGCCATCTGTCCTGGGCTCTTGGATGCAGAGGGTGGCTGAGTCAGCCCTGCCTGGGCCACACACCCTGGCAGGGGGAGGCACAGGTAGAACAGAAAGCCAGGGGAGTGATGGGGTGGAACACAGCTGAGAGGTCCCCCACAAATCTTCCACCCAGGGCAGGTCGGCTGTCACCTGTGCAGACTGAGGAGGACAAGGGCGAAAGGAACACAGGACACGGTGCAGATACTCAAGAGTTCTGCCCCCGCTGAGACTCCAGCGGGCCCCCCCTCCGCCCCCCGCCCCCCGCCGAGTGTCTCTTATTCTCTCCCTGGGTACCTATGGAGGGAGGGGTTTCTACATTCAAATAGTACTTGCTCCCAGACACTCCTGGGCAATATCATGTCAGAATAATGCCCACCCCCCAAGATACTCATGTTCTAATCCTTGGAACTGCCCAGATGTTGCCTTGTATGGGGCAAGGTAATTAAAGGTGTAAACTGGGGTGTGAGAGCAACCTGGCTGCGATATCTGCCACCCCAATGATCACCAGGGTCGACTCAGCTGGTCTGGCTGGCTAGACAGATGTCCCCTTCCTCCCTCACAACTCCATATACATTCCTCCTCAAGCTGCACGCCCGGTCCAAGAGGACGACCTTCCCTAATAGAGGAGAACCGTTCTTTGGTCAAGGCCTTACAAGTAGCTGTAATTTTCCTGTTAGAACCTCTCAATAAGCTCTCCAGGTCCCTCCGTAGGAGAACTTGGGTGGTCAAGCTTCCAAGACTCCAGACATATCCAAATGAGGCACTGCATGTGGCAATCTGCCTTTCTTAAAAAAGAGGGGCGCCTGGGTGGCGCAGTCGGTTAAGCGTCCGACTTCAGCCAGGTCACAATCTCGCGGTCCGTGAGTTCGAGCCCCGCGTCGGGCTCTGGGCTGATGGCTCAGAGCCTGGAGCCTGTTTCCGATTCTGTGTCTCCCTCTCTCTCTGCCCCTCCCCCGTTCATGCTCTGTCTCTCTCCCAAAAATAAACGTTGAAAAAAAAAATTAAAAAAAAAAAAAAAAAGAAATGAAAAAAGCTGCAGATGGAACTAAGGCTGCTAATCAGCTAACAAAATAGGGGGGAGGATCCTGGATTAGCTAAGTCATCCCAATGTCATCACAAGAGTCGTTAAAAGTAGAAGTGGGAGGGGCACCTGGGTGGCTCAGTCAGTTAAGTGTCCTACTTCGGCTCGGGTCATGATCTCGCAGTTTGTGGGTTCAAGCCCCACATTGGGCCCTGTGCTCACAGCTCAGAGCCTGGAGGCTGCCTTTGGATTCTGTGTCTCCCTCACTCTCTGCCCCTCCCCCACTTGCATTCACTCTCTCTCTCTCTCTCTCAAAAATAAATGAACATTAAAAAAATTTTTTTAAGAAGTAGAAGTGGGGAAGAGGAGTCAGCATTAGACAGGATGGGGGAATGAGCTAATCAGCCATTGCCAGCTTTGAAGTTGGTAGGAGCCATGGGGTAAGGAACAGCCTGTGGAAGCCAGAAAACACAAGAGACGCGTTCTCTGCCAGCACTTCCAGAAAGGAATACACTGCTGACATGCTTCATTTAGCCCAGTGTGAGGCCCAGGCCAGCCCTATAACCCACAAAATGAAGATACCACATTTATGAGGTCTGAAGGCTCTAACTTTGTGGTAATTGGTTACAGTAATAGAAAGCTGACACAGCGATTCCCACATCAACAGGCTGAAAATCATGAACATTTCAATAGATACGGGATAAGCATTTGGCAAAATTCAACATCCATTCATGCTAAAGACTCGATAAATAAGAATTAATACTGTCAACTTGATGAAGGACACTTAAAGAGTCTATAGTTTATGAAATAAATATCATAACAAATACCAGGGTCATCCCTCTAGATTTCCTTATGCTAGATATTGGTGCTACTTTCTTCTGTGTCTCACCAGCTCCTCAATGCTGTTTAACATTCTGATATTTTGTCCAGCTCTTTGAGTTGTGCTCAGCGGGAGGTTTGATATATATATATTTATTAACTTTTGCCAGAGGAAGTTCATTTTTCTTACATATTGCATTGCTACTTGGGCCAAACCCATTCCCAAAAGACCTTTAATTAGTTCAACACCTACTCCGTAATAGGGAGCTCAGGCACAGTGATATAGAAGTGGGATTTATAAGCTCTTGGAACAGTGAGGCTTTCTCCTAGAAATATTGACTACCAGCCTCCTTCACCTAATTTATAAAGCGCTAGTAAGCTAATAAAGTCAGATAGCACCTTAATCACAAAACTATTTCCATGCATCTTAGAAAACCAACAACTTCTTTTAGTCAGTAGATGAAGACATTTAAGACCAGACTATATTTTTAAAGTAACAAGACCCAAGGGGCGCCTGGGTGGCGCAGTCGGTTAAGCGTCCGACTTCAACCAGGTCACGATCTCACAGTCCGTGAGTTCGAGCCCCACGTCGGGCTCTGGGCTGATGGCTCAGAGCCTGGAGCCTGTTTCCGATTCTGTGTCTCCCTCTCTCTCTGCCCCTCGCCCGTTCATGCTCTCTCTCTGTCCCAAAAATAAATAAACATTGAAAAAAAAATAAATAAATAAATAAAAAATAAAGTAACAAGACCCTCTGTTAAGTTTCTCTAGATCCACATGTGAGTGAAAACATTTGGTATCTATCTTCCTCTGACTGACTTATTTCACTTAACATTAATACCCTCCAGTTCCATCCACATTGCTGCAAATGGCAAGATTTCATTCTTTCCCATTGCCAAGTAGTATTCCATTGGAACAGAAGACCATGGGGGAGGGGAAGGGGAAAAAAATGTTACAAAGAGTGAGAGGCAAACCATAAAAGAGACTCTTAAATACTGAGAACTGAGGGTTGGTGGGGGAGAGGGGAAAGTGGGTGATGGGCATTGAGGAGGGCACTTGTTGGGATGAGCACTGGGTGTTGTATGGAAACCAACTTGACAATAAGTTACATTAAAAACATAATAAAATAACAAAACCCAATTTCAATGATTGTAACATGAATACCTTTATTACATCATTTTAAATTTATAAATCTTGAAATTTGTATATACTGTTATAAATAAATGATTTGTCTTGTACTTATGGGAAATGTTCAGAAAGTTTTAATAACTACTTTGAATTTGTTCCTTCCATTTTATATAGATCTCTGGAAATGTGTTATCTTAAGTCAAAATCTAGCATCAGAAAAAAACATGTTACCTTAATTTATCTTTAATTATAGACCCATCCTCTATATTCTATTTATCATTATTGCCAATCCTGCTAGGTAAGCTATTACTTGGATTACAATATATTTTAAAATGACTTTTGTTTTAATTTTATTTCTTAGAAAACTGGTTCAAATTGCAAACCTAAACTGATTAACTTATGATCAAAGAAATTCTATTGTTTTTAAACATATCCTTTTTTGTTATGTCTGAAACAAATCAACTCCTTACTGCTCCCCAAAATATGATTCTATGTAGGAATATTAAAAAAAAAACAACAAAGTTTCACATATTTCCTGAATCTATTTAAAGATAGTTTTAAGGGAAGAGAGAGAAAAAAAGTTATCTGTTTTCAAGAAAGACACAATAGCTTCATTTTAACAAATTACCCAGGACCCTTTTGATTACAGTCCAGTTAACAATAACGTCCCACTTGGAACATACACAAGAGAATGAATTAGTCAGAAGTGCTAATAGAGCTCTTCATTTTGCTTCCTTGTGGAAAAAGTGACAAAACATTTTGATGTTCCTAAGCTGTCAACTCTTAAAGCAAAAGGCTCTCCTCATTACATCTCTACCAGAGATACATTTCAAATTTCCACCCCAGTCCAAAGAGTAATCGATACTACATACATGTTATTTCTTTCATACAAAATTTTAATTAACACAAATAAATCCCCATTTAATTTTGCCTCTTTTTTTTTTAGAGCTTTGCTGTTCTTTAAGAACTAAGTGTTTCAAAAAGGTATTATTTTCCACGTATAATCTACCTGTGCATGTGACTAACGTCCAGCCACTACACTGAGTACAGTAACTTGCTCAGAACACCAAGTGTTCAGGCATGGTCAATCATAAAGTCACTGTAACACATTTCAAAGGTGGATTGCAAGACAAAACCCTCACAGCCCATTTTCCTGCCTGGAAAATAGAAGGGTCATGTTCAGTCAGTGGTAGTATTGCCCAAAGCATGCGCCACTCTGAACCCTCATGTCTAACCAATAATGATTACAATTTAAAACTGCATCAAGGAAAGTATCTCAGAAGGACATCTTAAAAAGGAAAAATAAGTTCACAAATGGTGGCTTTCGACAAGTCGTCAGGCTCTCTTCTGTGGGTCACAGGTAAAAGAGACGGCTTGCCAGGGAATAGTGTGGTTCTTGGTGGATACTCTGGCCCACAAGGTAAGCCAGTTTATGGGCATAGTGACAAGGAGCAGGGACTCGAATGACACCCTTTAGTGGGAAGAAGAACAACAACAAAAAAAAATTAAGCTTCTCTCTACTTTCCCTAAATGTAACTTTTCAGAGATACCAATTCAAAGGTTCAGAAAGTATAGATTTAATTTCAAACAATTTTACAGATCTATAGGAAAATCCATATCAAAAAAAAGTACTTACTGACAAATTATAATACATGTGGCATAGTCTGTAAGTTAGACACTGTATTCCATCTGGGGTGAAGTGAACAGTGTCATGGATAACATTATAGTGAGTGGGAGTGACAGTACCATCTTTCACAGACTGGCTCACGATAAAAAAGTCATACCTGGAATCACACAACACAGGAATACAGCATGTCAGCTTATTTTCAGAAAGAAAAAACAACATAGCAAACCTAGTATCTGACGTGACATGAATGGACAGAAATCCATTCTGTGGACAAATTTCCTTTACATTTAGAAGCCTGCCTGACTGTTGAGCAATGATTGGGGAAAGCGAGTCTACAAAGGGCAGTGCAACCATCAATACAAGCAAACAAGTAATAATGCTCTCATGATTTCTACAAAAGCATCTGTGCTAATGCCTAGATGCAGAAACTTGAAGTTGGCATGTTGGATACGATCGTAGGGACACTGAGTTTAGAGTTCCAGGGATGAACACCTTCTCCTCTTCCCAGAAAGTCACCAGAATCCATTCAAAGTCCCCAATGATAGAAATGGCAAGGTTCATCAACTTCTTGTAGCTCACGGGTTTTTATGTGTACTATGTTCTGCTTGGTGTTGATCTTACTTTCTTTCCACTTGCTTTTCTCTTCATTCTTTTCCTGCCCTCTCCTAGATTGATCGATGTTTGTCCTTCCTTAATCTTACTATGTTTCTCCCTGTCTGATGCTATGAAGGTCCTGTTTGTTTCCCATTCAGGGTTCTGCATAGTTCTTTCATTTGGCAGAATGGACGAGTCTCCATTTGACCAGGAGTCCTGCCATCCTTCCTAACAACCGAAGAATCTCAGAATGGTAAGCATATTTAAATTCTAGGAGAAGACAACTGAAGACAGAAACCTCTATAATTCCATGTGTATCTGTTTATATAAGTTTTTCACCATCTTTAGGTCAATTCTTTCTCCTCCAAACCATGCAAACCTTTTTTTAGAAGAAAAAAAATAACATTTCTGTTTGAATAAAAGGGAACCTTTATTTAAATAAATAAAAGAATGGCTTACCATTGCCTCTTGGTCACCTCCACATCAATAACCGTTCCTGGAAGTGGATTTTGAAGTCTTCCTTGATACTCAGCAAAAAATCTGGTATTTATTCGTTTCTTCACCACAACGACAGTTAGTCGGACCCTTAAGAGTTACGATTGGTGTCACTAGGTGTGCCCCGTAATCTCAGAAGCATTCAGAGGTTGAAACACCACACAGACAGGATTAAGAAGAATCTGCAAAAGACTGCTCCCCACACACCCCAGTTTTACGGTCCTAGTTCTGTGTGCCCGACTCAAGCAGTCAAAGAGGTTCCTATTCACAGCCACCCACATCCTAGGGGGAGGAACTTCTTCACAAGGTCAGGACCCCTCATACCTATGCTGGACACCAGGGTTCACCCACAAACAGATGAGGCCAGAGGAGGCAGTTGAGAGGAATTCTCCAGCCCTCGACTGACACAACTCCAGAAGAAAGGAGTTCCATAAACACGAACCATCGACCAGCTCTGATCATGGGTTTTAATGAATATCTGAGGTTAAGAAGCCCCCGCTACATGAAGGGTGGCAGGGAGGTTAGGAAAAAGGAAAGTTCATGGGGGCTCCAAAGGAAGAACATCTGGAATGTTTCAGTTCTGCTCTGCACTCTTGACTTGGGTGTGGAGCAGAATGTCAAAGAATCTGCATTTTACAACTTATATACTTAGACTCGTCGCCGTAAACAGATTTTAAGGAGGACCGAATCTGTGGTACTTCGTGTTCAATCAGTGCTTGAAGCTGACCGTCCCCCACTCCATCCCGATACACAATGATGGATTGTGGCAGAAATAGATTATGTTTATACCAGAGCTTCAGGGCAGCTGAAAGGAAACGAGAAACATGGATAAATAGACAGTAACTGGGCAAACTGGCCACTGCTATTTGTAACAGCTCCTAGGTTCAGTTTTTCAACACTGTAGCCTCCAGGACACTTTCGCAGCTTTTAGGCCTTCAGGCTAGCTCAGGGTTTCTCAACAGCACCACTACTGAAATACTGAGCCAGGTAATTCTTTGTGGTGGTGACGGTAGGCGTGTTGTTGTCTTCTGCATCATTCCTGGTCTCTACCCACGAACTAGATGCCAGTAGCACTTCATCCCAGTTGTGACAACCAAGAGTGTCTTTAGGCATTGCCAAAAATCTCCTGGGGGATAATCTCTCCACTAATGGCCAACTAGTATATACAACTATAAAGTCAGGCACTCCAACCTCCAGGGGACACTGACCTTCCAAGCAGGCTTTCAGCCCACTCACAAGCTCCTGCCCCGCTTCTTGGAAGACACACTGAGAGAACCACCTGTTTGGAGAAACATAAGCCATTAGTTTGGCAAACAGGATTCTTAAAATTTCATCATTTTGATGCGGAGTTAATCTAGGACTTCCAAAAAAAAAAAAAAGTCACTATCAGTAGCTGAGGATCCATTTGAGGATCCATTCTTTCATTTCCCTGCAGAGATCAAAGCATTAGTCTCTTCTGGTATCTTAGGCATTTAATAAGATTCTGAATGTACACAAATAGTGATATAGAATGGAAGCATTGATTAACATTGCTACAAATTATTCATACTTTCAAAGTGCTGACTACTGCTATCTCACCCACTGGTGGACACCACAAAATAAACAGACTGTTTTCCTGGAGATTCCTGCTTCCAGGCTGATGCCTTAAACAATGGTTCATCCATAATAATCTGCTTTGAAGGAGCAATCTGTTTTGGAATGGTAATAGCTACTTGACCGTGTCCCAATAGATCAATAGTTGTCTCAACGTTATTGTTTTTTCTTTTGTAAATATTTTGAGAGAGGCAGAGAGAGGCAGAGAGATAATCCTAATCAAGCTCCCCATTCACGACCCATGAGATAATGACCTGAGCTAAAATCAAGAGTCAGATAATTAACCAACTGAGCCACCCAGGCACCTCTGGTCTCAGTATTCTATCCCCTGTGATTTAATTAGTTCAAAGTATTACAATGACTTGACATGATACAACGTGTTTGTTTGTCTGCCTCTTTTTTGGTATTTACATTCTATGAGAAGAGATGATGCTTTTGGGCACTACATTTTCACTGCTCTTTTCGCAGCGTTTGAACATAGCAAGTGCTCAAAAAGCTCTCTGAACCAGGGACACTGGGTGGCTCTGTCAGTTGAGCATCTGACTCCTGGTTTTGGTTCAGATCATGATCTCACAGTTCATGGTTTCAAGCCCCGTGTCAGGCTCTGCACTGACAGCATGGAGCCTGCCTGGGATTCTCTCTCCCTCTCTCTCTGCCTTCTTCTGCTCACTCTCTCTCTGTCTCTCTCAAAATAAAATTTTAAAAATTATCTGTGAACTGAATGAAAGCTTAATTTCCTCCCCATTATTTTTAAATTCCCTTCCCCCCACACACACAAAAAAACAATGTTACTGTATGGAAATAGAGTATGACTGGGAAAAAAAATGGTCATTTATGAAAATAAAGATGAATCCTCAAAAGAAAACTCTCGAATTATACCTAGTGGGTCACATTCATCATTAAACATAGCAGTGATTTGTGACGGTCATACATGTCCTAATGCTCAGGAAACTATAAAGTGTGTGCAAACTCATCTAAAGGTGGATTCTATTCTAAGCCCAGAAAACAGAAGTGTTCCTGGAGCAAAGGAGAAGCACAGGGTATGGAAGCAGGTCTTCTTTGGCAGGTGCATTACATATGAACGTATGAAGACAACATCCCATATCTATGTGCTACTGGTTGCATTCCTAGTTGGTCTTCCCCATGTACACACTCAGTTCTTTCCTGTGGCTGATGGTCCCATGCAGAGACCCACTGATAAGAGCCTGTGGTAGGCAGAATCCTACCTGTCCTAATCCCCAGGACTGTGACTATCAGGAGATATTGCCCCGTGATTATGTCCTGTGAAACAGTTGACTTTATGATAAGGAGATTTTCCAAATGGACTGTATCTAATCTCATGAGCCCCTTTAAAAGCAGAGAGTTTTCTCTGGCTGATGGCAGAGGAGAAGGAGAGGTTTGAAGCAGAACAAGGACTCACGGTGCCCTGGGGGATCAGGGCGTGTAAGAAGGAATGTGGATGAAATGCTAGGAATGGAGACTGGCCGGCAGGTGGCAGCCAGCAAGAAAATGAGGACCTCTGTCCTTGGTCTACAAAAAAAATGAATTCTGCCAAAAGGACATGCCCTTGGATTCTCCAGACCAGAATGTGGCTTGGCTGACACTTTAACCTCTGCCGTATAAGGACCTGAGAGCCATGTGGTGCCAGATGGATGACCCACAGACCTGTGTGCAGACACGTGAGTGTCACCTTAAACTGCCATATTTGTCATCATTTGTTATGCAGCTATAGAAAAATCATACAGAGGCTTCCACACAAAATGTTTTTGGAGCATAACCTTGCCAGAAGAGGAGCAGTACAAGGTGGCTAAGAACACATTGTCTGTGGACCTTGCTAAGGAGCATTAGTTACGCCCACTCTCCTGCTTGTCCAGTCAGCTGCCAACTGAACCATGTCTGTCAGAGCCCACTCACTGTGTTAATTCCTGATTGACGCTGGACACGAAGCCTGCAATGGACTTCCGTCGATTTACAATATCGTGGAAACAGTCAATACCGACGAACATTGCATTCCGTAACTGAAAGGTTTAAGAAGGGAGTCCATTGAGTTAGGACAAAACGTGAGCAAAATTAAGCAATTACATGTTAAAGAGAGTCAAATACAGTCTTAGCAAATTCAATGAAACAACTGAAATAAAGAGAAGGCAAAGGAATCCAACATACTCCTGTTTCCACCTTCCAGAGGGCTCCTCCCATCTTGCAGTTCATCTGCTGGGCAATCTTTGTAGCAATGGTCATCAGTGTCTGGGGTTTGTCTAAGGTCCGTGCCACCACACACTGGCTTGGGATGGGGCAATTGACGCACAGGTATTTTTTAATGCCATCATACAGGTCTTTCCTGTCACTGGACAGCACACAAAGGACCTTGAAAGAAAGCAAAGATGAAACTGTCCAAGATGCAACCACAGTGACAGGAGAAATGGACAGGAGAAATATCAAGGAAGATATTTAGGTGGAACACTGATAAAGCAGAGTCCATTTATTCAATAGCTGATCTGTGAAAGGTCTGGAATCCTGTTACATTAAATAATTGTAAAGTGTGTAGAAGAGAGTCTGGGAGCCAGGCACAGGCGATACGCATCGATTGTTTGAACTTGCAAAGTCTGTACATCCTGGTTATTCTGTTTTTAGGAGTTTATCATGAAGTTATCAAGAAAGGGTTAAAACACAGATTGAAGCATACCATTCTCAGGACAGTCACCACTTCCAGTTGCAGACTATGTGAGAAGCACTTGCCAAGCATTGTACTCAACTCAATTAATTCCTCAACAACCTACTGAGATGAATACTAGTATTCCCATCTTATCTCCAAGCAAACATGCTCAGGAATTATGGGAACCACCAGATTCGCAGGCAGCAGAGCAAGGTTTCCTACATGTGTTCAAGCCTCTAGCAGGACACAGAGCCATGAGGAAGAGCCATTACTGCTTGCTGGTTTCTGACTATAATGGGAAAATCCTCAATAGATTATTTTTACCATGATGATGCCTTCAGCAAGATTTTTTTGGCAAATATCCTTGATCAGATTAGGGAAATTGTTTAATGTTTATTTTGACAGAGACAGAGAACAGGGGAGGGGCAGAGAGAGGGAGACCCAGAATCCAAAGCTGTCTCCATGCTCTGAGCTGTCAGCACAGAACCCGACATGGGGCTCGAACTCCTGAACCGTGAGATCATGACCTGAGCCAAAGTTGGATGCTCAACTGACTGAGCCACCCAGGCACCCCAGGAAATTCTTATTCTAGATTAAATGAGTTTTTTCTTTTCACATAAGAAATGTGGAATTCTATCAAATGCATTATCTGCATTTTTTTCAGTTGCAATCATTTTTCCTATAATTCACAATACTAACCAGCTAATTACTTCTCTTTTTCTAAAAACTGAATTTCAAGTTTTCAGATCTACTAGCACCCCCCTGAACCATGGTGTTCTCCTAATATTTTTTTTAGCCTCCAAGGAATCTTAATCATGAACTCTCCTTGTTCTTAATGTTGTCAAGTCTCTTTTGGCCTCTTTTCTTCACACTTGACAACCTCAAGTTTTAATATTCTTGGCTTCAGATTTGTTGTTTAGTTTCTGCTTTTTGTTATTTCCTCCTACTTTATTTTGGTTCATTCTGTTCTTAGTGCATTAAAACTTAGACTTCATTCCCAATGCATTCACCGAGGGCCAGGAGTCCCCCATTGTTATTAGTTTGCTGTTTTATACAGGTCTTGATACATACTATTTATATCATCTAAGCTTTTTTTTTTTTTAACTTCCATTAATATTCTTCTTTTTTTAAGAAAAAAAAAAGTTTATTTTGAGAAGAGTGTGTGGGAGGGGCAGAGAGAGAAAGAATCCAAGCAGGCTCTGTCTGCACTGTCAGCATGGAGCCTGATGCAGAGCTCAGACTCACAAACCTTGAGATCATGACCTGAGCCAAAATCAATTGGATGTTTAACCAACTGAGCCACCCAGGTGCCCTTCCATTGATATTATTCTAATATAATTGCTACTTACAAGTAATTCTTCGGTTTTTAAATGTATGTGGACTAATGATTTCTACTTGCAGTGGACTGTAGTCACTGTGTGTTTTTGATAGTAATGTCAGTCCTTCATTATTGGTTTAGGATTTCTCCATGTCCATTGGGATCACTTAAGTATAAAGCTGAACTAACTTACAGATACGTTTTGAAAAGCACCTAATCTTTTGGGTACAGATTACACACACACACACACACACACACACACACACACCTTTCCCTCTTTATATGTATATATTTATATATTATCTGGTAAGTCAGGCTTTTAAATATGAGTTTAAAATCTTCTAGATTCTAACTTTTATGTGATGATTTCTGAGTTTTCTGAGAGTGGTCAGCTAACATTGTCTCCTACAACCAGCTTCTGGAGTAGCATGGACCTGTCTCCTCCTGAGGAGAACTTGTTCAAGCTTATGAAAATACAGGGGCATGCCTGTTTATGGCCTTGTTAAACTGGCTGAGCTCTAAAGTTAACAGCAATAAAAAAGGAATGAAATCTTGCCATTCTCAACTATGTGGATGGAACTAGAGGGTATTATGCTAAGTGAAGTCAGAGAAAGACAAACATCATATGACTTCACTCGTATGAGAACATTAAGATACAAAACAGATGAACATAAGGGAAGGGAAACAAAAATATAAAAACAGGGAGGGGGACAAAAACATAAGAGACTCTTAAATATGGAGAACAAACAGGGTTGCTGGAGGGGTTGGGGGGGGGGATGGGCTAAACGGGTAAGGGGCATTAAGGAATCTACTCCTGAAATCATTGTGGCACTAACTTGGATGCAAATTTAAAAAAATAAATAAAAATTTTAAAAAAAGATTTACGGAGTTAAGATAGGAGAGAAGTAGAGAGATGATCCCAGCAAGTGGGGATGCTTTCTCCCAAAGTGTCTGCCCACCCTCTGAAAGGTTGGAGACTATGAACAGACAGCCTGAGAGAGAGAGGAAGACAGAAATTGAAGGCAATGCCCTGTCGAGGAAAGAGTACTAGAGATAGATTTTGAGTCTCTACCACTCAAAACTAAACAGATGAGCTTTAGAACACTACATATTAAGGCATGAAGCCACGGGAATGTTCAAGCTGATAGTTGTACCAATGTACACACCCACCATTTTGGAAAAGTGATAAGTAGCATCTAATGACAAGGGACCTTTCTACTCCAAGGTAGAAATGCGTGTGCACAAAAGACATGTACTAAAGTATGCAAAACAGTACTCTAGATCATAGCAAAACTAGAGACATTCCACATGTCCATCAAGAATAGAATGGGTTAAGTGGAAAAAAAATGGGATACTACTAGAGCAAGAGAGCAAATAAACCACAGCTATATCCCACTAAAGGCGAAGCTCAAGGTTGAACAAAAAGAAAAACAGACCAAAAAGACTATGTAGGGACAATTGGGTGGCTCAGTCGGCTAAGCGTCTGACCTCAACTCAGATCATGGTCTCGTGGTTCATGAGTTCAAGCCCTGCTTCGGGCTCTATGCTGTCAGTTCAGAGGCTGGAGCCTGCTTCGGATTCTGTGTCTCCCTCTCACTCTGCCCCTCCCCCCTCTCTCTCCCAAAAATAAACATTAAAAAAAGGACTATATGGTGGACTCTTAAGGGGCAAAATTCAAACAAACACAGCACGAAGCTCTGGTGACAGCAGTCCGGGGTGGGTAGTAGATGCATTAGGAGAACAGTAAGCATAAAGGAAACAGTCTACTTCACCGGAGGGTAAAAGATCATAATCCATTAAATGAGAATCCATGAGTCCATGTTTACATAAGTAAATAAATACATACTGGCACGAGTCAAGAAGAATGGAAAGGTCTTCCTAATAGAAAAACAACTAACAAACACAGAAGAGATGCCAAAAGCATAAAAAGCACTGACTGGGGAGCACCATAATAAGCACTATTTCAGGCACAAATCATCAATGGATGCTAAAACTGGGGAGTGAAACCACCGAGAAACAGGAAATGTGCATGGTCTCAAAATGTCTCCCCCCAATTAACTGATTAATTATAAGGGGAGGGGGGAAATTGTCACTTTAAAAATGGGGAAAACTACCAGACCTCATCTTGAATCAGATGATCCAAATTAAAATTACAAGTCAACACCACATGCTCCCAAACATGATGAGTTGAAAACAAGACGGTGTCGCTTCTGTGGTAATCCTGCAAGAGCACGTGACCTGACTCCAGCTGCAAAGAAACGGGCAAAGTCATACTGAGGACTGTTCTACAAAATAACTGACCAGCATACTTTCAGAATGTCAAGGCCATAGATCTCAAAGGCAGACAGACCAGGGGCGCCTGGGTGGCGCAGTCGGTTGAGCGTCCGACTTCAGCCAGGTCACGATCTCACGGTCCGTGAGTTCCAGCCCCGCGTCGGGCTCTGGGCTGATGGCTCAGAGCCTGGAGCCTGTTTCCGATTCTGTGTCTCCCTCTCTCTCTGCCCCTCGCCCGTTCATGCTCTGTCTCTCTCTGTCCCAAAAATAAATAAACGTTGAAAAAAAAAATTAAAAAAAAAAAAAAGGCAGACCAAAAAAATTTTCCAGATTAAAAGTAGACTAAAAAGACACGGCCATCAGATGCCTCAGGTGATTCGGGGCACTTTGGGTGGCTCAGTTGGTTAAATGTCTGACTCTTGATTTGGGCTCAGGTCATGATCTCACAGTTCATGGGATCAAACCCCATGTCAGGCTCAGCACTAGCAGCAAGGAGCCTGCTTGAGATTCTCTCTCTTTCTCTCCGTCCCTCCCCCGGTTGTGTTCTTTCTGGAAAATAAATACATTAATTTAAAACAAAATAAATTCTTAAATGCCTCAGGTGATCCTAGAAGGACCCAATAATTTGGTTTCCTATAAAGGAGATGGTTGGTAGAATCGGAATTAGGCGGGTAGATGGATGAATGGCTCAGGAAAACACACATACTGTTAATAATGACACACATGCATAAATGGACATATGTGTGTATGTTCTGTACATAAGGAGAGGGAGAGAATGATTTGCAGAAAAGGGGGTAGGTAGATGGAAAGGAGAGGGAGAGAGAACAATTATATGGATGTGTTAGAATGTATTCTTTGTGGAATCCAGATGATGGCTGTAGAGAGCTTAGTACTGCCTTTGCAACTCTTCCTGTAAGTCTGAAATTGCATTAAAATATAAAGTTAAAAGAACTTAAGGTTCTAAATATTCATGAGAACAGAAACTGGAAGTTTCAGATTGATGTGTAATGGTTATTTGGAAAAGGAACACAGTAAGGTTCTCTGTTTAAAATAATGGGGACAATGTTTCCAGTTGGCACTTTTTACTGCAAATGTTTAATTTTCAGGAACCGGTTATTACAGGTTAGTGAATGTATTTTTATTCTTTTAGCCTTAAGTTTTTAACAAAATCCTAGATTTGTTTTTCACAGGAAGGAAATCAAACCAAAGAAATCCCCATAGCTTGAACACACTTTTATTTCCTGTTACTGCCTTACTCTTCCAACTCACACATTTATAGGAATTTAATTATTCAAACACTTGTGCTTCCTCACCATGCCTTGTTTAAACCAGTGAGCTATAGGGGGTTATCTGTATACACCATAAGGAGAATATATTCCCAAACTATCTGCGAATTGTTGGTAGTGTTACCACCAGTCCATATTGCATATCTGTGACGTTAAAATTTTATTTTAGATGTAATATAAATCTGTAGCTTGATGTCCTCTGGCCCCCCACCTTACTGCCACACCGCTTTGAGATTTGTTAGCCGCATGGCTTCACCCCTGTTCACATACATGAATTCCCTCTCTACGCGATCTATGGAGATTTCCATTTGCACTTAAAGACCATTTTACACATAATTGTCAATCCTTGTGTTATGTGGTCATCCCCAATTGTGTAGCGTGCATAAGAAGGATTGTAGACATGCTCCCCCCAACTCCATCTGACAGAATACCTGACAATATTGAAGGAGCTACCTTGAGTAGAAGATACTGTTCCAAAAAAGCAAAGTTAGGACAAATGACTCAAAGTGGGACAAGATCCCATTCAAGGGATAAAGACATCTTTTAAGACATTCCCACAATTAAAAAGGCAGTCTTGAGCTTTTCAGGCAGATGCTAAATGAGCAAAGAAATTCCTGTTTAGAGGATTTAAACAACTACCAAGGTTCTTCAACTCTGATTCTAACAAATGGAAACACTATGCTTTGCTGATTCCCAATGAAGGCTTCCAGCTGAGGATCTAAGGCTGCAACACTGAAGAACAGAACAAAACACAGCACTCAACAAGGAACAGGAGGCAATACACAAAATTTAAGTACAATAGGATTTCAA
The DNA here is from genome assembly GCF_014898765.1 of Herpailurus yagouaroundi. Lineage (NCBI taxonomy): Eukaryota > Metazoa > Chordata > Mammalia > Carnivora > Felidae > Herpailurus > Herpailurus yagouaroundi. The sequence goes on along the minus strand of NW_024412645.1, from coordinate 6,397,413 downwards.
AAATGAGACCTTTCATTTAAGAATGCGTATGGCTCATACAAGGTAGGCTTCAGAGTAGCCTAAAAGCCTCCATAGTAGAAACTAAAAAGAGAAAAGTCTACCCTTTCTGTAAAGGACAATAGGAGAAACATCCTGGTTTCATGATCAAGAAACAAAGATCCCTTTAAAGATCATCCTGGAGGAGGAAGAAGGAATGCAAGATGGATTAGGAGAAAGAACCCCAGGAACAAAGAAGAAAAAAGTTGCCTTAGTAATTCAGATACAACATAATGACAACTTAGTCTAAGACACTGGATGGAGAAAAGGTAAGGACAAGTCCTCAGAAAAATACCAAAGTAGAGAACACATGCTGGACTAGAATGAGATCATGGACTTCAAAGGATACAGCTGGGGGTGGAGACAGGATGAATGTGATTACCATAATCCACCTTACTTTACATTTATATGGTGGTTTTCAGTTTGTGAGATGTTTTTTCACTTTTTAAGGATTGAGACAGAGACAGAGAGAGAGAGAGACAGAGAGAGAGAGAGAGAGAGAGAGGGAGAGAGAGCACGTGCACACAAGTGGGGGAGGGGCAGAGAGAGAGAGGAAGAGAGAGAACGCCAAGCAGGCTCAGAGCTGTCAGTGTAGAGCCCAACATGGGGTTCAATCCCATGAACTGTGAGATCATAATCTAAGCCAAAACCAAGAGTCAGACACTTAACTGACTGAACCATCCAGGCGCCTCTGTGAGATTTTAAAAAATAATAATTCCAAGTTCTCAAGCCTGAAAGAATTAGCATAACATGGTAACATTACCTAGTGGCTAAAACCCAACATTACCTAGTGGCTAAAACCCAAAAGGCTGTATTCAGCTACATGAGAGGGGTAAATTTATATTTGTTTGCTAGTTTTGGAAACCACTGGCAACATTTCAAATTTAAAAATACATACAAATGCAGTTTTAGGATAGTCACTAAGTAGTATGCATATATACATATATAATAGACACTTACCATCTGTGTTTTGGATGACACATGGTTTTCTAAGATGGTTGTATAGGATTGGACTGTATCATTTACTTCAAGCCTAGAAAATAAGTATATATACTCTATATTCAACAGGTGACAAATAGTGAACATGTAACATTTTATGCAGCCAATGAAGCATGATATAAGATAAAACAAGATACTATGTTAAGTCAAGTACTTCAGTTGAAAGTTTGTTCTTAAAAATAAGGTCAATTTTTGGCTTCCTCAACATGTATCCCAATAGCCACAAACCATATATCACAAAAGCCTATTTTAATACCTGTTGACTAGAATAGACTTTTTTGTTTACAAACTTTCATTTTGATGAAGTGACTGATTCCTATAACTTAGTATCTTCTGATTCCAATTTTAGATTGATAACTGCTTTTAAATTTTTTTTAATGTTTATTTTTTGAGAGAGAGGTGGGGGGAGGGGCAGAGAGAGGGAGACACCGAATCCAAAGCAGGCTCCAGGCTCCAAGCTGTCAGCACAGAGCCTGATGTGGGGCTCAAACTCACAAGCTGTAAGATCATGACCTGAGCCGAAGTCAGGCACTTAACTGACTGAGCCACCCAGGCACCCCTTGCTGACAACTAATTTTTAAATCGGATATAATTTCTGCCGTACTTACATTTTTGCATCTCTCATAGCTATGCCCATGGTGGGTGTAACTTTCCGTAGGCTCTGTAGCAAGGACAAGGCTGCTCCATAATTTCTCCTAGGATATAGCACTAGCCAATGATCTAGTGACTTCACATTGAGTAAAGGTCCACTTCTAGTTTCTTTTGACCAATCTGCAAATTGTGGATGGGAGTTGAACTGGAAGAGAATTCCAAGACAGACAGACAGACAGACATATATACATATATATTTTTTAATGAAGTTTTATACATCATCGAAGAGCCTTTCCATCGTAAATCTGTGCTACTTCCTATTGAAACACTACAATTTTAAACTTCAGTCATAACTGAATGATATCTTTTTCCTTAAGATAGAGAGTAATACTGGAATTCCATCATGGGTCATTCTGGGCTGTTTTGGTTCTAGGTAGTTGACTCGTAAGGATGCATTTGGAAGATAATTTTGCCATGAGCAATGTCCACAGTACTAATAAAGATAAAACACAGTTTACTACATGCCAACCACGTTACATGCATTCTCATTGAACATCTGCTTACTGTCTCATAGAGAAAGGACAGGTAACCCAAGAAGAGAGAGTAGTCCCAGGTATTGACCTGAGTGAGTTCCACTGTGTGGAACCTGACCTCAAATAACTAAATGAGTAAATGAAACATGGCCACTTTGAAATGGTCTTACCGCTCTGCTTCCTTGAAGAATTCTTACTTCTTTCATAATTCTTCCTGAGAAGGACACGAAGTTGGGGTCAAATTTCAAATCCCAAAGTTGGAGTTCCCTTTGTGCACTCTTATTTCTGAAAGTTAAAATTTCTAAAAATCAATCCAAATGAAATAAGCAAAGGCAATGATCCACTTATAAAATTCTCCTCTAATCTAAAGATGTCTTCTATTGTCCTCTGTGCTGACATGGTACAAAGAAGGTCCCTGGTACCCTGAAATCATGATGTCTTCGCTCTCACATTTGCACAGGGTCTTAGGATCTTTCTATATCATTCTCCCCCTCCAGACTTCCCCTAACTTTGCATTGACAGAAAAAAATAGAGTTGTTTCCCCCAAGATATCATTTTCGTCCCAACTGTCACATTTTAGTTGGAGAATCTGAGATGCCAGGGGTTCTACGCAGTCTCCGCTTCAGGACACACACACACACACACACACACACACACACACACACAGAGAAAAATAACACTTACTTTTGTACAATATTCATGAATCTTCGTAATTCATGCTGCCTTTTTTCTGGATCCAACCTTGTATGCATAGCCAAGTCTCTCATCACTCTGTAGTCTTTACGCATCTCATCTGTTAGACCTTTACAAAAAAAAGTTTAGAAAAGATATAGCTAAAGAAGCAAGAATGGATTTACATGAGAGAAGCCTGGACCACTGTACCTGCAAGAGGAAGAACCAGCAGAGAGAATGCAGCTCTGGGCCATACGGAGTATTATGAAAAGCCGGTACTTCTACATCCTAACACCTGGGGCTTAAAAGGGGTGGACTTCTCTGAAGACTGCATAAATCTGTAGTACCTGTCAGGTAGCATAGCTCAGGAACCAGCATTATAGGCTCATGGGGTGTGTCCTGTTGGCTCTTTTTCCATTTGCCTTTGCTGACCAAAAGTGGCTGAGTTAGGTCAGTAACCACTAGACCATGTTGCTGCTCAACAGAAACAAGAAAGAACACTGGTGTAACTATCAGTGAAGCCTCAGCAAAGTCACATAAATATGTACAGAAGTGCATTTTGGGGTCACCAACAGAGGCCTGGGGGTGTGCTGGTGATACGGTTTCCTCAAGTTTAAGAATGCATTAAAGATATTCTTAATATTCTCTTAGTTAGACGTCCCACAGATGGCCTCTTTTTTTCTCTCTATCAACACACGTAGCCAAGGAGAGAGGGATTCTTACAGACATTATATTGGGGGTCATTGTACCATCCTTTCACTACATATATGTAAACATATGACAGTCTCCTAGGATCTGTATTTCTCACTACAGCACTGTCTTAAAGATTCCTCAAACATACTTGAGAACTTTCAAGAGGATTCCCAAACGAAGGGGTGGACAACAAACCCAGTCAACTTTTTAGAGTTGCAATTCCACATCTATTCCCAACATGCCTCCTGCATCATTTCCCCTAAACTCTCAGTCCCTGCTTCCAGGAGGAAGAGATATTTGCCAAGACATCCTACTCCTGGGCTGCAATTTCCATGCCACAAACTGCTTTTACTCTCTAACACACAGCAATGGTTCTTCATAGATCCTTCCATGCCGATCAGCAAGGTCCTCATCAGTAAGAAGTTAGCCACATGAATTCTGGTGTTATCTGCCTGCTAAACATCCTGAGAACTCCAAAGGAGTTCCTACCTGAGACAAAACTTCACACATCCAGTGTTCATGGCTCTTTTTCTCTTAAGATGAACTATTGCTTTTAATTCTTATGCTCTCATTGCAGACTATATATGTTTTTTTTCACCCTTACAGTGGTCTTTAGTTATTTGAAAGACAGCTGAGATTCACCCCCACTTTCCTAGTTCTAGAGTCTTAAGGTCCAAGCTTGTGCAAGTATCTACATGTGTGTGGAATCATGGCATCGTTTTAGGGCCTCATCTATCAAAACCTTTGGACGAGCTATTCCTCCTGTCAAAAACTTTGGGAAACACGCCTCTTATTTCCCATAGCTGCATGCAACATCCTAGAAGGATCTCCTCCTCCAACATCAACTTCTGCACCTAAACAGAGTTCTGTGGTCCTTCTTTGCAGCATTATGAAATTTTTTTGAAGGCCAGGATTGTACTTTCCTTCTAAGGGCTCATCGATGGACTCCAGGATTTTTCTAGATCTCATGACAACAGGACAACTAAATTGCCATCTGTCATTAGACTGAGTTCCCACCAGGGCATCCCAAGATGACTCAAATCGTTTCGAATATTTCAGCCCATCTGTTTTTTTTTTCTCAATTAAACCTGCTGAAACCACAGTCTTATGTTTCTTTTACATCCAAGACTCCTGCCTATCAACTCATGCCAAGAAGGTAGTTTGTCTTCATGTGACAAATCCTCTAATTATTCCCAAACCCACTGCTCTGTGATGCCAGCATGTGTGAATTTACTACAACCTATATATATTTGAACTTCTATGTGCTAGTCGTGGTGTAAGACAGAAGAGGTATTTACAAGGAGCAAAACCAACATTGTCCTGCCCTGGTGGAACTCTGTCTACAGAGAGGGGAGAGATTTGTAAAATAACCACTCAAATACAGAATTCCAAATTGGGATAGATGCTATGAAATGCAAGAGCACAACAGAACAGGGGGACCCCACAGAGGCCTGAGGTTTCAGGTTGGTGTGGGGGTGGGGTGGATGTACTCTGGATACCCAGCATGGCTCTTCTCAATCAATGACATTTAAGGTCAAATTTGGAGAATGAACAAGCAAATATCAGCCTGGTATCTCCATCTACCACCTCCATCAGAGCCTAAGTCAACCCAAAAATCCCTAATCTCCTCACACCGACTCCCCCGTTGTAGTAAATAACTCTGGCATCCACTCACTTCCTACCTCTCCCACCCTAATTCCGGTCACCATTATCATTGACCTAAAGTGACTTAGCCACCTACTGACTGATGACTCTTCCTCCCTTTTTACCCACATACAGCCCATTCCTTGTAATTAGACACATATCTGTAAAATAAAATATATCACTTCATCCATCTGTATAACACCTCACAATATCTGATTTGTCTCCGTGGACAGAACTTTATACAATGTGGCCCCCACTTCATCCTCTGATTTCATATCCTACAACCCAAGGATGTCCTCCCCGCAACCGTGTGCACTTCTTCACAGAATAATCTAGCCTTGTTTGGGATCTGGATACATCTTGCCCATCTGGAAAATGGGGCCTTTTCTCTTCTCCCTCATTTGCACACAGCTTGCTCCTTTCAGACATTCACATACCAGCTTCTCAGAGCTTTCCATGACTTCCCACTCTGAACCACCAGACACTGTCCATAATACCTCTCAATTTTAATTATCTGGTTATATCCCTCATAATCCTTAGAATAGTCCTCTTGTCTGTCTCTCTTCCTGCCGTAAGGATGCAAGTTCCTTAAGAACAGACAATTCAGTGGTCTTACCAATGTATACCCAAGATGTGTAATGGGCACTCATTAAGTGCTTTTTTGGATTGAATGAACAAGAACTAAGTATGAAGCACAAGTGAGGATAATGTAATAGCACCATCCCCTTGAAGGGATGCCAGAGGGCTGTATAGCCTTGGTGGTTCCAAGTAGCCATGGTTTCGATTCCAGTATAAAAATACAAGCCGTTTTTTAAAAAATATTTATAAGTTCTTTCCATTTGCTACAGATATCTGTAATTCCTTTCTCTCATCTGCCAAAGCTATAAGACTAATCTCGTCAACTACTGTATCTTTGTGCACCAAGCTAAGTTTACTTATTTCTTTGTGAACAAAGATTGAGGAATCCAGGAGTTCTGAGATTCAGCACACAGCTGACATCCTTCCAGATGGTAATTAGTCATTTGTTTCTTCTTTTCAAACCAAATTCTATAGGGCTCAAACTTCTATATAAGGAAAGTGTTCATATATGAAGTCTTGCCATATTCTATTTTCTACCCAATGATCCATCAACATGTTTCAAACTACCATAGCCTCTTCTTAGGCCCACATTAGAGGCCGTATTGGAGCCATTCTAATCATGTGACATTACCCTCTATATGAGGCACTCGAATACATGGATAATAGATCTGTCAAGTTACAATACCTCTAAGGAGAAATTTTATAATAGATTATTATATATGTTATAGGTTAAAAGAGTATGTTATGTTATTATAATCTAACATATAAGACTCTATATTGCACATTTTTATGAGACATATTTGACTACATAATAAGAAAAAAACTGAGATTTAAATACATGGAAAGACAGGAGATTTCCTACCTCCTTGTAGTAGTCTACAAAGGTGATTTCCTCACCACCTGATTTCTTAAACGTACTTCTGGGAGTCTCCTCCCAATTAATAGCATCCACTCGATAGGTTCTATTGTTATACCTGTGGAATGGTCACAACATATAGTATTATTCCTAACATATTTATGGCATGGGATCATGTAAGAAGTGAGAAGCTTTAAATCCTACAAGAAATTTCAGGATATATCCACTTTAGTAAATTCATATGAGATATAATTCACCTATGTAAGGGTACAATCCAATGGTTTTAGTATATTCACAGAGTTGTAAATCCTATACATTTGCCTACCCACCCTATTTCACATGAATTGAATGATACAGTATGTGACCTTTCCTGACAGCCTTCTTCCACTTAGTGTACTATTTTTCAAGGTTTGTCTATGCCGTAGCATGTATTGGTGTTTCATTCCTTTTTGTTGCCAAATGACACACTATTTTATGGATATACATTTTTATTTTTCCACTTATCAGTTGGTGAACATTTGAGTTATTAACACCTTTGAGCTATTATGAATAATGAGGTTGTGGACATTCATGTATCAATTCTGGTAGACATAGGTTTTCATTTATCTTGGGTATAAAACTAGGAATAGATTTCTGGCTCATATGGTGACATTATATTTAGCATATTGAGAAAGGACCATCCTGTTTTCCAAAGAGACCACACCATTTTTACTTCTACCAGCAGTATGTGATGGTTGGTTCCAACTTTTTCACATCGTTGCCAACACTTAATCTCTGCCTTTTCAAATTAAGCCATCATAGTATGAACAGGTATTTGCTTGTGGTTTGACTTTGCATTTCCCTGATGGCCAATAATATTGAGTTTCTTTTCATGTGATTATTGGCCATTTGTATATTTTCTTTGGAGGCCTGTCTATTCAGATCCTTTGCCCAGTTTTTGAAAGTTGGGTTGAAAAAATAAATAAAAGTTAGGTTCTCTTTTAATTATTGACTTGTAAACATTTCTTACATATGGAGATGCAAGTTATTTAGGAGATATGTGATTTCAAATGTTCTCTCATTCTGTCCCTTTTCTTTTTCTTTTTTTTTTTTTTTACTTTAAAAAGTTTTTAATTTGGTGAAGTCCAATTTATATTTTCCTTCTGTCATCCCTTCTCTGTTGGCATTTTATTTTATAAGGTTTTGCCTAACTCAAAGTCAAGAAAATTTACTCCTAGATTTTCTTCTAGGAATTTTATAGTTTTAACTCTTACATTTAGGTCTATTTTGAGTTAATTTTGGGGATAAATTGGAGTTAATTTTGTATCTTCTGTGAGGAAGGGCCAGGTAGATATCCAGTGGTCCCAGCAATATTTGAGGAAAAAAGTATTCCTTCCCCAAGAAAGCGGTCTTGACACTTGTTGAAAAAAGATCATGGACTATAAATGTGAGGGTTAACTCCAGGATTCTCAATTCTATTCCATTGATTTTTAGGTCTATCTTCATACCAGTATCCCACTGTCCTGATTCCTAGAGCTTTGCAGTAAATTTTGAAATTGGGAAGCAAGAATAAAGTTGAGGACTCCTAAGATGAGTCCTCATCTTCACGCTCTTCAGCTTAAAATGTCTGGTCTAGAGGAAGATTAAAAGTAAAACACTTCCGTCAAGCGGAAATTTGCTAATGGATTATAATTAAGCCCTGATTTTTAAAAATAGTTAGACACAAAGCAAGAGAAAAGAAATTTGGAAGGAGCATATTCTGTTACATGTGAGAGAGGGTTCAGAGCAGGTGACTGGATCAACATCAGGAATCACAAGAACAGCAAAATCTACAACTGAAACTTATCTTTTTCTTATGCTGTATAGCCAGATGAGAAAAGCATGGATGGATTCTCACCATTTCCATGCTATTTCTGTTTCTGACCTTTAATGTTTAGTAATTCGAAAACTATAGGACCATCTCTTATGGGGGGAAAAAGTTCTCCAAGTGATTGGATAGGTTTTTAAAAAGCAGACTTACAGGACACCTGGGTGTCACAGTTGGTTAAGTGTCCGACTTCAGCTCAGGTCATGATCTCATGGTTCGTGGGTTCAAGCCCCACATCAGGCTCTGTGCTGACAGTGCAGAGCCTGGAATCTGCTTCGGATTCTGTCTGTCTGTCTGTCTGTCTCTCTCTCTCTTTCTGCCCCTCCCCCACACTCTTTCTCTCTCAAAAAAAAAAAAACATTAAAAAATTAATTAAAAAAAACACTTACTTTGTAAAAACAATTGATCCAACTAATTCTTTAGAGATTTCCTTAGCATCTTTCCTTTGGGATTTGTTATCAACATGCATTATTAGATCATAAGCAGTTTGCATTCGGAGCAGTTTATGGTTCACATCAGCACAGAGGGTAATGCTGGTTTCATACTCAAGAATAGAAGTACTATATCCAGGCCAGATTACCAGCCTGCAAACAGAATACATTAGATGTAAGGGTCAAAATCCAAGCTCTGAACAAAGAAGCAAGTGTCCCAGGGTTGGAACTTGGGGTCTAAAACTGGTGCTTAGGAGTCAAGCAGTTTCAATTTCTTATTTTTAGTAAGAATTGATCTTTTGAAGGACCTTTCCAATAGAGATTTACCTGATGTGCTAGTTATAACTCTTACACCCTCTTTGTTAAACCATATTGTTATCACCCACAGGCTCACACACCTATATCCACACACGTACATACGTATGTGAGAATATATAGGATATAGGTGTATAAGTTATAAACATATACACAATATATACATACATACATGTAGCTATAATTACTATGATTGAAAGTACTTAAGAGAAATTTATTATCCAAATTTTAGAAGATTTAGACTTCTTATGAGGTGTTTATATAACTACCAAATACCTCAAGGTTTATGCTTATCACTCTAGGATTGTAAGAGTGAATCTTTTCACTTCGATTCAAATTTACATTAAAATCTAACTTAATCGTTCATGGCCAGTGGGTACCACTGAAAAGACCATAACTTATAAATCCTACTGCTTCAAATGAGAGTAACTTTCTCAAATGCTTCTATGGTCAGGTCTGTAGAATGTGAAACTTTCCACTGTGTACTTATGATTGAGGAACTCCGTGGCCTCATTCTCGTTGTAATAGTTGCGACCAACTTGCTTCAAATCCATCATCTTCAAAATCCTAGAAATTGGAAGAATGGATTTCGTTGAAACCACAGTGAATATTATTAAGCATTTACTAACAAACACGGAGATACATTGGGGGAAAGAAATCTACAAGTGACTTTGTTTTACAAACAATTAACAGGAAGTGCCTGATACAACAAGTAAATGACATTGTAAGGTAGATATTAAAGCCCCTTGGACCTCCATTTTCCCCTCCTTTACATAATCTACAACAAAAGGTCATGGGAAGGTCATCAGAAGGTCCTTCATCCCCAGAAATGAACTGAAACCTCTTTTGCAGACTATGTGCCTCCAATTTTCATTTTCACTATTTGTGCATCACCATAAGTTTAGAACACCAAACAAATGTAGGGGTGCCTGCTTGGCTGAGTCGGTTAAGCACCAGACTTTGGCTCAGGGCATGATCTTGCATTGAGGGCTCAAGCCCTGCACTGGGCTCTGTGCTGACAGCTCAGAGCCTGGATCCTGCTTCGGATTCTGTGTCTCTCTCTCTGCCCTTCCCCCCTTGTGCTCTATCTCTCTTACAAAAATAAACAAACACTTAGAAAAGAAAACAAATGCACATTTACTCCAGGGAGAAAGAGGCATCGCTGTGCACAGTTGACATCTGCCCCTCCCTAGACAGGGAGCAGGCATGTGATGTGGGGTAGGCAGGAAGAACAATGTCAACAACAAGCCACAGAACTCAAACAAAACTCAAATCTAGGTGAGGTTCAAGTGCTGATTCATCTCAAAGATCGCTTGCCCTCCCAGAACATGAGGAGACATCGAGAACACAAATTCTAGGACCAAACACCTATGTGCAGTGCCACTGACACACTAACATGCAACCAAATCTCAAGGAAACGAAATCTTACAAACACACTTTCTAAAGAGAATGTTGTAATAACGTAAGCAGTCCAGTGAGGTGGGTTTGAGTTCACTGCAGAATTCAACGGTGACCTTCACAATCTTTTGGCCCCATCGGCTGACCAGTTCTGTTTTCTGAGGTAAAGAAAAAACAAAAAGGTCTGGTGCTCCTTCCAAGGAGAGTATGCTCATTACTAGACCACAAATCAACAGGTCACTTGGGTGTCCAGCAGGAGCAATCTTAACCCCCAGAGGCACATTCAGGTAGAAAATAGGATTTAGGAGTCCCAAATGGGGGTCAGAATTAAATATTTACAATGATTTTTTTTTAACTTAAACAAGCTCCTGTAAATTATGCACTTGGTAAATAAATATAGAAGTTTATTGAAGTGGGGTGTCTGGGTGGCTCAGTCGGTTAAATGTCTGACTTGAGCTCAGGTCATGATCTCACAATTTGTGGGCTCTAGCCCTATATTGGGCTTTGTGCTGACAACTCAGAGCCTGGAGCCAGCTTCAGATTCTGGGTCTCCCTCTCTCTCTGCCCCTCCCCTGCTCACACTCTGCCTGTCTCTGCCTGTCTCTCCCTCTCTCTCTCTCTCTCAAAAATAAACGTTTGAAAAAAAATTTTTTAAGTTTATTGAAGAGGGTCACCTGGATGGCTCAAGCAGTTAAGCCTCTGACTTTTCATTTCAGCTCAGGTTATGATCTCATGGTTCAGGGGTTTGAGCCCCACTTCAGGCTCTGTGCTGTGTCAAACCTGCTTGAGAGTCTTTCTCTCTGCCCCTCCCCCAATTGCTCACTCTCAAAAATATTAAATTAAGGAAAAGAAATGGAATATTAAGTCCTTCCAGTTCTGTGTGTGTGTGTGTGTGTGTGTGTGTGTGTGTGTGCGTGTGCGTGCATATGTGATGTTTTGGAACAAGAAATAAAAACTTATTCAATACTTCATCAGCATTTGAGCCCTATTTGCCATTGAAAAGGTAAAAAATATATATTTTGGTCCTAAGTTCATTTTAACCACCAAAATGAGGCATGAGGGAACATCAGTGATAGCCAAACATGGCATGTGGGTTTTGTTACAAATCCTATGGGCAAGAGATCTTCGCGAGGTCTCCATGAACCATTGTATAAAAATGGTATATTTGCTATAATACAGGGAGAATGTGAGAGAAAGAAAGAACAAAGGTCAAGAAAATGTCCACTAACAGGAGTGCCTACATGGCTCAGTTGGTTAAGTGCCCAACTCTTGACTTCAGCTCAGGTCATGATCTCGTGGTTTGTGGGTTCAAGCCCTGTGGCTCTGCACAGTCAGTGCAGAGCCTGCTTGGGATTCTCTCTCCCTTGCTCTCTGCTCCTCCCCTACATGTGCTTTCTCTCTCTCAAAATAAGTGAATAAACTTAAAGAAAAAGAAAATATCCCATAACATTACTTCACCTGCTTTTGTAGTTTATGAGGCAGTAATAAAGAGTTCCCATCAAATATGTGACATTCTCCAATTACATGTTTATGCTGGCAAAGCAAATCTGTACGAACTTTTCCATCTTCAATCTCTGGCATGTAATCAATGTTATACTTATACGTGAGGAGTTCAGGGCGAGAGGTCACTCGGAAATGGTTGGTGAATAGCTTTACCACTCTACCTTGCGTTCCTGAAAAAACCAAGCCACATGTCAATAATGAAACAAGTTGACAATGTAGACACCACGATCTTGAGAGCTTAAGTTAGGTCAAACAAAGACATGAACAAGTAACGAACATTTACACACACCTGATGCCCAGAATATGTACCAGCCTTTTAAAGGAATCCTCACACAAACATACATTTAGAGTTAAAATAGAAGATTAAAATATTAAATTAACAACAACAAGAGATCAAAAGAAAACCTCTTGTAACACAAAGCTTCCAAAAGGGGAGAGCGAGTGGGGAGCCACTGTTTGTAATAGTGTTTAGCATAAAAAAAAAAAAGGCTCAGCACAACCAAAGAACTGGGTCATTTGATTTTAGTTGCTATAAAAGGAAAAGAAAACTGGAGAGTACATCCAGGTCCCAAAATAGGTCTCTATTTCTGCAAAGGTGGAGGTTATTACAACATGAGAAGGTGGGAAGGTACCTCCACTCACAGTGATGGGGTGAAGCTCTAAGACTCTCAAACACAAATGAACCTCAGAACAAGATCAACACGAACAATTCCATAACACTAGGTTGTTAAAGGCCAGCATACCTGTTGTGGAGTCTTTCACATGTTCCAAGTACTGTCGGGTATTCACCACCTGGTCTTGAAAAATGGCTCCAAGACCCCTTTTCCCCTTCAGTGACAATGCCTGCAATTCAGCCCCCAGCTGAAGTTCCTCTGCACAGAAACAAATGCAAAAACCATGAATTTTATGTGATAAAAAACAAATGGAAACGTAAACAAAGGACAATGTTAAGTACAACTTAAGTTGAGGTTGTTGGAGGTAGAAAACAGGGTTGTCAAAGGATCCAAACAACAGTAGTTCAGTAATGATCACCAGAAAAGGTGAATGTTACCCAGAAGCCTTTCCCAACAAGACCCCATTCCATGTCAGCGGCTACCCTAGCACCACATTCATTGCTGCTATGGTGTTTGCCTCCTTTCATCCAGTATTTGCTCAGAGTGCAAGCTTCTTCAAATCAGAAACTTTGTCCTTTCTCTAACTTCTTTATAGGCTAATCACCTGATACCAGAGTGCCCTCTAGTGGGCATCATAAAATGCTGACTAAATAAACAGCCCTTTAAAAAAAAAAAAATGCATGAGAAGTGTTCGAGTGACCTCAGTGGATGAAGCTGAGGACTCTTGGTTTCAGCTCAGGTCATTATTTCACAGTTCCTGAATTTGAGCCCTGCATCAGAGCTCTGTGCTGACAGCATGGAGTCTGCTTGGGATTCTCTCTCTGCTCCTCCCCTGCTCTGGCTCTCTCCCTCTCTCTACATAAACTAAAAAAAAAATTGTTTATCAAAAGCCAGTTTCATGATTTTTTTTAAAAAAACAACTAACCGATTTTTTTTAACAGCAACTGGGAAAGGCTCTCATGTTATTTTTATCACATTGTAATATTCATCTAACTATTTTAAAGGTCAATATTTGGAGCACAGTGCAAGACAATCTTTCACATATTATGAAAGAAACCTCCATAAATGGGTAATACAGTCCATGCCTTGGGTTGCACAAACTGGTTTTCTTCAAAATGTTACTTCTGGAAGCTATTATCCCCAGCTTATGATGCTCTTATAAAAACACAGTCTGAATTTCCATAATAAAAAAACTTATTTCATTTTACACATAAGTTTTTAAATGATTTTTATCAAACTCAACTAATTCCTGACACACCCAGCAATCAAATTTATCATATTCAAACTTCAGTGAAAGAAAACAGCAAGCATCATTCATTAGTACTTGCTACATACAGTATACTTTACATAAAATATTAATAACCCCTGAGATGTGACAGGTGATAAAAATAGGTGTCTTAATATTGTATATTCATGTTTATAACTTCATCTTATGGGGCCTGGAATTTGTCTCAGTTTATTATAAAAGTATTTACAACAGAGGATACAAAAGCAGAGGCAACAGGAGCAAAAATAGACAAGTGGGAATTCAAACTAAATACTTTCTGTACAGCAAATGAATCAATCAACAGAATGAAAGGCAACTTATGGAATGGGAGAAAGTATTTGCAAACCATGTATCTGATAAGGGGTTAATTTAAAATACAGTAAGGAACTTCTGCTACTCAATAGCCAAATACCTAATAATCTAATTTTTTTTTAATGGGGAAAGGACCTGAATCGGCATCTCTCCAAAGAGGACATATAAATGGCAAACAGATATATGAAAAGATGCTCAAGGTCATTCATCAGAGAAATGCAAATCAAAACCACAATGAGCTATCACTTTCCATCTGTAAGTATGGCTATTATATCACACACACACACAAAGCACACGTGCACACACACAAAGCATGCATGCACACAAAGCATGCATGCACACAAAGTATGCATGCACACAAAGTATGCATGCACACACGAAGAACCCCCCCCCCCCCAAAAAACAGCAAGTGTTAGTGAAGATGTCAAAAAACCTGAACCCTCTTAGAATACAAAATGATATAGCTGCTATGGAAAACAGTATGGAGATTCCCCAAACACTTAAAGGTAGAACCACCAATCCAGCAATCCTACTTCTGGAGGATTCTTTCAAAGGATTGAAATTAGAATCTTAAAGAGCCATGTTTGCTGCAGCCCTTGTTAAAACTAGCCAAGCCCTGGAAACAACCTGAATGCCCATCAACGACTGAATGGATAAAGTTAATACAGTATATACACATAGTGGAATATGATTCAGCCTTAAAAAGGAAATCCTGCAATAGGAGGCATGATCTTGAGGACATCATGCTAAGTGAAATAAGCCAGTCCTTGAAGGACAGATCCTGCATAATTCCACTGGTAGGAGACATCTAAAATAGTCAAAGTCACAGAAGCAGAGAGTAGAACGGTGCAATTCGGTGAGGGGAACGAGGAGTTGCTACTCAACAGGTGGAAAATTTCCCTTATGCAAGTTCTAGATAGCTGCCATGTAACATTGTGCCTCTAGTTCACAGTACTGTATTGTACACTTAAAAATATGTTATAGGGTAGATCTCATGTTAACTATTCTCACCATAATTAGTAAGAATTTAAAACTTAAATAGCAGCAAATCAGAGAATCAGATTTGAGGTGTAATTATATGAGCCAAATCCTTGGCAATCAGTATTAGGCTGCATGCACACCTGTATAATGATAACCTTTCACCTATGAAAATAATAAAATGCAGTAAATGCTGAGATGCCCAATGAGCTGCCCAAGCATTCCATACAGTGGTTTACAGTAAGGTTTCTAGAGTTCTTAATTAACATGGAGTTATTGTATACACATGCACTGTCTAAATCTGAAAAGCAATTCTTTTGAACAATTGGCTAGTCTGACTGATAATAGTCTCCATTTCTTTTCCCTAAACCTTAAAATAGAAGGGGACTAAAACATTGACAGATAATTCATTGCAGAAATGAGAAATAGTTGCAAGCTGTACACTCTTTGCATCCTGCCAAAACATACTGAGGTTCTCTGCCTAGAGTTTTATGGCTGTGGTACACCCTCATGTATTAAACACCTCCCCCCCCCCCCATATCCCTCTCTTTCCCTCTTTTTACTTGGAGGCTGAGGTGTTCTTCTTGGTCTTCTTCGTCGTGCAGGCTTGACCACTGGACTTTCCAGTGGCTGGAGGCCAGGCTGAATTTGACCAGTTTGCTGGGTCTGTATGTTTTAGGAGATAGAAATAAAGAGTGATAGTAACGGTGTTTGTTCATCATCCCTAAATGGCTTGCCTGCCAGGTGCCAGGCACTGCCAGGGCATGAAGCATGTTCCCTTGTAAAGGCTCACATGCCAGTGACAGAAAATAAAAGTCATGATTTCTCTAGGTTAGTGTGTTAATTGCTAAGGAATTGAAGAAATGTAGAACCAAGCAAAGTACAGAAAACTGGGTATTACCGGAAGGTGGGATGTGAGGGGGCTGGTTGAAT
Organism: Herpailurus yagouaroundi; assembly: GCF_014898765.1. Taxonomy (NCBI): domain Eukaryota; kingdom Metazoa; phylum Chordata; class Mammalia; order Carnivora; family Felidae; genus Herpailurus; species Herpailurus yagouaroundi. The sequence continues at coordinate 6,381,213 of NW_024412645.1, read as the reverse complement.
TCATGGGGGACAAAGACCCTCAGTGAGAAGTTGCCAATGAATCAAAGACTGGAAAGAGGAGAGTGAGTTACAAGGTTATACGAGCCATAGGTAGAGGAAAGAGCAAATTTTCTACTGTAGAAACGTTTAAGAAAGAACAAGGTGGCCGATGTGACTGCTGCAAGGTGAGCACGAGGTAGAGAAGCTTAGGTCAGAGAGGTGGTGAGAGAGAGGCCATTTTTTTCAATGTTTATTTTCGAGAGAGGGAGGGAGGGAGAGAACAAGCAGGGGAGGGTGAGAGAGAGAGAGAGAGAGAGAGAGAGAGAGAGAGAGGAAGACAGAGGATCCAAAGCGGGCTCTGCACGGTCACACTTGGGGCTCAAACCTACAAACCATGAGATCATGACTTGAGCTGAAGTTGGGGCTTAATGGAATGAGCCACAGGTGCACCCCAGGAAGCCATCTCAGATGTGCCTCTGACTGAGAAAATGGGAACCTTTACAGGATGTCAGGCAGAGGAACTGCATGGACCGATTTATATGGTTCTGTGTGCTGGGAAACAGGCAGAAGGAAAGACCAGGGTGGAAGCAAGAAGACCAGTTTGGAGACCACTCGCCACGTGCAGCAAGGGATGCTGGTGGCTTGGACCAGAGGGTAGTAACAGAGGTGGTGACACATTGTCAGATGCCAGATATTTTTTGGAAAATTGGGAGACGACAGTGTTTCCTGGATGTTGGTGTGCAGGAAGAGTTTGGGGTCGAGAGAGGAATCTAGGGCATATTTGCATATGAGAAAACGCGTGAGAAGGAAGCAGTAGCTGAGGAAGATAAAGCATCTTTTGCACCAAAGAGAGTGAAC